>NC_133326.1:524880302-525203075 GCF_042186555.1 Aquarana catesbeiana
TAGCATTACAGTTGAAATTAGGAGCCTTACAAAAAGCAAAGAGCTTGCACCTGCCCTCCAGCATCAGTATTTAATATTTAGGTGGTTAAGTAAAAGAATTTTTAAAAAGTTTAGAGGGACTTTAGAGTGGAGTTGACTATTGACAGTACATAGTTTCTTTCTTTGCTATGTAGAGGACTAAAAATACAATTATAGACTACTGATGCTTGTTCATAAAAAAAAAAAATAACTGTTACTGCAAATAAAAAGTATACATATAATATAGTTATGTTGTTGCAACTGCACTAATGACCTTACACATGATGGTAGTTCCCTTTAAAATATTATTCTTTAATATTGAATACAATAATAAAATTAAGGCAATGTATAAAATATTACCAACATAACTTTAAAAACTTTTTCAATTTCAGGTGCCTAGAAGTTTATTTTCTTGCTCCTAGCTGATCAGATAATGCATTGTATTATGGGATGAGATAATTTATTATATCTCTGATCCATGAATCAGCACACTTCTGTATAGGTTAGCTTATTATTTGCTGTACTGGGAAAAATATGCAGCACAGCATAAAAAGTCAGGAAATACCTCCGACGTGCAGACTCAGTGCTACGAGGTAACGGAGCCTAGCAAAGAGTGATCTGTTACACGTGGACATCCATTAAGCATCTGTTGTAAGGGTGACGAATGCAGCATGCGTGTGACACATGACGTGAGGGCCACTTGCTTTATAAATATAGCATGCATGCCTTAAAATCCCTTTCTTTTCCCAGTGAAGTTGAGAAGACCTCTAACTACAAATGCCTCAGGGGCAGCTGTGAGGTGTCAGGGGTTAATTAAGAGTGTAATGAAATGACAGTAAATTAAATCAATGAAAATGCCCTGCGATATCCTATCTGAGATTCCTTTAGGGTATCTAAGACCATAAATGGTCCTCTCTACTGTGTGCTGACATAAACCTAAAATCTCTTATAGCCTGTAACTTACAAATGTATTTAAGTGATCATTTTAAATATTTTAAAATCTATAGCTTTCATTCAAATAATACCTGATGATCCTTCAATGAAGGTCCTCGTTTTCTCACTCCCTATTATAGGATGATAGCGCTCTTTCCCTGTCTCTCTATTTTGTTCCTGAGTTGTCATCCTGTTACATGGGGACTACACATAGCCATTCTGAACACTCATCACACAGATGAAAGGAGAAGTATGACCAAAGGCTTCTCCAGTTCTTCTCCGGTGTCAGCTGAAAACGGTCATAGGTGTGCAGAACGAACTGCACTCCTGTGACCCGTTTTTAGCCGACAGCAGATTCTGATCATATGGTTGGAATCCCCTCAGATGCCTGGACTGGCATCGGGCTCATCAACTCAGTGATCCTCTGAGAGCCTGAGCCAGCCCTTCCTAGCCCTTCGACAGTCCAGTGTTCCAGTGAGCTTTGGAGGGGAGAGTAGTGACTGACAGTCACGGCTCTCTGCTTAGAGCGGAGGAGAACTGAGAAATCAGCAGTGTTTGATGGCTCAGTTCTCATTGCCGAGCCGGCAGAGGATCGACGCCGCATCCACCTAGAAAAGTATGACTGGGGATTATTTGGATGTCCATACTTCTTTTTTTAAATCCACTGTTGTCCCTATCACGAAACCTTTGGTCATGCAGCCACCCATGGAGCAAACTTTTGTTTAAAGGGTGGGTATCAGCACGTGATGATATTCTCCTGGAGTCCAAAGAGCAGGCAGAAAATGTGTCAGTGACAAAGAATCAGAAGAAGTGTAGACGCTGAAGGGTTGTCGCTCTCCTTAAAGTGAACCTCTGAGAACAGAAATATGGAAGCTGCCATAAGATACATTTTATCCCACCACAGAGACTTGCCAGGGCTTCCCTTTAGAAATAATATGCAAATCATATCTTTCAAAAGCTGGTATACACAAAAGGCTTGACCTCCTTTCCCACATATGATAGGGCCTACAAGCTCGGGAACTGAATTGTTCAAGAGAGAAGGCAATATCACATGATCCCAACACCTATGAGTGCCAGGCACATGATGGGGCTTTGGAGGCAGTTTGGGACAGTAAATGTAAGATCAGACACCTTACCGTACTTTACAAAGAACCTGTAGTACATGGTAATGTAGCAATAAACATAATTTATCATATGTATAATATTATATGTTTATGTAGAAAAGATCCCTACAATGATGACTACGTAGCATTATTTAATAACAGCTGTCCTGTAATAAAGAAGAAGCCAGTGTCTAAAGTTAATTGCCTATTATTAAGCTTTAGCCCAAAAAACATCTAAACCCATTCAGCACTTGGCCATTACATTCTACTTTCTTTATTGTGCACATAATAGCATTTGAACTCCTAGCTCTGATCTTAAACTAGATGTTTGTCATACAACCTTTTATGTGAAACCATATTAAAAAACTGCAAAAGCTCTTTTTTGTGTTCCACGGATATAGTGGTAATAATCAATTTCTCTGTCCCTGCTAGCATAAAAGGAATAATTTTATTTTATGTATTTATTATTTATGTATATATTTCACAGGAAGGGTAGTTGCATTTTGGTATTAGAATCGCTTTCAGAATAGTAGATGGACAGTAATTTAATTCTATGGTGCCTAATCTGCTTTTTACAAGAAAAATCGTTTAGCCAACCAGCAGCACTATATAGGAAAGTATACAGTATCTAAAGACAAACCTTTTTTTTCAGTTTTGAATAGAGAAGAAAAGGGTTAAACCCCTCCCCAATCCCCTTCACCAAATCCTAGATCTGCACATCGACATAAAGACTGACACAAAAATGCTTTTTTAAAAGTAGATTTCTGGCTATACACCTAGCTAGCTCTAAACCTGTCACCCCCCCCCCCCCCCCCAATACCTATGCTAACTAACCTGTGTAAAAAAAGACGTATATACTTACCTATTTTCAGGCTTAGGTGTGGTCAAGTGATTCTGCTCCCCTGTGTCAGCCATTGCCGCTTCAGGGGATAGGAGGGATCATCAACAATGGATGGGTCATTAAAGCCTATGGGTGATGTCACTGCTCTAGGTTTTACAAGTCATTTCTGGAGTGTTTTTTATTCTCCCCTGCAGCCGCTGTTGGCTGATACAGGGGAGATCACGTGGCTGGACTAGAGCAAACCGAAAAAAAATAAGTATATACAGGTACATCTTTCTTACACAGGTTAGTTAGCATAGGTGGGGGGAAGGGAACAGTTTTAAGGCTAGTAAGGTGTATGGCCGAAATTTCACTTTTAAGGAGAAATTCGAGAATTAGGAGTAAGAGGAAGCCTCACTTACATCTTTCATTTTACAAACTTTATTGTTACCTGAGCTGCCGACAGAGAGCTCCATGTTTAATATATTAAGGGAGCCTGTCATAAGCTGGAGTGTCACTATTTCAAATTTAGCATGCAACTAGGCTGTAGTCAGCCTGAGCTTTGGATTGTTATTGTTATTTGTAATCATTAGGTCTCCTCTAAGCCTAGGTCATGGTTTATTTCTGCCTCCTCCTGGGGAGTGTTCTCCAGTAGCTTGAGCAAGAAGATACAATGTTATGGTTGTGATTATTTATTTCACCCTTACCAATCGCTAGGAGATTTATTGCCAGTAATGTAAGCTAAGGAAGGAGATAGAAATTTATAGAGCCCTTCTAGAAGGGTAATTTGCCTCCCAGGCTTTGTCTAGAGAGGATCTACCTAAAGAGAAGACCCTCTGCCACACAGGCCTGTTGCCTGGGGAGGGAACAGTTTCAATGTTAAGTCCCAAGGACTGGAAGACGGCTATGAAAGGGATCGTCTTCAGAAAAGTTTGCTTTGTCTATTGCTTGTCTTAGCTTAAAGGCACACAACCTGAAGACTGATAATCTCAGCTTAAAAGTACACTTCTAGCTCCTGAGTGGGGCTGAAGTTATTTGAGCGGAGGGAATACTTCCTCCCTATTTTGGGTATCCTGTAATCAATAACCCTCTCTCTTCCTGGAAACTGGGCCAATAAGGACAAAGATTGACCAGTGAAGGTTGGTCATTCGTTCACCACTGGTGGGTTGGTCAGTGTTTTAGGGCAGCTATAGACCTAATCACCAACAGAATTGCTAGAATGGCCTGTAAAGTCCAGCAGCCCCTTAGTGGGTTAGTGTTACGTATGATACTAACAAAAGTGTTCCAATTCTGTATTTTACAACCATCTTACTGTACAGTGCTGTGACATAATCCCGATTTCTCACCTCTGTACATTGTACTAAGTGACATACTCCAGACTGAACCATTATGTACACAGTATAGTGTGTTACATGCTCCCTGCTGTCTATTACAGTGAATACCACAGTATTGTTATACAGAAGTTATACATACCGTTAGGACTTCCAAATGCCACCTCATTTAACAGAAGTAATAGTGATATAATAGCAAAGTTCAATAAAAAAAATGTGAAATACACACAGAAAAAGGACCACTTAAAAAGTGAATATATTAAAGTGACAGGTTTATACACAAGGTAGTTAGGCCCCAGGGACTTCGTCATACTGGACTATATCTGTCCTTGTCACTGTGTCAAGTGCCAAGTCAGGGCTCAGTCCTCTGTCTGTGACCGCCAGGGAATTCAGCAAAGAGAATCTACACTATTCCAAAACTATGGGGTGCAAAGTCACAGGCTGTGATCCGCACACTGGCAGGCATGCAGTAAATATCAATGACTTTCTTACTGCTATACTAATTGACTACCTTTAAAATTAAAGGGATATTATCACAGAAATTTGCAGTATCAGCAGCAGATAAAGCATTGCGTAATGTGCAAAGTAAAAAGGACAACAGAAACCAATTTAAAATTACAATGTCCTGACTTCAGTAAAGTAAGAATAATGCTTTTTAACATTTCCTAACTCCCTGGTGCTCAACCTGTGATCTGGGAACACCCCAAGTTGGTGATAACCCCTAAGACACCAAGGTAAATAGAAAGACATTCCAAAGATGACATCTCACTACTGGAGAAACAAGAGGCAAGGGTGTGATCTACTGTGGATTCCAACTGAGATCAAAAATGTCTTTAATGATGAACTGCTTCTTTAAAGTAGAAGTAAACCCTAACTGGTTAACATATTGTTTGCTATTACACTGTGTATCAAACACTTTTTTTTTTCCCCTTTAATTTAGAAAATATTTGATATCTTTTTAAATCATTTGCACTTGCTCCAATGTCAGCTGCTGATCAATTCTAAAAGCAGGCTAGCTAATAGTGACAATAGTGGAAGTTGCCGAAGCATTGAGTGTTGGCAGCATAGATGATTATAATCTCTTCCACTGGAAGTAATGTGGCAGGTTCAAGATACAGGAGAGCAACTTGGGGATAGAGGACAGTGACAGTGGGGGACAGTGTTATCACAGGAAGTGCCTGGCCAAAGACCTTCAAAGCAGGATCACAAGACATTATGTAAAAAAAAAGAAAAGAATATTTAGAATTTCGAAAAAAAACATAAATGTGATAAAGATTACATCATATTTTAGTAATTTGCTTTAACAATCGTCTTTCTTAAGCAGGTAAAGTTCTCCAATAAATTTTTATTCTCCACTGGAGTACATGTCTAAATGCAGTGTAAGATTATATAATGATTATGCCAGTTGGGCCAAAAAGAGAATTTTGGTCAGTATATCTAGCTATTAGACTCCATAGTAAGCCAACATGAGCTTCAGCATGACAGTAACCACTCCTTCTGTTGATATATCAACATTGGTTATGCAATCTACAGACAAAAAGACATACAAAAACAAACAAATGCAATTTTTCTATTTTGATTAATGTTAATTTTAAAATAGGTAGTGTTCATGTGAATAACAAGTATACATGTTATTCTATAATTTGTTTAATTTATCATGATGCTAAACATGACATTTCTGGTACAAAGCGTGGCAAAGTTATTAGTGCATGGAAAAGAAAGGCTTTTTTTTAGTGTTGCACCATTTTTTTATTGCAACACTTTTAAATAGGAAACAAAATGAACAAAAGCTTAAAAAAAGTTAAAATATTAAAATGGTAAAATAAAGCAGCAGAAAAATAATAGTTAAGGGGAGAAGGAGAGGAAGTAGTTAACTAGGGGTGATTATAGTTAAAGCGTTTGTTACCCCAACACTTCTTATTCCTGATATGTGTCTGCTGTTCCATGTAATTGTATGAGAAAGTATCCTGTTCTCTTTGTATAGCTTCCTTTATGTGAAATCCCTGGTGGTGTTCCTGCTAGTCTTACTTTACGATTAAAAACTGACCACACTAAGCGGAGAACAGTGGTTAGTTCTCTAGCTATGCTGGGAATTCTGTGTACTCTCCTCCAATAATCAGACTTGTCCTGACATGCCCGACTGCACAGCCATCCACTGGGAAGCTCAGTGTGCTGTTGCTTCTCCTCCCCCCCCCCCAGCTCTCATGCAGCTGAGAACAGAGGGAATATGATCACTTATAAAAAAGGAAAAAAAGGTATTTATAATGTTTTTTTATATTTATAAAAAAATGTTTTGCCTTTCATTTCTAATTTAAACTAAATGGGTTGTTTTACAAGGTGATCGTTTACAATCACTACAAATAAGGGTTAGCAGGAGGTTAAATAGGAATACATTTTATTAAAAAAAAAAAAAAAAAAAAAAAAAAAAGGTAAGGTTGCTTTAAAGGTTGACATATGCAGCAAGGCCAGATCCAGGGGGCTGCTGGGGTTGTCTGTGCTCACCCCTGATATCAGTGGCACTCCCCCGGGGCAGCTCTGGAGGTTGTGCAGGGCAATGTGTTCCTCCTCCTGACTATCCTGCTGTGGGTTCCCCCCACTGCACACAGAGTTTGGGGGGGCAGTAAGATGGTCAGGAGAAGAAGCACTTAGCCCCGCACTGTACTCAGAACTTTAACAGCCATCAAAAAAGTTGCCGCAGCCCTCTCAAGTCTTCTAAAACACAGTGCATAAGACTTAGGAGGGCTGCTGTTCTGGAGGTGAGGGCAGTGTGAAGAGAAGGTGTGCGGTCCAGGATCTAGAATGCCCGTAACTGTCACTCCAGTACGCCGGCTGCATGGCAACAACAACCAATATGGCTGATAGGGAGACCAGGCAATACTCCTGTAACACATTGGGTTAACAGGGGGACATGGCAGGGAATGCTTGTGGGCGGCTCAGTTTGGGGACTCCTTCATGTACTGACTCTACCACTGCACAGCACCAAATTTTATGGCGTACCAACAAAGCACAACAGCACTAATCCTGGAATGTTCATGTTCACTGATCCCCGTACAGCATGGCTCTCAATACACACAGGCAGTAACAGCAGCCAACCCCCTCTGTATACACCGACATTGGGGCTGGGAACACACTGGCAGACTGATGGTTTCCCAGCACCCAACCAGAAGTCGCTTCCCCTCTCCAGGTGAATGACAGCTGCGATCTGGCTGTTCCAGACAATGTGATACTTCTCATTCCACTATTCATATGTACTCCAGTCTGGGCTGCACACTGTACTTAAAGAGGACCTAGTCATCTGTAAAGAACAGTCTGCTCAATATACATGTAGAAAAGAAATATTCCACTTAAACCTGACCTCCTGACCCCTGTACTGTGCATTACATACTACTGACCTCTGCGTTACTTACTCCAGACCTCTGCATAATACATATGACTGACCTCCACATGGGGGGGGGGGACAAACATTGTTCTGTATTCCATCAGGCAGATCTGACAACACTGGTTGGGAATTTAGAGCAGTAGAGGCTCCATGTTATCAGCTTAAACAGGAAGTTAGCAGCACACTGGATTTCCGGCAGATCACCTTTTTTTCTTTACTTACAGCATTGTTACAGAGATAAAGCACGTACTGGAGAGATGTACTGAATATGTTTTTTTCTTTTGCCCAGACATACACTTTAAATAATTACCTAACTTCAGGAGAAAAGAATGACTTTTCCTTGTTATGATTAATAATAGAATCTTTGAATGAGAGTTCTAATGATAACTGCCGACTTCTAGAATACATTCATGTCTGATTTGTCCTTGTGTGCCAAATGGGTAATATCTGTCAGATTCATTTAACGCAAATCAGGGTTCCATTTCCTTATTTTACATTTCAATATAAAATTCTCTCTACAGTTTAACACAGAGGGGCACACTGTGCATATCCTGTAATTGGCAGAGGCTGATTAACTGGCACAACTTTGGCACTTGTACAGAAAACTTTGGTTTTACCTACATGTTCAGTTTCTACTTTTATAAAAAAAAAAATCCTGCAAATTAGAATAGCTAAGAATTTCTAGCTAGGACATTTAAGTACAAGTGCATGCTTGTTAAAATACATTTCTAAATTAGATTTGTCTACTTTATTCCCCTACCACAAACTCAAACCCTGTCCTGCTTATATAAAACACACAAATTATTGCCACTCTGTATATATTAATATACATTATTAAAATGCAGCAGTGTAAGTACCTGAATTTGCGAACACCCGAATTGCAGAGTGTTTGCCGGGTGTTCGCCCCGAGGAACACCCTGCAATGCACTGAGCGCTGCACAGTGCATTCTGTACTCTGATTGGGCAAAGCTTTGCCCAATCAGGGTGCAGTGCAAGCTGGTTGTTAATGAGCAGGGCCATTAAGCCGACTGTGGCATTCTTAACAACCAATGACTCATCAGCTGTCAATGGGTTTCCCAGCAGACAGCTGAATAAAAAAAGTGCTGGTAAAAGAAATTAAGAAATGAATGGTGTGGAGTTCTTCGCCCCCCCCCCCCCCCCCAATCCATACCAGAAGGGCCTGGTATGTATTTTGAGGGGAACCCCATACCAAAATGTAAAAAAGAAAATGGCGTAGCCCTCCCCCTCAAAATCCATACCAGACCTTTATCCGAGCATGCAGCCTGGCAGGTCAGGAAAGGGGAGGGGAAGGGATGAGCGAGTGAAAGAATATGTGCCAAATGTTGATGCCACACTGTGCTTTAGCAAATGGGGTTTACAGCTACATTGAGCTGTTATTCTGAACCAGAGAACATTAAAGTGACCTTCCTGCAAGTACCAAAGCTGTGTGAATCATAAGCATGGCTGAGCAGCACTGCAAGTTTTGTGCCAGGAAAAATCACATATATGACTTTCAATTGTGTATTTAGCTGTGTGCCCAGAGTTTTACTTTAATCTAAAATCTACAACTCCGTGATAGTAAAGCTTGGGTTTCAGCTTATAAAAATGGCAGCTTTCTTGGTAATTTTGCTGACACAGGCAAAAAATTGCTGCATAGCAGTATATTAAAAGACGAGACAATTAAACTTGATTAAAAAAAATCCATTCCTTTCATCAAACAGTTATCACAAATACAAACTGTTTCCGACTACCGCCCCAGGATGTATTCTGCTAAAGAAAATGCAATATTAGGCGATCTTAAGTACTTGTCTAAAAAAAAGATGAAATATTTAGTATTGCGTTGGGTGGGGGAAGCACCCCGTTGCCGTTGATATTAAGAATGTCTGCTAAAGTTTCATAAAAGGGAACATAAAGTATTCAAGGTGGTTGACTCTTTTGCTTGAGACCATTATTCTGAATATTGAAAATGATTTCCAGCTGTGAGTTTAGAAAGGGAGTCAAGAAAAAGGAGTATGGAACTTTGTTTTCAAAGTTAGCCAGTGACCGTACCTATATCGGTTAATTGATTGTATAGTGCCTACAGTGCAGATTTTTTTTTTTCAAATTATTTCCTATTTTTAGAAAGAGTAGTTTTTTTGGGTGGACCTATTCTCATACAAAGAGTTCCGCATTTAATAAATTATCAACATTTTGACTTATGATTATAATTCTTTTTATGTAGCAGGTGTCTCTCCCAGCAATGACTTAGCAACTCAGCTCAATCTGCATCCCCTCCAAGCAGTGATTCAACAGCTAAACTCACCCTTCCTTCCCCTCCCAGCAGTGAATCTGCAGCTCAGCTCCCTCTTCCTAGCAATGACTCAGGATCTTTGCCCCCTGATACTCTTTTCTAGTAGTAACTCTGCAGCTCAGCTGAACCTGCTCCCCCTTCCCAGCAGTGATTCAGCAGATCAATTGCCCCTGCTGCCCCTCAACAGTAATTCAGCGTCTCCATTGCTCCTGCTTCCCCCTGCTTGCAGTGATTCAAAAGCTCAACTACTCCCTATCAGCAGTATCTCAGCAGCTCAGCTCCCCTGGCTCAGCACCTTATCTAGCAGGAGTTCTGGGAGAAGGTGCAGGATTATTTGAGCTGCTGAGAAAAAGACTTGTGTCCTGTGTTCTGTAGTGAAGTACGGGTTGGCTGGAGGAACCACAGCGGTCAGTGAGGGGCATGCTTTCTGACACACCATAACATGTTGAATAGCAGCATCACTGGGAGGTTAAATTACTAAAGGAAAATATACTGTGCACTTTAAGTGCATTTCCTCTAGATCTGAGGAGAAGCTCTAAAATGAGGGGAAGCTCTTCTGGTTTCTATCATCCAATCATGTACAAACACAAATTCTGTTTTCTGTTTTTATTCTTTGCAAAGTGAAGTTTTACCTCATTTACTGAGCTCTGGAGCAAATGCACTTGCAGTGCACGGTATATTTGCCTTTAGTAAATCAACCCCATAAACCACATGTATCAAACACAAGGCCCATGGGCCTAATCCAGCCCTCCAGGACATTTCATGTGGCCCTCACACCTCTCTTGCAGCTTCAGCCATCCCTTTGCTTCTGCCCCCACCTTGTCTCAGCAGTCGGCAGCAGAAAGGAGGACAAATCTCCTCCAGATCCTGCGCCTCTCTGTGGAGGTTTCGGATTGCTTGTCTCTGCGCCCCCCCATCTCAGCAGTCAGCAGCAGAGAGGAGGATAGAACTCCTCCTACAGATCCTCTCTGTGGAGCTGCAGCACTCCCTTGGCTCCATCTTCCCCGCATTCAGTAGACTATGGCAGCTGACTCCATTCCTCCTCTGGTCCTCCCTCAGACCCTGCACTTTCTGCTTCCCAGCTCCACCCCTAACTTCTTCCCCACAGCAACACAGGATAAAAAGGGGGGTGCACTGTGATGTAAGAGAGGGTGAGGGGCTCTTGACTTCTGATGGTGGTGGTGCTCTTGACATCTGATGTAAAGGAGGGGAGGGCGTGCTCTGGACATCTAGTATTACAAATACAACCGGCCCGTTGAGGACAATCATAATGCTGTTGCGGCCTGCAATGAAATTAAGTTTGACACCCCTGCCATAGAGTCTCTGCTTGAAAGGTAAGTACTGTATGACTTTTTTCTTCTTTTGCAAGGTACATTCAGATTTATTTTCTGCCACGTTAATATGTGTAATACTGTGGCAAGCACAGTTCACTATTTGCAATTAAATTGTAAGCTTCTTTGAAACAGGAAATAATGCACATGATGCACGTGCACAGTGAGGCTGCAATTACATAGTTACATAGTTAGTCAGGTTGAAAAAAGACACAAGTCCATCCAGTTCAACCTTAAAAACAATAAATAAATAAAATAAAAAATATCGTACAATCCAATATATCCACTTTGTAAAGTGCTGCAGAATTTGTCGGCACTCTAAAAATGAACAAAATAAATGAAATATAAGAAGCAGGGAGGATTCTGGTCAAAGGAAACGGTTTCAATAGTCTAGATAATGCCTGCAACATCTGCAACACCCCTATGAATAAGATTTTCCAGTGTCTACTTTCTTTCTGTCCTCTTGATCTAACTCTATTAAGCACTATATCAAAGGCAACGAGCGTATCTATTACATCAGATGAAGACAGCGCCCGGCCTACATCTCCTCCCAGCTGTCCGGACCTGCATCTCCAGCTTTGTAGTAGAAGTGATCAGAGGGACCGGGTGTGTTAATCCTGTCATTTGTCTAATAATACCACTATTTAGTAAATCACCCTATATTTGTAGATATTGTTACCTGCCATATGGTGTATGTCAGGCAGCAAGCTATAAACTGCTTCTAGATCATGTGACTGCCGGCTCTGGGGAAATGCTTTGTGTGTACGTGGCTTTGATGCAGAATGCACTTGAGGAATGAGAACATTATATATGTTGGCAATTTTTTCTTTTATGTTAAAGCTGAACGCCAAGATTTTTGTAAAAAAAATATCCTTGGAAATGGGCCACTCACAGTGCAAGGGTTAAATGCTTGTTGAGGTTAGGGGTAGAGGAATAAGCTGCAATACCGTATTCCTCGCTCTTGCTTCCACCATGCTCCGCCCCTCCTTTCTTTGGTGCTCTGGCCTGCAGTTACACTTTGATCCATCTTTTATAATGCAGGACCAGTAGTCTTGCATTGTACGCCAGGACATAGAGAACCCACCCAATACCAGAAGCATCAGAGAGAAGGCGAGAACTCCGTGAGCCTGTAGGAATGGGGAATAAAGCAAATATGACAGCTTATTCGTCTAACCCTAGACTTAAAGAGGAAGTAAACCCTGATGGTTGTTACTTCCTCTTTGTTTCCCTGCAAAGGTAAAGCATAATGGGCTACTATGCACTGCAGGAGAAGCCCGCAATGTCCCCGTCTTCCTCGCTAGTAGCGAGTGTCCATTCTTCACCCCTCTTCCTTCCGGGGCCGCGAACTCCGGCTCTATGACTGTCTGGAGTCGCGTGACGTCACTCCCGAGCATGCGCGCGGGAGCCGCCTTTAATGGCATGACCCGAGCTAGAAACTCCGGTGCATGCGCAGAAGAAATCACCCTATGGCTATTTGCAAATATCTCCTAGACCGTGCAGGTCTGGGAGATATTTCAAGCACTTACAGGTAAGCCTTACCTGTAGGTTAAAGTGGTAGTAAAGGGTTTACAACCACTTTAACAAGCAGATAAGCCTTACATTGCCTTACATTGCATATTATTTTTTACAAAAATTACAGAGATAATCTTTCATTTTATAAAGCAACCCTTTCTAAATCTAAGAAAATGATTAATTGCACAAACCACTGTCACCACAGACTGTGTAGCTGCACAAGGCCCCTTGGGGACTAGGGACTCATTTATATTAGACATGGGTTGGAATGATGCTGGGACCTCTTCCGCTTACATTTTCTGGGTTGAATTAAACTGTTCATCATTCAACCCGGAAGCAAACCGGCAGCCAAATGGCCTAAATGCGAAACCTGCTTATTTTTTTTTATTTCTAAAACCTATAATCAATTTATTAAAAAAACAAAAATAAATAGTTCTGCTTTAAAGTGGAAGAAAAGCCTCATACATAAACAACCCCTTCACAAAGTCAGCCATAAGCTCCAAAATGTAGAAATCATCGTTCTTCTACCTTTTTGGAGTCTGGTGCTTTCTTGTGATTCGAGGATGTTTTCTGATGTCACGAAAAGGGTGGGGCTGGGCGAGCTGGAAGAAGCTCAGAGTGTCTGTGCGGCTGTGTTAGAACAGGGATCGACAACGGTATTAGGAAGTGCCTTTGAGCAGCCAAATTTGGCTGCTCAAGGCAACCATTGTTGGTGACAGAGGAGGGTTGATTAGCTATCTGAATTAGGCTTAAAATAAAATAAAGGGTAGATGTTGTATTTTTAATGGAATTCCACTTTAACTAACTGACATTATCCTCTGTCTCTTTGTGATTGTATTGGTGAGATCGCTGCACTAAGCTCCTCGGTCTGTACACTTGCTATGGCCACTAACAGTTGTTCCCACTCTACCTTTTAACCAATTAATTTATTTGATTTTATAAATGTAAAATGCAACATGAGGCCTAAGGGCAGTAAACGATTGGCAGGGCTATCCAAACACTCTGAAGAGTGTGGAAATCATAAGTATGACATATATGAAATCAATGGGTAATCCAGTCCATTAAGGCTGTACTTGTTACCAAAATATCATATGCCATTGGACTAAGCCTTTAAAGGCCACTCGAAGCCTCTGTTTTAATTACTGTAATGCACTCAGGCTGCATATACAGTAATAATTACACAGTTAGTTCACTCAACGTTGCAACTAAAGCTAAAATACCCCATACCGGTGGCAGCTTAGAAACTGGGATCATCGCTCCCACACACAAGCAGTAGGATAAGTCTACAGCCATATGATCCCCCCCCACTTCCTTTCCTGCATACTGCTCCAATTAAGGCCTCATTCACACTAGGCACCTTAGGCTGCGTTGATCAGCATAAAAATACAGCATGTCTTCATTTTTATGCAGCACAACGCACCTTACTGCAACACACTACGATACAAAAGAGATTAACTAAATGTAATTTTCAGTAAAGTTTTTTAAAAAAAAGGTAAGCCATGTGGCCACAATGCACCACACCACCTCTTCTCACTGCACACCAGTAGAACTGCATTATCACAGCATAACAGATGCCCCCGGTGTGAACAAACCCTAACTGTGCTACTCAGAATAATAATAAATGTTAAAGAGCTGCATAATTATTTTATATAGCCAACCTAACTGGGCAGCACAGCGGGTGTGGACAGCAGCATGGAGGCTTAGTGGTTAGTAGAACATACTTCTACCTCGTAGCACCAAGTGTTCTTGTAAGGACACTATCTGCATGGAGTTTGCATGTTCTTCCTGCGCTTGCATTGGTTTCCTTTCACACTCCAAAGACATGTTAGTAGGTTAAAGGACAAGTTCACTTTAAAAAAAAAAAAAAGATAAATAGTAAAACAGTGCAACAGCGATCGCTGATGCCACGCAGGACTGTCAGTGTGAGCTGTCTGCCCCATATATCGTACGGCCAGGTAGTTTCACACTGACAGGAAGAATCAATGAACTACCACAGTGCTCAACAGTTCGTGGTAGTTCATTGAGAACTACAAGCCAACATCCCCAAAGGATGTTAGTTATTGTAGTTAATTTATTAAAAGACCTCTGTGAATGAGTTGTGGGCTAGTACGGGGAACTTCTCCCCATACTGCTTTTAAAGGGAAAGGGCAGCAGGGAGTGGCTGCAGCAGTGGAAATGTGTTATTTGTTCCACCCTAAATATGGGTGGAACATGTAACGTGTTTCCAAAGGTAAACTTAAATCCTGTAATTCGCTCCTATTTAAATTGGCCCTAGTAACTGTGCATATGAATTTAAGGCCTTAGATTGTAAGTTTGTTGAGAGCATGGACTGATGTGAATGCACACCAAGCATGGACTGATCCACAGCACTTGTATATTAAAGGGAATTTCCCCATAAGAAATAATGGAAACTCCAATGATTCGTTCCACAACCATGTATTCAAGTCCTTCAGTCTATAGTCCATATAAAAACAGAAATGTGATAATGAGGTTGTGTAACCATAAAATACCCATCCACAAATGGCAGCCTCCACGAGGGAATTAGAAGCAAAATCCAGCAGGAGCTACAGAGTATAAAAGAGAAGAAAGGCGCCTCTAATGCCCCGTACACATGGTCGGATTTTCAGACGGAAAATGTGTAGGCTCCATCACACATTTTCCATCGGATTTTCCGACACACAAAGTTTGAGAGCAGGCTATAAAATTTTCTGACAACAAAATCCGTTGTCGGAAATTCCGATCGTGTGTACACAAATCCGAGGGACAAAGTGCCACGCATGCTCAGAATAAATAAAGAGATGAAAGCTATTGGCCACTGCCCCGTTTATAGTCCCGACGTACGTGTTTTACGTCACCGCGTTCAGAATGATCGGATTTTCCGACAACTTTGTGTGACCGTGTGTATGCAAGATAAGTTTGAGCCAACATCCGTCGGAAAAAATCCTAGGATTTGGTTGTCGGAATGTCCGAACAAAGTCCGACCATGTGTACGGGGCATAAGTGTAGCAATATGGTTACATTTAGTGAAGGTACAACAATTAGCAACTCACATGGTTGATGATTAAAAGAGGCACATCTAAGTAAGCATCCGGGGTAAAGCTGTCCATATATATAGACCATCCCTCGCACCGCTGGCTCTCACCGATGTCAGTCTGCAATCGTGACCGGGAAGGCTACCCTGCAGTAGAGTGATCTGAAAGCGAGGCTTGAACGGCTCGTGGAGCGCAGCGTGGAAGGGACGACGTCAATGGCGTCAATGACCATCCCTCGCACCGCTGGCTCTCACCGATGTCAGTCTGCAATCGTGACCGGGAAGGCTACCCTGCAGTAGAGTGATCTGAAAGCGAGGCTTGAACGGCTCGTGGAGCGCAGCGTGGAAGGGACGACGTCAATGGCGGTGAGGAGGATGGTCTATATGGACAGCATTGTCCAGGATGCCTGCATACTTGGATGTGTCTGTTTTAATCATCAACCATGTGAGTTTCTAAATGTTGTACCTTCATTAAATGTAACCATATTGCTACACTTAGAGGCACCTCTCTTCTCTTTTATACTCAGTTGTGACATGATGCTACTTGTATATCAAGACATCGCTTGTATATCAAGTCAAAATGTATTTAAAAATGTTGCTTGTCTTGCAAAACACTCTCAAACCAAGTTACTCTCAAACCAAGGTTTTACTGTACCTGTATTATAATAAAAAAAAATTGGGCTTTAAATGAGTTAATAAAATTCAAAGAGGAATTATGAATGGTCGCTGTGAATAAGTGCGCTCTATGCATCACTATTTATCTACATGGGCATAAATTGTTGCGCAATTTAAAGATTTTCAAGTAGTCATTCAAAAATATGACTATATTTGAGTACATCATGATTGCGACACAAAAACATTGACAGTCAGGTCATCGGAAGAGATGGAAAATCAAAAGGAGAGTCATATCGATCTCTGCTGATTAAGCAGACATAAGCCAGGATGTAGCACTCAATGGCAAGAGCTTGTCGATCTATCCATTCGCTGTGCAAGCCACATGAACATAGAACAGTATAATCATTCTGATGGTGATCAGAAGACCTTGTGAACTAGTAGTACAAACACGTCTCCGCAATTTGAGATGTGACATGCTGTGCTGTGAGCACGTTGCCTCGGGTACCAAGAATGTAAACTAAGCCATCTGAGGTTGCTGGATTAATCAGATTTAACGTATCGCGATGCTTTTACCACATACAGCGCCCTATATTCAGAGACACACCACTATGGAAAAATTCTATGAGAAGATGATCTGTTACACTACATATATATTTCAATACCATATAATATTAGTATCCCTGGAAAAAGTATGCCCACTATTTCTCACTATGTTTATATTAATATCTTATGGCAGGTCTGATTTATGTACAGATGAATTGAAATATGGGCATTTGGCGGCTGAAACACAGTTGAGATATATATATGGGAAGGGTTTACCTGCCAATTTATTTGCAAATCAGTTCAGCTTGTTTTGTGATCTCGACAACCCTGCCAGAAATCACAGCCAGGTTCTTAACCCCCACTGCAGCTGCAGCCCAAATTAGTCAATGACTGATCAAAACACACCCCCAGGTTGGATACTGAAGGAGAGAGAGCACAGTGATAACCTCACCCCTCTGCTCTTCTTTTTCATCCTGTCAACATGTTCCTTGTCAGCACATATACATACAGCTGGGCTTGAGTGACTGTCTCCTATGCTGGCCATCTTTCTCTCCATGTGTGTATAGCTGTACAGAGGATATCAGAAAGCTTAGACTTAAAGTGCAACTAAAGTTCCGCTGTCACATACTATGAGCAGGCAGGCTCTTTATTACAGAAGGGACATGCAATGTCTAAATACACCTACTGCCTGCTCACAGCGCTCTCTGGCACAGAAACTGAGCTGTACACGGGCAACTCATCTTACTTTACTAGGACGATCCCGGTGTGCCAGAAAGACAGTGAGCGACACCATCCCGCGTTGGCCAATGAAGATGGGCAAAGACTGGCACCCAAAAGAAGATACTGGTGAGGGACAGGGACCGCTGAAGAACGTTTAGCTCCAATTTAACTGGCTGCATACTTGTTCTATGTCAGTGACTTGCTACATAATGAATGCAGGATTAAGATGTAAGGTCCAGAGACTACACTTTTAAAAAACAAAGCAACCTCACCTTCACCATGAAGTTAAAAATCTGGCTCTTTATCTGAGCCTGCTCATATTGTGATACATGGATGCTTGGAAAATGTGGGTTCAAACTTCGATTGCATAATAGAGCACCTCAGGATTTGGAAAAAAAGCTGAACTGACCAGGCACCTTCTGGAGGGATCAGCCAAATGAAATGAGCATTCTGCTGCACCCTCTCAAAGGTAACCTAAATCGACACATAGTCAATGGGCCAGGTTGGGTCGCTATGAGCGCATTAATGAAAGAGTACTGGAGGCTGGAAAGATTGGAAGTGTAGGAAGGTGAGAGGAGGGTAGGACTAGGGGTGTGAGGGTGTCTGTGGTCAGAGGGGCCTTCTGAATTATCAAGGCTAGTTAGGAGTAGTTTCAGGTTGGTCTAAATGTCCAATAAGCAGTGGTCAAACTTTGAAGGGATATAGTGTTGAATTGATGGGGACCACAGCTTCTTAATGAGAGACATTTTATTGTTCAGTATGGTGGTCATGTTATCCTTGGACATTATTCACAAAATTTTGGATCTAACCTAAAGTGGATCCAAACTATTGGATTTCCTTGGCTATGCTAAAGTCTGTTTGGCCTTAACTTAAACTGAGAGTGTTGATTGACTATTAATTCACTACCACGGATGGACTACACTTTGATTAACTATTTATAATTATAATGCTATTGTGTGGATTTTATAGACATAATCCTTACTTATAGGGAATAGATGTACTTTATAAGTTGGATATAGATCATGTTTTTTGATATTGGAGCACTATTTTGAATGAATTGCATTTTAATTTATGAGCCAATTTCATTGCATCCCTAGAATTTTTGTGGGGAAGGTGAATTTGGCAACCGAAGTACCATCAAGAGAGAAATTTGAAATTGGCTTCTAAGCAGTTCAAATTGGGGAGCTAGATTTTTTTGTTGACCGGAATTGAGACCAGTATTCCAAATTTGGATGTCGCCAAACTTCCTTCTATTATTTGCCCCTTATTTAAATTTGCTTTCTTGGTCTGGGTCTGACATTTCAGTGAGGTTTCAGACTTAAAGGAATAGAGGCTGTTCACTTAAAGTGAATGTTCATGTTTCAAAGAGAATGTTAGTGAATACGACAAAGCTATGTTCACTTTAATACCCAATCATATACTGCCAAATTCCCGTCTTTTTATCTCCCAATATTTAGTATTCAAAGTGAACACATTTTCACCGTATTTACTAACGTTGACTTTGCCTTTTACAGCCTCTACTGGTAAATCAACTCCAGCTTCTGTGACAGTACATAACGGCATCAAACAAGAAAACTACAGAGTGAAGGAGACAATAGATGGGGCTCTGTAATCTTCTGCTGGAGTAGGCAGTTGACAAGCCAGCAACTATCAGACTTCAGGTGACATCTGACTCTCCCTCGAAACTCCACCAAGGTGACAGACTCAGCCAAGGTATTAACCTATATAAAGTGGCAAGCATACCTATTTCATAAGTAAGACTGCCCAATTCTAGTAATTTAGGACCGCTTATTCGGATTCCTGCATTAAGCTAATTTGTGATTGGTATTTTAAAAACCGCTATATAGAACATTTTAGAGCATTCTATAATTAACTTGTTAACTTGCTGTCTCACGTCTGCGTGACTTTTATGTGTCTGCCTGTCTCACACTTAAAGATCAAACAAGCTTTCTGTGTAATCCCTATACCATTTACAATCAAAAGTCTATTTTAACTCCCACACACATCGTTCCCAAGGACTGAGACTTCCTCTACTCCATAACAGTAAACTTGATAAAGAGACCTGGGACTTTTCAAAGCTTGGAGCCGCATATTTCACTGTGTACGGGACACCAGAGTCATAGTAACAAAACCTTCTTTACAACCTGCAATTAATGCACCTCTCAAATACATAATGTGGGATAATTAATGACCTTATTTCTTGCAGGCACTAAAGACTTGCACTTTTGACAGTTGAACAGACTCGGTCTAAAAACCTGTTAATTATTTTAATTTTTTTCACCTTAGCTCAGTTTTTTATACAATGGCCACTCTGTACGATATGATGGATGATGAGTTAGTGGCAATTAACAGCCTTGGGGTAACGTAGTTGTGAACCCTAACTGAATGACATTTAGGGGTTGATTACCAAAACTGGAGAGTGCAAAATCTAGTGCAGCTGTGCATGGTAGCCAGCAGCATCTAACTTCAGCTTGTTCAATTAAGCTTTGAAAAAAAAAAAAAAAACCTGCAAGTTGATTGGTTTATATGCAGAGCTGCACCAGATTTTGTACTCTCCAGCTTTAATAAACCAACCCCTTAGATTGCTAAAGCACTGTGTGTTATATGAGGGTGGCACAGTGACTTGCCAGTGGTTGGTGCTTATGCTTTGCAGCATGGGGATGCTTGCTTCTAACCTCAGCCAGGCCACTATATGCATGGAGGTTGCATGTTCTCCCTGTGTTTAGGTGGAATTCTTCCCATACTCCAAACCATGCTGCTTGGTCTAACTTGGCCCTAGCACATGTGTACAAATTTGCTATGCAGTTGTGCTATCACATTCTGCATGCCAGCCCCAAGGCCAAACCATTTGGGTGCTATAACTAAGAGTTGGCAACCTATGTATAAAAAAATGATAAGAAAATTGTATGCAAAAAAAGGCTTTCAAGTATATCAAATATGGTGCCCGGAAGGATGGCCCATAAAATCGGCAAGAGTTGGATTTGATTGAACAAATATCTACATGCATTATATAAAACTGCCTTTTTTCAGTTAATTCCATCCTTTGCTGCATCTCAGCATTCCTGAACTTCTGCAGACTCTTTGCAACCACTTCTGCCTACATGCACTCCAGAGATGGCTGCATTACATTTCTCAGGGAGGGTTTCTTGATGGGGACAACAGCGGATGATACCTGTGTAATGTGTGTTGAGGCAACCACTTGTAGTCTCCATCTCAAGCCTGTGTGATGGGGTGACAACAAAGGATCACAACTGAGAGACAGGGACATAGTGTTGCCACCCTATAAGAGGAAGTGCCTAAATGAAGACATTCCAGGCAGGATCACCAGGTATTTTAACAAAAGCATCAGATTTAAAAATACTAAAAACTTTCAAAATTACAATCACATTTAAAAAAAGAGACAGGGTGCACTTACTTGGGCTCCTGAAATTTCAAGTCAAAATTTTCAGTTCAGTCTATAAAGAGTTTTGGTGAAATTCTGCAATACATTGAAAGATTGGATAATAAATTCCCGCAATAAATTCTCCAAGACCTGTTTTGTTCAGCTGCCTGTCTGCAAACCTGTACCTGGGCTTTACCAGTGTTAAAGCTGATTTATTAATCTCCAGTTATCATTTTTAGTTCCAGCTTCTGGACACATTTAATATTGGCAATAAAATTACAGATGTGCTTATTTTATGAAGTCACATGGGGAGTCAGGCTTTCTTCTGCTACAGATTGCATACAGTGTTCTGTTCTGCCAATAACTACACAGAAGAAAAAAAACACAAACTGCTCCCCAACAATCAAGTGTTAAGGACTCCACTAAAAAAAATTGTTGTTCATTGAAGTGTACCTGTCACACACACTCACCATTTCAACAAAGCAGCATTGAGGAAAAAGACCAACATTCTTCAAATGCAACCAGTTTTAATTGTAAGACCCCTTTCACACTGAGGCGTTTTGCAGGCACTATAGCATTAAAAATAGCGCCTGCAAAGCGCCCTGAAACAGCCGCTCCATTCACTCCAGTGTGAAACTCGAGGGCTTTCACACTGGAGCGGTGTGCTGGCACAGCGTCAGAAAAAGTCCTGCCAGCAGCTTCTTTGGAGCGCATTGGGAGCGGTGAACTCACCGCTCCTAAAGCGCCCCTGCCCATTGAAAACAATGGGGCAGTGCTGCTATACCGCCGACAAAGCGCCGCTGCAGCGGCATTTTGCGGGCAGATTTAACCCCTTTTTGGCCGCTAGCGGGGGTTAAAACCGCCCCGCTAGTGGCCGAATAGCGCCGTTAAAACGACGGTAAAGTGGCGCTAAAATAGCGCCGCTTTACCACTGACGCCCAGGGCGGTTCTCAGTGGAAAGGGGTCTAATAGTGTTGCTTCAGAAGAAAACATACCAATCCTGTTAGCCACCTGCCAGTTTCTCCTTGTGGGGTGTTGGGAGATAAATGCCAATCCTGTTCATGGCAGTGGGTTTTGCCGCCTGCTGCAATGGAGAGGAGAGCAGCAAGGAAATGCAGACAAGGTGGGTTGGAGGCGGTCCTTCGCAAAGAATCTGTCACTTTGCCCTGAATCGGTAAGTTGACAATGTTTTCTTAGCTCTTCTATAGGCTGACAAGGTAGCTATTATAGGACAAGCAAAGTTACTTCACTTTCTGTGTGGGTACGGTAGCCATCAGAAATGTTTTTGTGACTGTATTTTGCATTCACATAAGCCAACATTAGGTCTGAGGTTAAAGCGGAGTTCCACCCAAAAGTGGAACCTCCGCTCATTTGTCCCCCCCCCCCCCTCTGGTGCCACATTTGGCACCTTTCGATAGGGAGGGTGGACAGGATTTGACAGGTATCCTGTTCCCACTTCCGGGAGCCACGGCCGTGGCTATTGACGTCACCGCTTGTCTCCCTCCTCTTCCCCCTGTCACCGGGCCAGTAGGAGAGAGAAGCGGAGCCTCGCGCAAGCGTAGTAGGGTTACCGGTGTGAAGTCATAAGGCTACACTGCCGGGTTCCTTTACCTGTAATGAAGGCGGCATGCACCTGACAGCTGATGGAAACATCAGCTGCGGTGCCGACAGGACTCCAGGACAGGTAAGTGTCCTATTATTAAAAGCCAGCAGCTGCAGTATGTGTAGCTGCTGGCTTTTAATTTTTGCAACGGACCTCCGTTTTAACTATAATCTACCTTGAGGACTAATTTATCCCATAATAGTGGGCTTTATTATATTTAAACATCTCTAGATACCTACCTATGTGGCACACTATTCCTACTTAGACCTATAACATGGTAAGAACATTTTCTCTTGGGGTTTCCTCACTCAGACAATTGAAATGAGTTGCACACAGTGGGGTTAATTTACTAAAACTGGAGAGTGCAAAATTGGGTGCAGCTGTGCATGGTAGCCAATCAGCTTCCAACTTCAGCTTGTTAAATTAAGCTTTTACAAAAAAAAAAAAAAAAAAAAAAAAAAAAAAAGAAAAGAAAAAGGAGGCCGATTGGTTACTATGCAGAGCTGCACCAGATTTTGCACTCTCCAGCTATAGTAAATCAATTCCAGTGTTACCAATTTTAGATAGCAATTGGATCGATACTATACACATATTTGCCTCCCCATGTTGATTCAACAAAATATCTCTATCGGAGTATTATAAAACAGATAGATAAAGTCAGCCAATTTTTTTAATGCGTTTAAGGTTTTGAGAGATGTGTCGTTTTTAACTAGATTTTAACATTTGTATTAATAAAATTGGATGTCTTTATTTCTGTACCTTAAAAGCCTAATTAAACTGAAATGAAGCCAAAACTTTTTTTACTCACTTTCGATTTGCCTTTGCTTTCCTTCAATTCTTATCTCACAGCCAAAACAAGAAGTGAGAGAAAATCCCTCCAAAGTAAAGCTACTTTCACATTGGGAGGGCGGGCGCTGGCGGTAAAGCGGTGCTATTTTTAGCGCCGCTTTACCGTTGTTTATTCGGCCGCTAGCGGGGCAGTTTTAACCCTTGCTAGCGGGCAAAAAAGGGTTAAAACCCTGCAGCAGCGCTTTGCCGGCGGTTTGGCAGCGCTGCCCCATCGTTTTCAATAGGCAGGGGCGCTTTAGGAGCGGTGTATACACCGCTCCTACAGCGCTGCAAAGATGCGGCTTGCAGGACTTTTTTGACTGCCCTGCAAGCGCACCGCTCCAGTGTGAAAGCTCTTTACAGGTGAACACGATTGGACATTCCGACAACAAAATCCTGCATTTATTTCCGATGGATGTTGGCTCAAACTTGTCTTGCATACACACAGTCGCACAAATGTTGTCGGAAATTCCGAACGTCAAGAACGTGGTGATGTACAACACGTACGACGGGCCAAAAAAAATGAAGTTCAGTGCGGCTCTTCTGCTTGATTCCGAGCATGCGTGGAATTTTGTGCGTTGGAATTGTTTACACACGATCGGAATTTCTGACAACGGATTTTGTTGTCGAAAAATTTGAGAACCAGGTCTCAAATTTTTGTTGTTGGAAATTCCGACAACAAATGTCCGATGGAGCCTACGGTCGGAATTTCCGACAACAAGCTCACATCGAACATTTGTTGTCGGAAATTCCGACCGCGTGTACGTGGCATAAGGGTTTTCATAATGGTCACCAGGAAGATTCCCTACTATTTCTGTTCTGGTGACCCCTCAAAATTTGGGATTTTCTTTCACTTTTGGTGATAACGATCACATGACTTAAGGGTGATACTCCCTAACAAGAACAAAGAAAACCTGACAGGTGTTCTACTCCCTCTCCACTTTATCTAAAAATTAAAACAAGGCTTTGTCTTCAGTTCCTTCAGTTTACTCTAAAGTGGATGTAAACCATCACATATACCCAGTGAAGTGAATAGCCGCAGATGATACACAGAGATTAAACAAATCTCCCTACATAAGTGTTACATGTATATCTGCTGTCTTCAGCTTTATATATTGTTTAGAAAGTGCATGTTCTGTTAGAATTTTCTCTTCCTGTTCCTGCAGGGGGAGAGCAGTCTTGGCAGACACTGTGAGACAGCTGATTAGAGGAAAGGCACACACCCCCTCTCCTCATAGGCAGAGACTTGCAGAGCTGTGCTGTGAATTGACCAGCTGTCTGCTAATCTATTTATAGCACCCATCCCAACAAATTTCAGGCTGGTTTTATCATGTGTCACAGAACTTGTCAGGAGTTATCAGGCTGATAACAGAAGAACGGAGCAGGAGACAGCAACGGGACTTAGGGCTTTGGAGAGAGATAAGAAAACACTACAGATATATGTGCCCAGCTCAAATTTCATGAATCGGGTTTACATCCACTTTAAATTTATCTTCTTCCTTGTTTTTCTATAGCCTACAAGAGCCTTAAATATAATTTATTTATCCTGCTGCCCATTACCACTTAGCTGTCATAGACGTTGTATACTCATGTCTAAATAAAATGTTGTTTTCAGTTCCCTCAGTGCCTACCACATCACTAAATGCCAGCAGGGTATTGGTCAAGTGATCTCGCAAAGGTTAAGGGCATGTAATCATCGTAGGTGTCCTGGCAAGCGCAAAAAGGCAAGTGTGCTTCTACAACTTCTACTCTGCATGTGTGACAGGTACACTTTGAAACATGTGAGTGAGCTACTGAAGAATGACCGAATAACAGCTGGCGAAGCATAGACCCCTTTCATGCCTAAAATAACACATTTATAGCAGCTAATCTTTCATCTGGGAATAAAAATTAAACTGTAAACATTTAATGATGAAGCCTATAAAATGCATCAGTAAAACAGACTTGTTGTTTTAAAAGCAATCTGTCCAGGCAAGACGAAAAACTGATTTACCGTGTTAAAGATGGAGTTTTGCTTATAGCATCTTATTTTCAAACAATAAAAACTGCCAAAACAACTTTACGCTAGTATATAAGTTGTAAAATAAATGAAAATGTAAGAAATATAAAGTCAATTACACGCTGGCTTTTTTTTGTGCCATTATATTTGCAACCTCAGAACAACTCTACTTGACAGTGAAGATCTCTGCCCTGTGCGACACCATCCAGTAAAACAATGAGGGAGATTTACTAAAACTAGTGCATGCAAAATCTGGTGCAGCTTCGCATAGAAACCACTTGGCTTCCAGGTTTTATTGTCAAAGCTTAATTGAACAAGCTGACGTTAGAAGCTGATTGGCTACTATGCACAGCTGTACCAGATTCTGAGCGCTCCAGTTTTAGTAAAACAACCCCAGTATATTCTGCAGCTATGAAAAGGGACCTTTGCCTTTACTTCCTGCCCTGTATCTACCAAATTGATAGTCAATCTCTCCAAAGTGAGAAAAATATCCTCTTAGACAGCTACAGCATCACCTGGACTAAAGTCTTAATTGGAAGGTTTCTCCCCATTCCCATTCTAGAGACAGCTCAAAATATTGGGTTCTACTTCACTTTTTGTCTCAATTAGGGATGGGCCGAACACCCCCCCCCCCCCGGTTCGGTTCACACCAGAACACCTTGAACGTGCAAAAAGTTCTAGCGTACAGGAGAACCCTATTAAAGTCTATGGGACACGAACATGAAAAATCAAAAGTCCTAATTTTAAAGGCTTATATGCAAGTTATTGCCATAAAAAGTGTATGGGGACCTGGGTAATATGGGACATGTATCAATGTAAAAAAAAGTTTTTAAAATGATTGAAATATTCCTTTAAATATTGTGCCTGGGCGGTCCCCTTAGTCTGCCTTTAAAGTGGCGCATCTGTACAATGTATAGAACATGTCTCAGCAATAATGACATTTCTAGGGGAAAAATGTAATCTAAACTTGCTTGCGGCTGTAATGTACTGCCGGCTCCCGGCAATATAGATGATAAAAAAAATGAAAAAAAAACGGCGTAGGGTCCCCTTTCCAGTCCATACCAGGCCCAAGGGCCTGGTATGGATTTTAAGGGGAACCCCACGCCCAAAATGTAAAAAATAATTGGCGTGGGGTCCCCCTCAAAACCCATACCAGACCCTTATCGGAGCATGCAGCCTGGCAGGCCAGGAAAGAGGGGGGGACATGACATCACATGACGTCAGAAGGGGGCGGGGTCACCCAGTTACATCACCGGGTGGCCCCGCCCTTGCCTATATAAGAGCTGTCAAAGCGAAGAGAGAGCATTCAGCGGAAGGCCTCCTATGGAGGCAGAGCGTTTTCATTTTTGCTATCTTTCAGGTCTGTCAGGTGGTGTGATTGACGGGGAATTTACATTGCGGGACACTTTTTTAATAAAGGTTTTGTCAAAAACTGTCTCTTGTAGTTTTTACTTTTTTGGTGAATGGCTACCCGATACCCATTCACATAGGGGGAGGATCTGGGGGCCAGCTATCAGATTCCGATAAGCCCCCTGACCGCAGACCCTGACAACCACCAGCCAGGGTTGTTGGGAAGAGGCCCTTGTCCCCATCAACATGGGGACACGGTGCTTTGGGGAGTACCCCAAAGCACCCTCCCCATGTTGAGGGCAAGCGGCCTGGTATGGTTCAGGAGGGGGGGGGGCGCTCGCTCGTCCCCCCCTTTCTGGCCTGCCAGGCTGCTTGCTCAGATAAGGGTCTGGTATGGATTTTGGGGGGCCCCATGCCTTTTTTTTTGGCATGGAGTTCCCCTTAAAAATCTATACCAGACCCAAAGGTCCTGTTTATTTTTCTTAATTCTGTCATAGGGTTCCCCTTAACTACTTCAATACACTGTATTATATACTCTGCACTGCACTATATACTCTGCACTGTGTTATATAGACTACACTGACTGCACTATATACTCTGCACTGCGTTATATGCACTACACTGACTTCACTATACACGCTGCACTGCATTATATACACTACACTGACTGCACTATATACTCTGCACTGCATTATATATACTACACTGACTGACCCTTTTCCCTGATCTAACCTGACTGTCTCTCTCCCTCTACAGGTACAAACTCATGGCTGTTTGTCTTCACTTTCCCGGCCACACCTGTACATTATAGCCTTATAGACTTTTATGGAACTGTCTCTGGCCCCATAGAGATCTAGGACAATAATGTGCAGGCTTGGCCAGGACAATGAAGATTTGCAGCACTTAATATAAACAACATTTTTAGAGTGTAAGCTCTAACGAGCAGGGCCCTCTGATTCCTCTTGTACCAAATTGTAATGTAACTGTAATGTCTGCCCTCATGTTGTAAATCGCTGCGCAAACTGTTGGCGCTATATAAAACCTGTATAATAATAATAGTACTTTACCCCATCCATCTTGATCTTGTCTTCAAGTTCCACTATTAAATGTATGTAAAACCGCAAAACCTTTTGTTTTAAAGTGATACTAAAGGTACAATTTTTTCCTTTTTTTTAATAACAAACATGTTATACTTACCTGTTCTGTGCAATGGTTTTGAACAGAGCAGCCCTGATCCTCTTCTTCTCAGGCCCCCCACTGGCGTTCTGGGCTCGCTTGCTATGGGGGCACTTATGCATGCTTGTTCCTGAGCCCCACTCTGTGTGTCCATAAGACACACAGAATGGGACTTAGCCCTGCCCCACTCCTCATCACTGGCTGTGATTAACAGCGGCAGTGTCTCAGCCAACCGGGCAGCCGCTCTCGTGCAAATCGCGGGATCAAGACTTTGCTTAGATAAGTATTAGGGGGGGTCTGGGGGGAAGCTGCACACACAAGGTTTTTTTTTTTTTATTCTATGCATGAAGGTAAAAAAACTTCCTGCTTTTAGAACTACTTTAAGGTAAAGCGGGGAAGGGTAAAAACTTCTGTCAGTTTATTTTTTGTCTCTGTGTTTCGTTGGGGAGATTTTTCTTTACATACTGCCCAGGGGACACACCAAGAAGAGAGAAGAAATCTCTAAAGTAAGGCGAATTTCCTTTTTAGACAGCTGTTACTAGAAAAAGCGTTCCCATTAGAAAAGTAACCCTAGGAGAGAGGGAGGGACACCGGTGTGAGTACATGTGACATGGTGTGCTCCAGGGGACAATGTGGGCTCTATGCAGGGCATTGAGAGCTCTCACTGGTTTCGGGCAGCTAAGACATGTGAGCAGTGGTTCCAGGCTGTGTGTAGCAGCGTGTGTGAGGACCGCATACACAGATATATATGTATATTGCCCAATCAACTAATAAAGAATATCTGCACAAACATTCTAATATGTGAGGAGCAGGAACTTTGACCAGCAGTAGTGTGTTAGATGAAAAAACGTGTGCAAGATTGGCAGCAGATATACTATATGCCATTGCTGAGTTCTTTGGCGACCTGGCTGATCAGCCTTTTACACCTGTCAACTATGATGTCTCTTTCGGGAATGGTGTGCTTACAGTAAAGCTCGGTAGTGACATTGGAACCTATCTGATCAATAAACAGACACCAAACAGACAGATCTGGTTATCAAGCGGACCAAAGCAATATGACTGGACAGGAACAACATGGGTGTATTCACACGATGGACTGTCCCTTTATCAGTTACAGCTCATTTACACTTGCTTCGGCTTCGACACACATTAACGGCTAGTTTACACTTCCTGAAAACAAGGCTTCAGATAGGCTTTGTTAAAGCTCTCTGAATGCTAGTCAAAGCTTCTGTCACTAAATAAAATGGTTAGCTTACAGCCCTGTTTACACCTTGCTTTTGCTTTGCTTTGCTTCGGCTTTGCTTCAAAAATTATACCCCATGTCACTTTAGCTGTGCTTCAAAGCCTCCATAGAAGTCTATGGCAAAGTTCGCTTGAAGCCCAACGGAAACCTCATTGAAGCCCCACTAAAGGCTCAACGAAGCCCCACTAAAGGCTCATCAAAGCCCCACCAAAGGCTCATCAAAACCTCATCGAAGCACCAAGCAAAAGCAAGGTGTAAACAGGACTGTAAGCTAACCATTTTATTTAGTGACAGGAGCTTTGACAAGCGTTCAGAGAGCTTTAACAAAGCGTGTCCAAAGCCATGCTTTGAAGCAAGTGTAAACTAGCCCTAACTGAAGCAAAAACTTTCCCTTGCATACCAAATTAGATCTATCGAATTTATGATGTGCATGTGCATGATGACACAAAGGCAGCAGTGTAATATTTCTGTTAATGATTACTACCTACATTTTCTGTGTGATATTCTTCAATGTTCTCAACATGCTGTTTATGTATACATATATTTTTTTTATATACGCTGACTTATTCTCTGTTTTAGCAAAATGAGGCGGGCATTTTTTTTTTTTGATGTCTTGCTGATATGACTGGTCTTGTCCTTAAAGAGGAACTGCAGTCTGCTCACATAATTTGTAATAAAAACATCTTTGCCATTCTGAAGCTTCCCTCCAACCACTTTGCTTATTATTTTTTATACACTGTGATTCTGTACTTGCCAAATATGCTGCAGAAATCTCCCTCCACTGAGTCTGGCTGCATCCATTTTAACTGTGGGCAGCTGAAGCTGCTGCCTGTTCACTTCCTGGAGTTACACAGAGGCACACCTCCAGGCCTGCAGCACTGCAACTCTTATTGGTCCTCTTCTGACTAATCCGCCCCCCCCTTCCTGGCAAACTCTCAGGAAAGTGAGAGAGAGAGAGAGCTGTGCATGATGTCATAAGCCTAGGCTTTTTACCAAGAAACAGGAAGTGAGCTGTATAAAGTATTTACTGGCAGAAAAAAACATGTTTTACTATCCAAAGCTAAAACAAGGACAGAAGATTTATTAGATGGAAATTTGAAAAAATGACTGAAGGTCCGCTTTAAAAACATCTATACCAGAAACAATTTGTCTTGCTATAAAAGGAAAAGTAACTAAGAATTATTCTTTTTGTGGTGTTCAAAGTAAGCTTTATAATTTCTTGTATGGCATGTTAATACACAAAACTGTGCTACTGCAAAGAAAAAAAATAAAGGAAGAAGAAAAGTAACCCTCACCTCTGGTACTGGTCCTAATACTTCCATATTCTATTCAAATCTCTTTGGCTATATTTACACGTTGGGCCAGCCATTTTCAACCAAGCTTCCATGAAACCCTAAGGTTCCTCCAGAAGTTGGAAGGGGTTCCTTGAGCTTTGGCTTATTGACCTCCCATCTGATGGTGCCTGCATAGTTTTGGGGATAAGACTATTCATCAGAGAAACAACAATTTACTTTTTTAGCTGTGTATACGGGAGCATTCTGACCACCATTGTAAAGGGGGTATTCTTTCCAGCGACTTCCAATGTACAGAGTATTTCTCCTACTGAGCCCTGATTAATTGTTTTTAGCAGGGGTTTCCCTAGACCTGACAATTATTTCAAAGTTTATTCTGGGTGTTAAAAAGGTTTAGGAAGGTTTTTTTGTATAAACAGACTTCTTTCACTCTTGTGGACTAAATTATTATGTTAGAGGCTAATATTTTCCAAATTAAAAGGGAACACTATGTCTTTGGGCTCTACCCCTATGCTACAGCACATGAACATACAGTCTTATTATCAAATATTAGTTTTTAACCACGCTGGGATATTAAATGCTGGATCTTATTAATAAACTGTGATAATTAAATTAAATTAATTCCTCTTATGTGATTGTTTTATTACATTGTTACATTCTATGCAAAGACCACACATGAAAAATATGCCAGTGTAATATATCCCCGAATTTACTTTGGACAAAAAAGTTAGAATGGATATACAATAGTTATTCACATATTTTTTTTTTTTTTGTAAAATTAAGAAGAGACACAAATGCAATCCATAAGAAGAAGGAAATCAATCATTTTCATTTACAGTCCAGAGTTCTTGTGTTACAGCATCTAATATGCATAATCCAACATTGAACATTTGGGTGTTTTCCACAGTCAATACGATACAGACTATTCACGGATATTCATTCAGCAACATGTTCATGTCAATATCACATGACCCACCTCCTTAAAGACAAGTATGCAAGCTGGCCAACTGGCTTTGTATTATAGACTGTATCTATGCTATACGCAGTTGGCCACAGGGGCACAATAGAATGACTGACATAACTGCCCAAAATGAAGAATAAGCCTGCTGCTTTCTTATTTGTATTGGAAACCATAACATGCACATTTCCTTGGTATTAAGAAGGATATGTTATATTTCATGACTCTTTAGTGGTTGGCTGTTTCACCTCTTTAGACACGTCACATTTACAACCTCTATGATTGTACTATGTCATTGGTATCCATAGTCTGTGTCATGCCTTGGTTTTAAGTTTGTTCTTAGTGCCAGGCTTTAAGGACACGTCATAACTCTGGCAATCCCCTAACAATAAACATACTGCTAAGTATTCCCTACAGGAAAGCACCCCTTAGCAATTAAAGAAGAACGCCATGAAAACACTTTGCTGGGTAAATCTTAGGGGGTGTATGCCAATCCCAGGATCACTGTCTGTCATTTACTTTGTTTAGTCTAATTGCGCGTACAGACAATCAGAATTTCCAACAACAAATGTTCGATGTGAGCTTGTTGTCGGAAATTTCAACCGTCTGTAGGCTCCATAGGACATTTTCTGTCAAAATTTCCAACAACAAAAATTTGAGAGCTGGATCTCAAATTTACCGACAACAAAATCCGTTGTCGTAAATTCCGATCGTGTGTACACAATTCCGACGCACAAAATTCCACGCATGCTCGGGAATCAAGCAGAAGAGCCGCACTGGCTATTGAACTTCATTTTTCTCGTCTCGTCATACGTGTTGTACGTCACCGCATTCTTGACGTTCGGAATTTCCGACAACATTTGTGTGACCGTGTGTATGCAAGACAAGTTTAAGCCAACATCCGAAGGAAAAAAATCCACGGTTTTGTTGTCAGAATGTCCGATCGTCTGTACGCGGCATTAGTCTTACTTTTAAAAGAACTTCCACTTTGAGCACCAATTGTACAGCTTTCAGTATACTTCTGGTGCTTTCGGAAACTTGCGGTTCTCCTACACAGCAGCCACCCTTCCTCTCCTCCTGTCCAATCATAGAACGCTTTGTATTATGAGAACCCATTCACAAAATACAAATCAATTTGTGAATGAACAGGGGTGAGAAGGGGAGTACAGTATGGCTGTGTGTAGGAGAGCCACAAGTTTGCTGTCAGAGCACATGAAGTATAGCTGAAGCTGTAGTATCTGCGATGAATGAAGGTGTAATATGTAAATAACTGGCAGCAATCAAGGAGATGTAAATATCGTAACCTAGATTTTTTTCCCAAGTTTTTTCTCTGGAGTTCTTCTTTAACCCTCCCTATCTGAACCCTTATAATGGACCTGAACTCAAATTGTGTAGATTTGCTATCATATTGGGAACATGTAGGATCTAGAAATGTTAATTGTACATAAAGAGATTGTAAAGGTTCTTTTTTTTTCTTAATGACATGTTATACTTATCTGCTCCGTGCAATTATTTTGCACAGAGCGGGCCTGAACCTCCTCTTTTGGGGTCCCCCACTGGTGCCTCTGGGCTCCTTCACTTTTCTGTGTGCCACCATAGGAAGTGGCTTCCCGTTGTGGCATTGTATCCTGGAGGTGAGCTTTAACTTTTAAGGTTAGAGAAGTAGGAGGGCTAAATGTGAGGGATAGTCTAAGAGTAAGGAGGGTAAGAGTAATGAGTTAGAGCAGTGGTTCTCAACCTGCCTAGTGCCGTGACCCCTTGATAAAATTTTCCAAGTTGTGGGGACCCCTAACAGTAAAATTATTTTCGTAGCATGGGTTGTCAGCACCGAAGGCAAGACAAGTGATTTGCACCCCTAACCCATGGATATTTAGCACTGCCTGAGTCCCTTTCACTTGTACAGTATTAAAACCCTTTATGGTACATTGTGGATGTACCACTCTTTTCCTTTGTTCTCCTTTCTTTCCCTTTTATCTCTCTCTATCCTAATTTCTTGTTTTTTCCCCATCCCTCTCTCTAGCCGTCTTTCTTGTTCTTTCTCTTATTCTTTCTCTCCCTTTTTCTTTGTTCCTCCCCCAATTTTCCTCCCCCTTCCATGTATTCTCTATTTTTATTCCTTCTCTTACTCCTTGGTGGGGGGAGGGGTTGGGGGGAATGGGATGAGTGGCAGTGCTGGCGGGGAGTTGGGATGAGTGGCAGTCCTGGTGGGGGGTGGGATGAGTGGCAGTGCTGGTGGGGGGTGGGATGAGTGGCAGTGCTGGTGGGGGGTGGGATCAGTGGCAGTGCTGGTGGGGGGTGGGATCAGTGGCAGTGCAGGGGAAGTTCTGATCAGCCAACTTAGGTGCTCTTGATCAAGGTTATCTGCTGATCTGAGAACTGTAGTGGGGACTTTTAATGGCAACTATAATCACAGGTAGTGTTATTCACTGTGCCTCTGGCTTCACTGTGTCTCCAACTTTGTGGTGTCTCGCAGCAGTAACTCCTATGCCGAAATCAGGAGATAGGGTCTCCTTCAGCCCCTCCCACTTCACATTCCTCACCAGTCAGCTGATCTCTAGTCTCTGCCCCCCAGCCATGCCGTGAACTGAATTGGCAGCTGCAAAGAGGCTGAGTGGGCGGCCGCAGGCTTCAGGAACAGGCCAGCTGGGTGGCCACGAAAAGGCTGGGAAAGCCTCAGGAACAGCCCAGGATTTGGTGACCCCTAGCAAATCGTCATTCGACCCCCAGGTTGAGAACCACTGAGTTAGAGGGTGTAAAAGGTCAATTTTCTTTACTGCTGAATCTTTGTATTGTCACTACCTACCACAAAGGGACAAATCTGGTTTGTTGCTCTGGACAACATAGCAGTTGTATCAAATGCTCCAAAGTCACATGCTCTAAAATTCTCTGATGAACTCATCCCTTGATGCCTTCATTGTTTCTCTAACGTGCTCCAATAAATATTTTGACTCCGACACATGGGAGGTCCACGGTGTTACACTGATCAGCCTTTAAATTCAGCTGAAACTACGCCAGGACAAGCAAACGTTCCTCTCTCTGCAGGGACTCATCCATCAGCATGACTTACTCCGTTGCCATTTCCAATTTTTTCCCCTCATTCTTTCATTTGAAACTTGAGGCTGCAAATTATGAGAGAGCATCACCAAGATTCATGTCAGTCCACCTCTAATTTGTCAAAGTTATACATTTCAGGAAAATTTGTACATAGTGATTTTGTTCATAAAAAATGTGAATGCTAGTGTTTATTAAAGACAAACAACACTATTTTTTAACTAGCACAATTTTTTGAGAATTGTTTGCAATTTTGGATTGAATTTGACTGATTTGAACTTTTTGCCAAGACCAGAGAGATTTATTTACTATAGGAGTAGAGAATGTACAGAGCAGCCCCGATCCTCCTATTGACAGCGCTCCTGGCCCTTCCTTCCTGCCAAGTCCCCCCATAGCAAACAGCTTGCTGTGGGGGCACCCAAGAAGGCTGGCGCCTGAGCCGCTGCTCTGTGTGTCCATTCACACACAGAGCTGCGGCTCAGCCCCGCCCCCTTTCTCATCTCATTGGCTCACTGGCTGTGACTGACAGCAGCGGGAGCAAATGGCTCCGATGCCGTCTCAATCAATGAGTAGGGAGAGTCGCAAGAAAGCCAAGGCTCTCGTGCAAATCTCTGGATCACGATCTGGCTCAGGTAAGTATTAGGGGGGCTGCCGCACACAGAAGGTTTTTTACCTTCATGCATTTAAAGTATGAAGGTAAAAAAACCTTGAGCCTTTAGAACCACTTTAACCACTTCACATCCGCGCTATGGCCGAATGACGGCCACAGCGCGGACCTGAATTCCCGGGAGGCTGTCTTATGACGGCCTCCCCTGTGCACGCGCCCTGTGCGTGCCCTGCACGGCGCGTGCCGAGCTCGCTGTGATCACAGAGTCACTGAGACTCGGGTGATCACCGATCCAAGTAAGGGGCCGTTCCCGGCCCCTTACCATGTGATCAGCTGTCAGCCAATGACAGCTGATCACATGATGTAAACAAAAGATCGGTAATCATTTTTTTTTCTACTCACGCTGACAGCGTGAGTAGAAAACAAAGCTGATCACCGGCTCGCATGTGAGGGACATCGGTCCCGAAGAGGAAGAGGCACATCTGCCTCATCAGTGCCACCTAATAATACCACCTAACAGCGCCCACAGTGCCACCTAACAGCGCCCACAGTGCCACCTAACAGTACCCACAGTGCTACCTAACAGTGCCCACAGTGCCACCTATCAATGCCCACAAGTGCCACCTATCAATGCCCACACGTGCCAGCTATCAATGCCCACCTGTAGTGCCAATCAGTGCCACCTAGCAGTGCTGCCCATCACTGCCACCCATCAGTGCCCATCACTGCCACCCATCAGTGCCCATCACTGCCGCCTATCAGTGCTCATCACTGCCACCTCATCAGAGTACATCAATGAAGGAGAAAAATTACCCGTTTTTAATTTTTTATAACAAAATATTAAAAAAAAAATTTTTTTTTTAAAAATTCAGTTTTTTACATTTTTTTAACAAAAAGTAAAAACTGCAGAGGTGATCAAATACCACCAAAAGAAAGCTCTATTTGTTGTGAAAAAATGATAAAAATTTAATTTGAGTACAGTGTAGCATGACCGTGCAATTGTCATTCAATGTGCTACAGCGCTGAAAGCTGCAAATTGGTCTGGATAGGAGGGGGGTTTAAGTGCCCAGTAAGCAAGTGGTTAAGGTAATAAGGTAAAGCCATGTTCACGCTAATTATATGATTATGCACTTGCAAAAATCTGTGACCTAAGGTCATTAAGGTCAACAAGTCTTCACCTTATTCACTTAGGTGAGGTCATTTTGCATAGTGAACATTTTCTACATCCTCTGCATAGGTCACAAAGCTCATGCGTGCCCTTCTTAGGATATCTTAAAGTGAATTTTTCACTAATATAACAAGTCTACATGAAAAAATCCCTGACATTTCACACTTTAAAGCGACAGTACATTTTTTTTTTTTTTGAAAATCTCTACTTTTTTCATTAAAAAGTAATTCTTGAGCTCCAGTCCAGCGACTTGGCCTAGGCTGAGATGATGGCAGCAGTCTGCTGCAGGCAGAAGGAAGCATTTCCTCGGTCTCATCTTCCTCAGTGATCAGACTGAAACACTGTAACTTTGTAGAAACTCACACATAAATGTCAGTTTGTAACGGACTATGCTTGCTCAGCAGGGATCGATCCATTGATCCCCGCTGAGCCGGCAGATGACAGGTCCATCTCTGCACACTGTGCAGGGACGGACCTGCCAAAGCCCTGGTCTTCTCTATGGGGGATCGGATGAAAACGGACCGCTTGTCTGCTTTCATCTGATCCACTCTGCCAGACGGATGGAAAATAGGGTTTCCATCCGTCTGCATTTAGCAGATCAGATGTCAGTGGACATGTCACCGCTGACATCTGTCGCTCCATAGAGGTGAATGGAGCGTCCGTTCAGGTCCGCCTGAAAAACTGACAGTTGGACCTGAACGGTCCGTATGTGTGAAATGGGCCTTACTCTAATTCCACAGTCAGAAGCTGCAGTATGAGCTGATCTGTGTCAGACATTTGTGAATGCAGTCCTGGACTGTACAGGTACCAGGATTTACATGACATCTATGAGTCAGTATTTCAATCCAGGAATTAGATGGTGACCCTGGATGATGCCTGTTCAAAGATAGCCCTGTCCTTTGGGAGAGAAATGCAGATAAATACAGTGACATTTGTGAGATGTAATAAAGTGTTACGCTTATACAGTACTCAGCATACACGTACTTAACAAGGAAAATACATCTAAAGCTAGGTCAACTTTAATGGCGTGCTCATGCCGTCATACTTTTTTTTTAACTAGAGAATGAAAGAGCAAACACGGGTGAAAAATGTCTCATGATGAATAATACTTCATGTCCAAATGCGGGTGACAAATAGGAAGCCCGTGCCTACATGTGTATGAAAGAATCAGCAATCTTTAAAAGTAAATGACACAGACTGATTGCTCCAAAGGCAAAGTGTGCTGTTTGCTGTAATGTACACTAATATCTTACATAACCCAGAGCTGTCTTCTCTGCTAACTTCAAAGAGGCAGCAGATACAGAAGATGGTTCAGGAAGTGCTGAAGGGTACATAGTACTCAGAACTGGCCAGTAACTGCTATTTAAATCGCGGCTGGTCACAGCCAGAACAGGACACGATGATCCTTCATCCCTTTTCTGGATAAATACAGAGAATCATGCCTTGAGCTCTGTGACGTTCTGAGGCTGCAGTTCATTACAGGGCTAATGGACAAACTGTGAACACAAATCTGGGTGGAGGTTAAAGGTCGATCAACTTCACCTTTATTTATAGCATCCAATCAGCGTTGCCAACTGCCAGTAAATTTACTGACAGTTTGTAAAAATCTGTGATTTTTTTTTTTTTTTACAACTGCCAGTAAATATCAGGGGCTGAAACTTTCATGTTTGTTGACCTTTTAAGTGTAAATCAAGCAAATGACTTTGTTATAGGTATTGTCAGTGTTTACATATCATGTTTATATTGTTCAAATATTCACTGTGTTAGTTTTCAATAGGAGTTGTGTAAAAAATGTGCTCCGCCAGTAAATTTGCCATATTTTGTCAGTAAAAAATGCTGCGGGAAGTTGGCAACCCTGCATCCAACTGACTCTCATTTGGAGGGTTTGGTTGGTCTGATGTGTACATCTCTACACAAAAGGTACTATTTTACTACCAAAGGTGTTATGCTGCACTAAACTTCCTATCCAGTCTCAATTGTTTTTTATTGAAAAGACAAAATTTAGGAACAATTGAGGTCAAAAAGCACTTGTGTGGTTTAGCCAATCATTTTCTGTTTATTAGATCTCTGTGGTCTGTGTAACCAGGGGCATGTCCATTGTCCATACTGTATGCCAAAGGGTATCCCTTTTTATCATTTTACAAAGTTGCATGTATGCATGTTACATCCATTTTTAGGATTCAAGATGTAACATGGTGCAAATAGTAAAAGAGCTAGAGCTTGAGGAAGTGTCAATAGACTACGAGTACAGTGGCAGATGGGACTTGTAGTTCATTCATTCACAGATCACTGTGAATTAAAGTGATTGTAAATGATCACCTTGTAAAACAACCTATTACATTTAAAATAGAAATGAAAGGCAAAACATTTTTGTATAGATATATAAAAAAAAAAAAAAAAAAACATTATAAATACCCTTTTTCCCTTTTTGTAAGTGAGTACCTTCCCTCTGTTCTCAGCTGCATAATAGCTGGAGGAGGAGAAGCAGCAGTACACTGAGCTTTCCAGTGAATGGCTGTGCGGGGGGGCGTGTCAGGACAAGTCTGATCATTGGAGGAGAGCACACTGAATTCCCAGCATGACTAGAGAACTGTGGTCAGTTTTTAATAGGAAAGCAGGGGGACTGGCAGGAACACCAGGGATTTCAAGGGAATCTTACAAAGAGAACAGCATACTTTTTCATACAAGTATATGGTACATACAGCAGGCACATATCAGGAATATGAAGTGTTGGGGTAACAAACGCGTTGACGCAGATGTGCCGGCAGAAGCCAAACAGCCACGCCAATTTCCAATCTGACAGCGGCTGTGGGGGAGAACCCCTGCACAGTGTCATCCCTAAATAGGGTTGTAACATGTTCTTAAGGTGGAGTTAGCCTTTACATCTATGAATAAAAATCATTTTTTGCATGTTGCAATTGACTGCACAAAAATAAAACATGACTCCCCTTTTCTCGATGCATACCGTCTATCTATTGTCAGGCTTTTGCTGTCTTCACAGCCATAAATATACTTTCCATCTAATGGTTACAAATCCTGTGTGCAAGCAACACTGATAATCTGATACTAGATCAAATATGTCAGGTATGAGCATTTAACACTGTGAACTTGTCATGAACCTATGCCACCATGATACATTATAACAGTATTTCCTGAGATTACATTGAATCCATAGTCACTTCAACATTTTTATTGTTGGATATACATGTGAACATGATCAGCTTAAACGAAGCTGTCACCAAGCTATGCTATTTAAAGTAACATCACTGGGTTGTAGCAGGCACATACAGTTGTGCTCATAAGTTTACATACCCTGGCAGAATTTATGACTTCTTGGCCATTTTTCAGAGAATATGAATGATAACACAACAACTTTTCTTTCACTCATTGTTAGTGTTTGGCTGAAGCCATTTATTATCAACCAACTGTGTTTACGCTTTTTAAATCATAATGGCAACAGAAACTACCCAAATGACCCTGATCAAAAGTTTGCACTCCTCCACTATATGGCCAAACGTTTATGGACCATGACACCTATCTATATACTGTAGATACAAAGACATTTTAGACAATTGTATACTCCCAACCTTGTGGCAACAATTTGGAAGGCCCTTTACTGTTTCAGATTGATCATGATCCTGTACATAAAGCCAGCTTTATAAAGGCATGGTTTGATGGGTTTGGTGTGGAGCAACATGAGTGGCCTGCAGAGAGTCTTGACCTCAACCCTACTGAACACGTTTGGGATAAATTTAAATGCAGATTGCAAGCCAGGTCTTCTCATCCAACATCAGAACTTGATCTTACAAATGTTCTTTTGTCTGAATGGGTACAAACTCCCACAGACACATTCCAAAATCTTGGGAAAAACATTCCAGCAGAGGGGACCAACTCCATATTAATGCCCATGGTTTGGAATATGATATTCAACAAGCTTATATAGGTGCAATAGTCAGGCATCCAAACACTTTTTGTCTGAAAGCTCCTATTCTGTTCTCATTATGAAATACAATGATGTGCCTCCCCCACTTCCCACAATGCATTAAAAAGATGAGACACCCATGTTGTTGTGCTTTGCCAAATGTTAGGTTGAGAATAAACTGATCTTCCTATTATTATTTCTCTGCTCAGTTTATTAATGATAATCCTTTCATAACCAGAGGCAAAGACCTGCAGCACATCAGCGCATGCATGGGGGATTCCTGTCCATGTGTGCTTGTGTCGCTGGTTACTTGTATCTTCTGCCTTGCATGACCTGAGCAATGTGTGCAAATGCATGGGAATTGCCACAAGCAGATGTGCTGCCGAGTCTCCATCAGCTTCAATACCTGGCAGAAAGAGGCATGTACGCATGTGCAGAATCTCTCGGCACGCATGTGAGCCACAGCAAAACATTGGTCCTGGGATATGCAATGTAGACATCACCCAGGAGGCAGCGAGTTTCCTGTGTCATTCTCCCCTAGGTGAAGGTGGAAGTGATAGGTTGAAAGGTACAAAACCTTTGCAGAAGTGAGAGAACATTCTCCAACAGTTTGTTTTAAAGCCTAGATGCCCAGACAAAATTTATAGAAAGCGTATCCAAACAAAAAATCATGGGACTTTAAAGGTGTTGAAATCTTCTATCAGAGGAATACAGCCAATGACATTGTTAAAAAAGAATCACATTTATTAGAAAATTCATTAAAAGGAATTTGGGGTGACAATCCCCCTAAAAACATGAAATCAGCAAACCATATTGACAAACACCAGCCCCATGATATTAAAGCACCCCTTCCTTTTACTAACATAGTATTAGATATTAAGAATACAGTATATTCAACTAGACAAGGGGTAAGTGGGAAGGGTTTCTGCGGTGCTTGGTCCCAACGCGTTTCACATTAAATGCTTTCTTAGGGGTGCATGGGGTGCTCTGAGGTGTGGTCAACAATATGCAAAAAAAAGAGCACTCTCAAATTCCTCAAAGGGTGCAGGTAAGTCACAGATAGCTATATTAGGCACAGTTAGGAGCACGAATGGCCTATGATGGTATGCTGATACAGGAGTGACAGCCGTCCAGACAGGAAAGCAGTCTCAGGGTTCCCGCCAATACCCACAAGGGGCCAGGGAAAGGTAGGTCCTATGTCTGTCCCTCAACTGGGGAACAAGGGTCTGTATCTTTAAAAGTCATCCAAACAAACCAGCTTGCATAGTCCCAGTATTGGACTGACCTCAAACACAGATGGAAGCAGGTATGGTCAGTCCTCAATGCTGTGGAGACAAAATGTCTCACAAGGCCTTGTGCAATGTTTTGCACAGAGCAGCCCCGATCATCCTCTTCTTGGGTCTCCTGCTGGTACTCATGACCTCTCCCCCTTGCTTAGCTCCCCAAAAGCAAGCCGGTTGCTATGGGGTCACTCATCTGTGCTCGCTCCCAAGCTTGGCCCCAACTCCCCACTCGCTCCTTACTGACTGTGGTTGACAGCAATGGGAGCCAATGGCTCCCAATGCTGTGTCTCAGCCAATGAGGAGGCAGAGACCAAGGAGAGCTGCTGCTCTCATGCACATCGCTGGATTGAGTTGGGGCTCGGGTAAGTATTATGGGGGTCTGGGGGGGTAGGAGCTGCACACATAAAAAAACCTTCAGCCTTTACAACCACTTAGTGCACTGTTTTAATAATAAGCCTGCAGATGAATAAAAATGCAAAAAAAAATTCAGTCCACTGTAGCAGGTAAAGAAAGGCATATCAAACTATGAGCTTCAAAGAGGCTCTGTTGTGGATTTGAAAAAAAAGACTGCAAAAGACCATTTACTATGCCATCAACTGGTCCTGCACTTTTTGTTCTCTTGATGAGCAAAATGCCAACAGAATCTTTAGCATAAATACATTCTGGATGTTTATAATGCCTGCATCCATGCCTGCTGGAACCACACCCACTACAGCACGCAATGGAGAACGCATGCATCTGACATACCCAGAAGTGTCAGATGCTGAAGATTTTGCTATCTTTGTCTCTTTTAGCAGTTTTTTTTTTTTTTTCATTTTATAATCTGCGACAGAATCTCTTTAAAATTCTGAATGGCTCCTAAATACCTTCTGCCTAGTTACCTACCAGTAAAATCTGGGACATTTCACTGTAAAGACTAGACAGTCAGCAGGAGTCTACTGTAATATCAGTTTGTGTCCAGGCAAATTATGAACTAACCCGCGGAGTGGTTAGGTAACGGTGCTTGAGAACTCACATTATACAGTATAAATCAATTTAATTTGTGGTCACTACAGCCTTCATGCAATTATCTTAAAATACTTCACCTTGATCCTTCTTCTAGAGCAAATTAATTACAATGCAGTTGGCTGTGATAGCACAGTTGGATGCCTCAATTAATAACATCGGTGAGCAACCCAGCTGGAAGGCAAGTGGGGAGTTCAGTGCGTATCGAGGTTTTCATAAAGATGAACAGGCAAAGGATGACCATTATCTAATCATCGTAAATGTTTAAGCTTTTCAAGGGAATTTATCTCTTTTTACATGCATATTTTCTTTATATTTATTAGATAATTATTTAATAAAGGAGTAAAAAAGAAGTTCACATAGCAAAGTGAATGTTCACTTAGTTTAGTTAAAGCGGTTGTAAATCTTGGAAAAAAACCCCTGCAAGACAAAGGCATAATGTGCTAGTATGCAAGGCATAGAATAAAGCCCTCTCAGTGGCGCCCGGTCACTGCTAAGAGGGCTGACATTTTCCCCTGTTCTTTCTTCCGGGATTGCAGGCTCCGCCACTCTGAGGGGCTGGAGCCAAGATGACGTCACTCCCACGCATGCACGCAGGAGCCCTTGGTACCCGCAAGAAGCTCTGAAGTTCCGGCACGGTAAGCCGGACCTTCAGAGTGCATGCGCTGCTGACGTCAGCAGCTACATGCAGGGTGAATATCTCCTAAACTGATATTCATTTTACCGTTAGGTAAGCCTTAAAGCGGGATTCCGGCCAGGAAAATTTTTTTTTAAAGTCAGCAGCTACAAACACTGTAGCTGCTGACTTTAAATAAGTACTTACCTGTCCTGGGTGCCCGCGATTTCGGCCACCGGAGGCCGACCCGTCCCTTGGCTCTCAGGTCCCGGCACCGCCATCCTAACTAAGGGAAACAGGCAGTGGAGCCTTGCGGCTTCACTGCCAGTTTCCTACTGTGCAGGCGCGAGCGGCGCGGCGCTCTGTGAATGGCCCCGTGCTTTTCTGGGAACACACACAGTTCTCAGAAGGCAACGGGGCCGCTCACCGAGGAGCAGGACACGCCGCGGAATAGGAAGAGGCAAATTAGGAAGACTGCCTAGCAACAAGGGTTCAGGTAAGTTTAAAAAAAATTTGTTTTTCAAATGTTTTCTTTTAAATTTTTTTACGATTTTTCATGCTATTTTTTATTTTAGGGTGGCCCTCCACTTTAATATAGGCTTACTTGTAGGTAAAAATCACAAAGCGAAGTTTACAACCACTTTAATAAAATGAAGCATTTTTTGCTTTGAATAGTCGATCATGTGCAGGGGGAAATTAAGCGGTTAGTTCACCTTTACCAAAATACTGCCTATGCAGGTAACGGGCATCTATAGATAAAAACAAGCTGTGCCTCATGAAGCCTTGCTGGAAAACTCCCATGATGTTGCTAAGGACATTGAGGCCCAGCTGTTATGCCGCGTACACACGGTCGGACTTTTCGTCTACAAAAGTCCAACGGACGCCGACGGACTAAAGCTGGCTGGTAATCCGATCGTGTGTGGGCTTCTCCGGACTTTCAGCAGACTTTTTCAGCCTCAAATCCGACGGACTTTAGATTTGAAACATGCTTCAAATCTTTACGTCGTAACTACGACGGACCCCGAAATCCGCTCGTCTGTGTGCTAGTCCGACGGACAAAAACCCATGCTAGGGCAGCTATTGGCTACTGGCTATGAACTTCCTTATTTTAGTCCGGTGTACGTCATCACGTACGAATCCGTCGGACTTTTGTGTGGTCGTGTGTAGGCAAGTCCGTTCGTTAGAAAGTCTGCTGCAAGTCCGCCGAAAGTCCGCAGGAAGTCTGTCGGACAGGCTGTCGGACTTTTGTAGACGAAAAGTCCGACCGTGTGTACGCGGCATTACAGTTCACCTTCACCATCACAGGAGCAAGCTCTCAAATGCTGAACTCAGAGCTACTACATCAGAGAATAGAATGTGCATGTGCAGGGGTTTCAATCAGAAAAGGAGCTTGCTTTTGGGGGGTAAAAGAAAAAAAAATTGCCTTGATTGTAAAGTCTCATTTTTCTTCCTATTAAAAAAAAAAAACATTTTATATATCTGCCCTGTTGCAGTGAATTTGCACAGAGCAGCCTGGATCCTCCTCTTCTTGGGTGCCTCTTCTGTGCTCCTGGCTCCTCCCTCCTATTCAGTGCCCCCACAGCAAGCAGCTTGGTATGGGGGCACCCGAGCCAAGTCACAGACACGGAGCCCGACCCGGCCCTGCCCCTGTACCAGGCTTTGCGTACTTGTGTCCCCTGATTGGCTACCTGACTTTGACTGACAGCAGCGGGAGCCAATGGCGCGGCTGCTGGGTCTCAGCCAATCATAAAGGAGAATCTCGGATGGCTGAGACTCGTGGACATCGCTGGACAGAGAGCAACCTCAGGTAAGTGTTAGGGGGGATGAGGGGCATGGCTGCACACAATAGGCTTTTTATCTTAATGCATTAAGATAAAAAAAACCTTCTGCCTTTACAACCCCTTTAAAGCTGAACTTCGGGTAGCTATAAAATTTTCAAACCAATGCTCTGAATTCGTTAATACATCATTAAATGGATTTTTTAAATACTGTATAAGCACCCGAATCTGACCTGGTATTTAGTTCGTATACAACAAAGCTCAGACTGGGGAGGGAAAAGAAGCAGAAGGAGGATGAGGTGTGCTGCAGAACAGAATGGAACGAAAGGATCTCGCTGAAAGGAGAGAGCAGAGAGATGAGCTTATCCCTGTGCTTTCCCCTTTCACTGTCTAGTCACATGCTGAGGGAGGGACAAAATATATAAAGCTGTACATACATGCATCAAATTTGTCTTGATTCCTGCTGAGTCAACAAAAATTGCTGATTGATTGGTCAGCACCCCCCTGATTGACAAAAATCAAGCTTTCAATCAACTTTCATAGAAGGGGCTAAGTGAAATTTTTTTTGCCCAACAGAACATCCATCCAATCAGATGCAGGCAGTTTTAGGGCATTCTGACAGCCAACAGCACCAGCTGTCAGACTACAAAAGCCTGCAGCAGAAAACTGGTCTGTCCATGGTCTTGGATGGAGGAGTCTGTTAGATTTTTTCATTCAGTCTGTGTGAATGAAAAACAGAAAAGGAAAAAAAAAGGTGCCAAATCCTTTGGCAGGTAAAACAGTTCCCATATATTTATTTCAGCTGTTTAATTAGCAGTTTGCTTGGGAGTTCAGTTGAAAAAATAGGCTTTTACATCTACCTAATGATTAAAGTGTTCACGGCTTCACTTTACTCACTAAGCCTTTCTTGGATAAACTGCAGATTTTGGGTTCTGAGGATGCAAGCTTTTCAATATATTTTTCTTTGTGTGCCTTGATGGAAGTCTATGGACATGTTTATTTGAAAAGCAAAGATTTTTAAATACATTTCAAAATGGTAAAAAAATCAGCATGTAACACCCTTTAAAACATTCATGCTAATATCATGTTGATTTTCCATTTTCAAAAATCTGGCAAAATGACCAAACAAGACTGTAAGAAGATATAGGATAGATTACAAACAAGACCCATCTGTTGCTGTAGCCTTGGCTCTGTCATAGTCTGTTCTTCAACACTGTACAAAGTTAGAGTCAGGCCCCTTTCACACCGCCGCGACCTGAAAGTCACAAAACTTTGCCGCATCTTCAGGGAATGCCTGTGTAATCTTGAGGTCTATGGATCTCAACTCGCATTTAGCCCGGGTTCACACCTATGCGAATTAGAGGTGCGTTTCCGCACCTCTAATTCGCATAGCAGGAGAATGTGACTGGCTCCCTATGGAGCCGGTTCACATATCTCCGGGGCGGCTGCGGTGCGCACTGCACAAAAACGCTGTGCGTCTTTGGCTGCGTTTCAGGGCCGAATTCAGGCATAGAATTGGCCCTGATTCGTCCCTGAAACGGTGAACAGGGACGCACAGCGCTCCTGTGCGGTGCGCAGCGTATTATGGTGTGAACCCGGGTTAAAGCCAGACCAAAGTAGTACAGAGACTACTTTGAAGTCAGTCCGACTTCAAGTCGCACAGATATAAATGGCTATCATTGGGAATCATGGGGTACGACTTGTCATGCGACTCTGATGTCCAAAGTCACAGGAAAAGTCGCACCAGTGTGAAAGGGGCCTTAAGGCACCACATGCTTATAACATATATTTTGTACCAGGCTTTGTGTACTTGCAACACACTGGCTAGGCGTACTGTACTTCTTGTGACCTGCTAATAGCACTTTCCACTTCCTTGGCCCTTCTTCCTTTCCTATGCCCTACAGGAGTGAAAACAGGTTCTATTTACTGACATAGCAGTCCTAGTAAAGCAAGCTGCATGGAGGCAGCAATAGATGTTTCTTTAGGTGGAACTGGACCCTGTGTCAGACATTAAAGTAAAGCCAAATTCCAACAATATATACATACAGTATCTCACAAAAGTGAGTACACCCCTCACATTTTTGTAAATATTTTATTATATCTTTTCAAGTGACAAAACTGAAGAAACAACACTTGCTACAATGTAAAGTAGTGAGTGTACAGCTTGTATAACAGTGTAAATTTGCTGTCCCCTCAAAATAACTCAACACACAGCCATTATTGTCTAAACTGCTGGTAACAAAAGTGAGTACACCCCTAAGTGAAAATGTCCAAATTGGGCCCAAAGTGTCACTATTTTGCGTGACCACCATTATTTTCCAGCACTGCCTTAACCCTTTTGGGCATGGAGTTCATCAGAGCTTCACAGGTTGCTACTGGAGTCCTCTTCCACTTCTCCATGATGACATCACGGAGCTGGTGGATGTTAGAGACCTTGCGCTCCTCCACCTTCCGTTAGAGGATGCCCCACAGATGCTCAATAGGGCTTAGCTCTGGAGACATGCTTGGCCAGTCCATCACCTTTACCCTCAGCTACTTTAGCAAGGCAGTGGTCGTCTTGGAGGTGTGTTTGGGGTCGTTATCATGTTGGAATACTGCCCTGCGGCCCAGACTCCGAAGGGAGGGGATCATGCTCTGCTTCAATATGTCACAGTACGTGTTGGCATTCATGGTTCCCTTAATGAACTGTAGCTCCCCAGTGCCGGCAGCACTCATGCAGCCCAAGACCATGACTCTCCCACCACCATGCTTGACTGTAGGCAAGACAGACTTGTCTTTGTACTCCTCACCTGGTTGCCCTCCACACAAACTTGACACCATCTGAACCAAGTAAGTTTATCTTGGTCTCATCAGACCACAGGACATGGTTCCAGTAATCCATGTCCTTAGTCTGCTTGTCTTCAGCAAACTGTTTGCAGGCTTCTTGTGCATCATCTTTAGAAGAGGCTTCCTTCTGAGATGACAGCCATGCAGACCAATTTGATGCAATGTGCTGCCTATGGTCTGAGCACTGACAGGCTGACCTCCCCACCCCTTCAAACTCTGCAGCAATGCTGACAGCACTCATACGTCTATTTCCCAAAGACAACCTCTGGATATGACGCTGAGCGTGTGTACACAACTTCTTTGGTCGACCATGGCAAGGCCTGTTCTAAAGTGGAACCTGTCCTGGTAAACCGCTGAATGGTCTTGGCCATCATGCTACAGCTCAGTTTCAGGGTCTTGGCAATCTTCTTATAGCCTAGGACATCTTTATGTAGAGCAACATTTTTTTTTTTTTTCAGATCCTCAGAGAGTTCGTTGCCATGAGGTGCCATGTTGAACGTCCAGTTACCAGTATGAGAGAGTGAGAGCGATAACACCAAATTTAACACACCTGCTCCCCATTCACACCTGAGACCTTGTAGCATTAATGAGTCACATGACACCAGGGAGGGAAAATGGCTAATTGGGCCCAATTTGGACATTTTCACTTAGAAATGTACTCACTTTTGTTGCCAGCGGTTTAGACATTAATGGCTGTGTGTTGATTTATTTTGAGGGGACAGCACATTTACACTGTTATACAAGCTGTACACTCACTACTTTACATTGTAGCAAAGTGTCATTTCTGTCACATGAAAAGATATAATATAATATTTACATAAATGTGAGGGGTGTACTCACTTTTGTGAGATACTGTATATATATATATATATATAAAAGAGGATAGACACCCCATTTGTAATTTCCTCTTGCAGACCATTAAATCCCCAACATGTCAAGAACAGCGTCATCTTGGAACCCTATTTCAGATTTATTTCTGTAATGGAAAGGGGGGGTACAATTTGGGGCTCACCGACTTGAGACTGTGGCCACCCACCTCTTATAGAGATAGGAAATGCTAGTTAGTAGCTATTGTGCAGGTTGGAATTTTTTGGAGAACCAGGATAGGCATGCTGAAATGTATTATTTAAAATAAAATGTATTATATTGTAATATGTAAACCAATAAATGTGCCGCGGCCAATATTTTGCCAAATTCAGTCTTGTTTGTTTATTTAATTGGTGGTATCCGGGGAAAAGGTTTATTGGAGGTGAGTGTGGCCTTCATTCTCATTGGAAAATTCTCTTCACATGCAGTATGGAGACACCTATTATGGCCACTTTTGGCAGCTGAGTGATCAGCTAAATATGGCATCTCTGAGAATAGAAGTCAGGAACAACATATAGGGTTGATTTAATAAAACTGAAGTTTGATTAGGCTTTGACAAAAAAAAAAAAAAAAAAAAAAGATTGGTTTCTATGCAGAGATGCACCAGATTTTGCACTCTCCACTTTTACTAAATCAACCCCAGTGAATGGCTGTCCTACAAATGTGCCTCTGGCAGATTTACAGGGAAACTGACATAGCACGCTGGGAATTTGTAATGGTCAGCTGCCATATGAACTTAGATTGGTAACTAAAGTTCTTCTTTAACTGTTCAATCAATAGGCGGCAGCAAGAGACAATCATATGCATAGAGCACATTGTTACAGTACCCTGTCACTCCGAGAGCCTGGTCATGGAGCTATGCCTCTAGCTTCTTTCCTCAAACATCTAGACACTGGCTTAAGATACTTTCTGGCACCATAAACATTGTGCCCTTTCAAGAGAAACAGCTTAGGGTGTCCACAAACATAAAACATAAAACATTTATTTCATTTTCAATTTTGCCTCTGAATTTACTAATCCACTAGTGTGTCCATCATCTCATTCCAATTAGCACATTGAATCCTAATGGGAGCACTTTACAGCCACTGAAATGTTTTGGATTCTTATCTTGAAATAAAATATTGTTGTACTCCAAAACTATTGCTGTTGTACTTCTACTTCTTCTACACTTGATTTCTTCTGAGGTGTCCATTTGAGGTCTTTTGGGGTTTGATAGCTGCCCAACTAGAGGCACATCACTGTGCATCTCCGATTTTTCCCTACACTCTAAAACCAAACTTTTTTCAGATCCCGCACCACCAACATACTCCTTCCACAAGCATAAGACTGCCCTCTAGTGTTTTGGCTGGATTGAAAGCTTTGTGGGCACCTTGATTGGTTACTTTCAGCATAAACTGCCTGAATCTGAATGTATGTGTCTAGGTAAAGGTCTGTCCGTAAGATAACTGTTGGTAGCCCAATTCATAGCATATGCGAGGTCTCCTAAAAGCTGCAAATATCTCATTATTTATATTAATCCCAGCCTGAATTTTATTTTCTATATTCACCATTTGCAAAAAAAAAAAAAGTTATATTCACTTTAGCCATGTTAGTAGATGATGTCTGTCTCAAACCTTCCTCTGCTTTCAACGGGACAAGGGTGCGTTAACCCACACACCAATCCCCACTAAAGTAAAATATAGCCTTTATTGGGATTTTATTAAACTGCATAATGAAATACTGTATGCTTTTACATATATGGAGGTGCTGGAGATGCCACATCCAAAAAAAAACATATGTTGGTATTGGTGGTGTATATAAACAAATTGTAACTGTACAGATAATACAAATCTCTACAGTTAGATCCTAATTGCTACCGCAAAGGGAGAATATGTGAAGACAATGGGTGGAGATAAATAATACTTTAATATTCTGCAGGAAATAAAAGGGGGGAGGGGAGCTTTACAGAAAACCTCCACCACCTAAATGTAACCATACCAGTCCTGCAGAAAAAGGCACTCCACCCAAAACAAATAATATTACTGATGGCAGTATCTATGAAGGATGAACCACAGTGGTCCATATGTATTCTTTCTGAGCTCACTGAGTCCCCTCCATCAGGTCTCGTCACAGTACTGATAAACAAGCCACCATAAACTGGTATCAAGGAGTCCCCAGTCACCCTTCCTAATAACCACGTGTGCCCAAAATTAATTAAAAAAAGGACTGCCAAAAACAAAACTCAACATGTTTCGCTCATCCATAAAGAGCTTTATCAGGGGTGCATATAAAAAGCAGATAAAGTGGAAAGTGCTGGCCTAAATGGACATGGAATAAAAAAAAAATCTTCATCTGTTTGTGTGAGTTCTAGCTATTACACACAATGCACATCAATTCAGCTATATGCCCTGTGCATATACCATGTAAGTTTCCTGCTTATTATTGTCCAGATTAAAATTGTTACTTAATTCTTGGCGTAAACTGCTGCTAGGACTGACTAATAAAGTAGCTGATGTGCGGTTTCCCACAAGGCTGACTGGCTTCAACAGGTGGACTAAAAGAGCAAATGCTTCCTCCGACAACTGCATGAAGCTGAACAATAGAAGAGGTGTAAAATAACCACCGAAGAGATCTCAAGGATTACAGAGTAGCCATGCTCATCCTATACAGAATGTATTGTTAAGTATGAGCATAGTTTCTATGCCTTATCCAAATAGTCAGAGAAATCATTTTCATGCACTGGAAAATGTATTCTGATGGTTTCCAAATGATTGACTTTGGTCACCAACTGACCAAATAGTCCAGCATGAACAGCTTTGAACAGTGCTATAAGTAGAGCTGCACGATTCTGGCTAAAACGAGAATCACAATTTATTTTCTTAGAAGATAGATCACGATTCTCTCATGATTCTCACGGCGTAACATCATCTTTCACATTTAAACAAAAAAAATTGGGCTAACTTTACTGTTTTTTTTTTTTTTTTATTCATTGAAGTGTATTTTTTCCCAAAAAATTGTGTTAGAAAGACCGCTGGGCAAATACAGTGTGACATAAAATATTGCAGCAATTGCCATTTTATTCCCTAGGGTCTCTGCTAAAATATATATATAATGTTTGGGGGTTCCAAGAAATTTTCTAGCAAAAAATATTGATTTTTACTTAAGAAACAAGTGTTAGAAAAAGATTTAGACTTTAAGTGGTTAAACTTCCTGCATACTTGGCAGACTGCCTGGATGTTTTCTTTTGACAGCTAAGTGAGCAGATAAGAAGTCTCTCCACTTGTTATATATATGAATCGGCAAACTCTCCAACAGGGATCATCAGTGGGGTTGAATCGAAATCACGATTTTTTAATGATTAATTGTGCAGCTCTAGCTATAAGCAGTATAAATGTGGGTTTATTTCTCAGCCTCTTGTCTCCTTACGCTTGCCTACCACTAGTAAACCTGTGAGATACAGAGAGAGGAAAATCTGTAATATGCTAATCCTGTTTTCTAAGTACATCCTAGGGGTGGGAGTAAGAAGACCAGAGCCACTGACGGATTCCTAGTACTAGGAAGTCAAGGTTTTATGTCAGGACAGAAAGCAGGGCCATCTTTAATACTGATTGGGCCCTGCGCAAACATTTTCTTGCCTCCCCCATTCTGACACATACAAAAAATAGCAGGTGGACTCAGAATCAGTTTACTGCAGCAGATCACGCAGAGATTGAAATTGGTTGCCAGAGGTTACAGCCCATGCTTACTGCTCGCTGCCTGGTTGCTAGAGGTTACAACACATCATTTCTGCTTGCATCATTGGTTGCTAGAGGTTACTGCACATTATTAGCGCTCACTAATTGGTTGCTGGGGGTTACAGCACATCATTACCACTCACTGATTGGTTGCTAGAGGTTACAGAAAATCACTACTGTTCACTGATTGGTTGCTATAGGTTAATGCGCAGTATTACCACTCACTGAGAAGTGGAGCAATCTTAAATAATTGAGCAAGTAAAGCGGCACCTTAATACAAATACTACAGGAGATGATCAGAGACTGCAAATATACTGCAGGAGAGCATCAGATACTGCAAATATACTGCTGGAGACGACCAGAGACTGCGGACATGGTACAGGTGACAATCAGAGACTGCGGACATGCTACAGGTGACAATCAGAGACTGCGGACATGTTACAGCTGACAATCAGAGACTGCAAACATGCTACAGGTGACAATCAGAGACTGTGGACATGCTACAGGAGACAATCAGAGACTGCGGACATGCTACAGGTGACAATCAGAGACTGGAGATGGTCAGAGAACTTTCAGCAATGCATAGCTTTACAGTTGAATAACACAGCTCAGGGTTTCAGCAGTCAGGCATTTTATGGGTGTAAGGACATACCTGGCCAGCCGAGCTCACTGCATACATTCAGAGGTCTGAGGGTGGGGCTTCCACTCTCTGCTCTCACTACAACTGCTCCACCCTGAGCATACAGGCATGGGGCAGGGTTAGAGCATCAGTGAAACTCCCGGCCCCTCCCACCTCTGTATTCCCCAGCCAGTATAGAGGGGGCGGGGCCTGAAGCTCCACTCCCACACCAATCAATTCTCTCACTATAGCCGCTCTGCTCTGTTCCGAGCATACAGGTTGCATAGGGCAGTGGAGCTCCCGGCCCTGCCCCCTCTCTGCTGGCTAGTTTAGGAATACAGCCTTCCGTGTCCTCTGTGCACTCTGCAAAGTGCCATCGGGGCCCCAATTCGCAGGTAGCATGGACTCAATGCTTTGGGCCCCCCAACAAAGATTGGGCCTAGGGCAGGTGCCCTGTTTGCCCTGCGTTAACGATGGCCCTGAATTTAAGCAAAGTGAGGAATAGCTAGATTGTCTCAATTTTTTTTATTGTTTTCTGTGCCATCTTGTCCTGGTGATGACCATACCTTCGAGTCTTGTATGAGTCTCATAGTGGCAGGAAATATAAGAGAATCTCTCTATTGGGGTCACACACAAAAATTAAACACTAACAAAATTTTGAACTCTTCTCCTGTCTTCAAAACTAAAAACCGTTGGCTAGAGTAAAGCTTTAGGCCTCATGCACACTGGGCGTTTTGAGCGTCAGGCGTTTTTTTTCTACAGCCACTAGATTTCCCAGCATGTTATCATATGTGTCCATGCACACATAGGCTTTTATCGTTTTTTGGCAGGGGCATCTTCCCCAAAGGCATCTACAGGCCCCAGAACTACTGTGTTTGAAGAGGAGTTTTTCAGTTTTAAAAATGCTCTAACACTGAAAAATGCGGTACAATGCGGCTATCGCATTAATGCGTTAATGAGCGTTTTTGAGCCTCAAGCTTTTGGAAGAGTATAGTTTTGCTAAAAATGCTAAAATATGCAAACGCGGCAAAACACTACTGCATAAACGCTGCAAAACTTGCGTCTTTAACGCTGCATTCTACAGCTAATGCTACTGGTGATTTTATAACATCCAGTGTGCATGAGGCCTTAAAGTTGAATTCCGGGATCAGCAAATATTATCTACATACAAATGCAATGTGTATTTTTACTTGATCTTGCTGTGCTTTGTGCATTTCTTCCAGATCTGTGTAGTAATCCAGTGTGAAATGTTGCCTCTGTACAAGAGCTTCCTGTAATAAAGACCAGTTGCTGCTACTCACTCTCCTTGTGCAGGGTGACTGGTCTTGTATCCGCCCCCTCCTGTAGTATTCGGCAGGCAGCTTGTATTGGGTGGACATGCTGGGCCCCTCCTACAGCTCTGCTCTCTGTACAGGCTATGTACAGCACAGTGATGATGTCACTGCTACTTTTACAAGTCAACAACTGGGTTAGCAAAGGCATCTGCTGCACGTAAAATTAATATATATAATCTCTGGGGTTTTTTTTAAACGTATTTCAATAAAAGATTTAGTGCTTGGTGGTAAGCTTGAAATAATATTTTCACTGACCTTTAGAAATCAGAAAACATTGGCCTTGGCAAGGCCAGATTTTATTATAGAAAACGTATTTTCCCACGAAGTGATGTAAAAATATAACATCAGATTAGACGTGTTATCTGGTAGCTGACATACTTCATCTATGTAAAAAAGAGAATCCTGAAAATGACATACAATGTCATGTAAGGATAAGGTGTTATACCGTATTCCATAGCAGTGTAGTTCAGAACAAGGTCAGAGTGTTAAGTGTTCATACTCAACATTCTTGATCTAGTATCAAATATCTGCGTAACGGTGACACTATTTACATTCTTTGTAACTGTAACCTCTGTGCAAATAGAATTTCAACGTACATATCGGCTGTGAGGTCTCCAATGTCACAGGAGTTATCAGAATGCACGTATCCTTAACCCCTTGAAGCCTGTGTCACTCATCATTGATTCCGTGGAGCCATAGTACCAGGGCATCACTTTCCTGATTATACGGTAAGGTCGGGCCGTGAAAAATTCATCCAGTTGCCGTTACCATCAATTATCAATTTTTTTCGCCTGTAATTTTGAAAATGTTGCAAGGTTCCGCTGCTGCTTGTTACGATGGGCATTTGTCAATTGTTATTTATGGCAAGAATATTTTATTCTTTTTGTGCAGAGGGCCCCAGGGGTTGGTGTGCCACTTTAAACAGTCAATGCCTTTAAATATAATATTTTAGTTTTGGTAGATGCTGGGGAGTAACTACCTGACAGTTGCTCATAACTCTGCACATCACACTAGCGCTGTGGTGTGAACAACTGTTTTCTATTTGCCCTTGGAGTGACCAGCATTGAACTGGTGTGAAAATTTTGCAGTCACCGCACATAGTGCTAACGGGCCCTCAGGGACACCATTAGTGAGATCTCGGCTCTGGAGTCTGTACCTATACTGCAGCCATTCTGGGAAGGTTTTAACATGTACTCATGCATTTGATTGAGATATAACTCATTTTTCATTTTTTATTTTTCATAGTTTTTTTCTCTCCTTTTACCTCCTTCTTGCCCTATTCATTTTTATTTTTTTTTTAATTATTATTCTCAAACTCTATCAAAACAGAGTAAACAGTTACAAATGTCATTTCAGGCCAACATACAGATCAAACATGTACCATTAGCCCTGGTTCACACCGAATCCGACTTTGAAATCGCGTGACTTCACCTGAAATCGCACGATTTCAAAGCTGCATGACAGTGCGATTTCAGGTGCGACTTAGCTGACATCTGTGAGACTCTATGCAAGTCGTACCTGAAGTCGCCAAAAATAGTGCAGGGACTACTTTTTCAGGTCGATGTGGCACTGCAAAGTCGGCATTGAACCAATTCGAACCGTTCCATTGCCGACATTCATACGATTTGAACCTGTCTAATTGCATGACAAGTCGCACTGGTGTGAAAAAGATAAAAGAGTTGCAAAGGCAATTAAGCATTCCAGGACAACTAAATCCGAAACAGTAGTGAAAAAATATAGGTTCACGCAGTGGTAAGCAACTGTTGCTCGTTCCACATTTTGCTATTTCCGAAGGAGGAAGAAGTGGTTGGGTTAAGGGTAAAATGGGGCAGAGAGACAAGGAAAAAAAAAAGAAAAAAAAAGGGGGGTAGAGGAGATGGATGGAAAAGGGAAGGGGAGTGGAAGAGGATCACCCACCCTGGGGGGCAGTCTATGTATTTATATGAACCAGGGGGTTCAGCTTTTGTTCTCTAATGGCGAACGTCAACTGAGCCATCAACTGTATATCAGCTACAGGGAAGGGAAGGGGATGCGTCATAAGAGGGCCAATGAGAGCTGCAGGGCTGCAGAGCTTGAGGTGTGCCTCTATGTAAATCCAGGAAGTGAAACAGGCCGCAGCTTCAGCTGCCCACAGTTAAAATGGCTGCAGCCAGACTTAGTGGAGGGAGATTTTTGCAGCATATTTGACAAGTACAGAATCACACTTGTCAAATTATGTGAGCAGACTGCATTTCCTCTAAGGCTGGCAGGCTGCTGAATTAGAGGAAGGGCAGAATAAGCTAAACTGCTGAAATAAAAAAAAATTGAATGAATTACCCCACAGTGCCTGCAGCTACAGAGGTCAGTGAGAGTTGTTTTATTAAGAATATACAGTATAAATATAGGAATATCTACAGCCTGGCCACAGTTCTACCTTATTGGGTAAAAGTATTTTTATATGCCCTTGCATGCACTGCTTTACTCCTAAGAATGCATCAAATTGACATGTGAACTAATGTCACAAATTAGGGACACTCTTGGCAATCAGCAAAATGTAAAACATGTACAGGTATTGCTCTGGCAGGGGGAGAATACAAGTAAATAACAGAACACACAGCCTTCACTGAAATGTAAGGCTGCACTCATACAGCAATGTGGGAGAGGAGACTCATGAATACAAGCGTCCATTTCTGTCTTGTTCCTTTTAAATATAACCTTGAGCATAAAGAATGCACTGCAAGTAAGATACAGTTACAGAAAGTAAGGTACAGTTACAGCTGAATGGAACCCTGGTTTTTAATCACGTGTGCTTTTAGCGCATATACTCGAAGAACAAATCAAAACCCTACTACTGCACCATGTGGTGTATTAGCAATTTAAAAGTGGATTATCCCTTTCAATGATGATCCTCCAATAAATGTCACCAGTCAACCTCTTTATTATATAAATCAGATCTGTCCATATGCAGCCGCCAGGGACCAGTCATAGGTCAGTGTTCCTGACAATACATAATTTCTGCACTTTGCAAAGTTAATTGCTTACTTGCTAATTAATTAGGGTCAGTGGCCCCTTAGAGAGATAATTACTACTAATATACATCAATATAAAATTATGGCCAGCTTTGTATAATGTTATAATTAGCATAATTTTCCACCTAGATTTTCCATTTCATTTCATGGTAACATTTCTCCATTACTGATTTTTTAATTGTACATTATGAAATGTAAAAATTATTATTAACCTTATTCAATAAGGAAGTATTAAAAGTAGTTATACTGTAAAAAAGTGCCATATGCAGCATCAACAGTTATTGCTTCAATGGCTACAGTGAGCAAGTCGATTATTTTCCAGCTGCTCTTTAAACAGTCAACGTATACCCGTCATTAGAAGAACATGTGGGCAAGACTTTGCTGACCTGAAAATGTTAGTTCTAGTTGCCTGGCTTTATTAGTTAGGAGTGAGTGATCTGGAACAAGTATAAAGCCAATTTAAAAGGCTATCTTTTTTTCTTTTTTTTTTCTTTTTCTTTTTTTTTTACATTTTTGATAGAGCAGAAGGTTTAAAACACATAGTAAGTATTTTTTTATTATATACATGTGTCCTAATGGGGATATTTTTTATTCATTTCCTATTCAAAACACAAAATAGGAAGTGTAAAGAAATCTCTCCAAAGTGATAGGAAATGTGTTCTAAGATGCTGTCACTGCAGCAGGTTTTCCCATTGGAAGATCTCCTCATTTCCTATTCTGGTGGCAACTCAAAAATTCAGATTTCACCTCAATTTTGGTTCCAGTGACAAGGGTCACTATGATAAGAAGGGAACTAGTAAATCTACAGAGAAGACAAAGAGAGCAAAAAATCCAGACAGATGTTCTAGCCCTTCCTTACTCTATCCAAAACCTGGGTTAGTATGGGTTAGAAACTCATAAGTTATTGGAGCCAAAGCACAGCCAGGCACCTGGAACTTTAATGTTCAAAAAGTTAAGAAAGGTTCCATAAATCAACAAAACTAGGAAACCCCTTTGAACCCCCGATTCCTAGCCCTTATAAGGGGTTTCATTGTTTTTTATGTTATATTATGGAGAATGTAACAAGTAGAGCTAGAACACCTCAGGTTGGGTGGGAACTCGTAAAACTCCAGGTTGGTCAGGTACAGGGGCTGAAACTATGGAATGATGATACACCAGGAGATAAGAAGTAAATGGTTGACTGTGGTCCTCAGCCTCCACTAATACCTTAACGTGGAAGAAAAGCCTCCACAATGGTTAATGCAACAAAAAGTCAACCATATGCTTCAAAATGCAAAAATCACAGTTCCTTTACCTTTTTTGTGTGCAGTTTATTGCCTGTTATGTGATGTAAATGATTTTTCTTTGTGATTATAAAGCTATGTACACACGATAGGATTTTCCGACAACAAAACCATAGATTTTTTTCCAAAGGATGTTAGCTCAAACTTGTCTTGCATACACACAATCACACAAATGTTGCCGGAAATTCCGAACGTCAAGAACGCGACATACAACACGTACAATGAGCCAAGAAAAATGAAGTTCAATAACCAGTGCGGCTCTTCTGCTTGATTCCAAGAATGCGTGGACTTTTGTGCGTCGGAATTGTGTACACACGCTCGGAATTTCCGACAACAAGTATTGTTGTCGGAAAATTTGAGAATCTGCTCTCAAACATTTGTTGGCGGAAATTCCGACAACAAATTTTCTATGGAGCATACACACGGTCGGACTTTCCGACAACAAGCTCACATCCAACATTTGTTGTTGGAAAATCCTATTGTGTGTACGGCCCATAGGTGTAGCATGTAGTGAAAGCTAGAGAGGACGTAACATGCTCTGTGTCTCTGAGTCCGGAGCTCTCTCGTCGTTTGAGGATGGTTTGTGAGGGGCTGAGTGGGCTGATCAGAGCTCGAAGGGGATGTGTGGCTCTGTTAGTACTAACAATGGTATTAGGAAGTGCCTTTGAGCAGCCAAATTTGGCTGCTCAAGGCAATCATTGTCGGTGAAGGCGATGAGGGTTGCTCAATGTCTGAATTAGACTGTTTCTTTTTTTTTTATGTTTCTAATCAGAGATTAAAAGTATAGACGTTTATGAATTGTTTCAAAGAAATTTAGGGTAGATTTTGTATTTTAACTGGAATTCCAATTTAAATACCTCTTTTGGGTAAAACATCTGTCACCATAAAAAAAAACAAAAAAAAACACATATACAATAAAATAATGCTTCCCGTAAAAGAAAAGTATTATTACTCACCAGTCCTGTGAGCCCATGTTGTTGCTTACTTGGAAAGCTAATACCACTGAAGAATCTTCTGCACCGGACCCATTTCCTACAGTGTGTCAGATGCTTGATCCCCTGCTATACGGGTGGTTTAACCCATGGGCTGTTACGTTACTACAGGACTCAGCAGTGACGAAGCAGATGGCTGATGAAACCAAAGTGTACAGTAGGGGAACTTGGCATCCTACACTCCTTGAAGTGTGGTGGGTGCAGAAGATTCTTCTGTAGCCACAGCTTTCCAAGAAAGCAGCAACATGGGTAGAGGGAAAGGTGAGTATTAAAACTCCTCTTTATCTCTTCTTTTACATGAAGCATTTTCATTCTTTCTCTAAATGGTGGCACAGTTGCTTTAGTTTACCTTCTAACCAAATTAAAACGAACCTATAACACTAGGGCTTTGTTTACACTCTGCATTAGGATCTCTCTTCAGAGAGTATTTGACAAGTGGTGAGTTGTATCACGTCCTCACTGCCTGTTTTAATCCCCTAAATGCCGGACTACCAAGTCGTAACCATATGCATTGTGCGGTGTTGCGGGACAGTTGCAGCACAGCCCCATACACTTGAACGCGTTGCATTCGGCAGGCGGTAGTGCCTGCCAACCATGACAGGGGGTATAATTCCTGCTGCGGCATATGTACACCCCCCGCCACTGTCTTTCCAGCTAAAGGGGGAGCTATTGAGGGGCATAAAAACACAACTCAAACACTGGGTTTTAAAGCCCCCAAACACAAACTTAAACAAGCCCTAAAGGTCCTCATGGACAGCACAAAATGTGATCTATGGATGGCCCTGCAAGTACCAACCGACTTGACAAATCAGTGGAAAATTATTGGTTGAACGATGCCTGCATCCAATCAGCTGCAGACACCGTTTGCCAACACCTTGGGGGTTATTTACTAAAGGCAAATCCACTGTGCACTATTAGTGCACTTGGAAGTGCAGTCACTGTAGGTTCAGGGGGGGACATGCAAGGAAAATAAAAACAGCATTTTTTCTTGCACATGATTGGATGATAGAAATCAGCAGAGCGTCCCCTCATTTCAGATATTTTCCTTAGATCTACAGCGACTGCACTTCCAAGTGCACTTGAAGTGCACAGTGAATTTGCCTTTAGTAAATCAACCCCTTTGTATCAACCTTGGTACCTGTATCAAACCATCCATTCTTTTGGGCAGACTGGACCTCAAACATCGTCTACAAACATGGCAGGTTCCACTGCGTTGTAAGCAACAGGTGCTCTTAACCACAAACCTCTCATGACATGACTGTGACATAGACAAGCAGATGGGTTAAAAGCCTGAAAGTCACCTTTGACAAATAGCGGCAGAAGAAATGGTTCAGATAAATGATCTTTCATAAAACGTTTATTACTCACAATATAATTAAGCGTCAGGCCTTGAGCATGCATGCCTATTTCCCAGACACCACAATTATTACAGAGCATCTGTCAAATATACTAACAGTAATTGATATTAAAATACATTTAACCATGTAATAGCAGGCCCGAACAGCGTGATACACAATCCGGTCCACGCTGCCATCTGCAAGAGTTGGCGCCATTAAGCACGGGGCGCAGATTCTACCGTTCTGTTGAATGCATTGTAAAAATTCAATATTCAAAATACTAAGTACTGTCACACTTCCTTTTATGACACTCCGGGGCTAGTTTATGAAAAGCCGTGAAAACAAATGCGTTTGTGAACCAATAAAACCATAATGAAGACAAGGTCCAGTAAATTAAATGCCTCGGATAAGAAAAACACATGGCATAATGCCCTCCCACACTTATTCGCAGAGGCCTTTTCTTGCTTACAAATCAGATCATTTTTTTCCTACTGTTAAAACAAATGTAGGAACAGACATCATGTCACTATAGCTCTTTACAGTTCATAGAATAGCTCAGGGGAGACATACAGGTAGACAATTGTGGTTTTCCTGCTGACAAGGATGGGTTGACAGCTCCAATAATTGCCCAAGATGTATGGCATGATATTTTTTGAATGTCAACATAAAAAGAATGGGGCTTAACAGATGAGGGGAGGGCAGAACAGAGCTGAGTGATTAGCACTCCTTGCATTCAGTGCCATATTGGGACACAACTTACATATAGTTACATAGTTAAAGAATATGTAAACCCAACATTTCACATTCCTGATAGGTGCCTGCTGTACCATGTACTTGTATGAGAAAGTATCCTGTTCTCTTTGTATTGCTTCCTTTATCCCTGGTGTTCCTGCCAGTTCCTCGTCTTTTCTAAAAAAAAATGACCACACTAAGCAGGAGAACACAGCGTGGTAAGTTCTCTAGCTAAGCCTGCTCTCCTTCAATGATCAGACTTGTCCTGACTTACCGCCGCAAAGCCATTTACTAGGGAGATCAGTGTCCCTCCCTGCTCAGTGAGCAGAGACGGACCCGTCATCCGCTGGCTCAGCGGAAATCAATGGAGTGATCTCCTGCTGAGCTAGCGGAGTCCGCTGAGCAGATCTACCCCATGTGAAACGGCCTTACAAGGTGAGGGTTTGCAATCACCTTAAGTGAAAAAAGACATATGTCCATAAGTTTCAACCTAAAGGCAAAAAAAAAGAAAAAGAAAAGCCTTGCATCCTTAGAACCCCTTAATCTGCAGTTAATGGAAAAAAAAAACTATAAAGCATGGTCCAATTTGCTCTAACATGGAAAACATACCCCAGACAATCAGATACTCCCTAAATCAACAATCTACAGTGTTATTTCTCATTAGTCTTACGAGAGAGTGTTTTTTTTTCTGCATATAGAAACACAACTTTGAAGTGCTCTTATTCTTATGAAAGGTTTGCTATCGTTAACACAGCTTTTACTGTTAAGAATCCTTTTCATATGCTGAAGTTAAAGTGTATCTAAAGCCAAATTTTGTTTTTATTTTAGGTTTATTTTAGAGTAGGATGGGTCTTTTTTTTTTTTTTTTTTTTTTTTTACTGTCTTTGCCTGTGTCTTTTTACTGTCTTCATCTCTACTGTGGAGATTCACCCACTTTACACTGGGACTGAAAATAAGAGAAAATTCTGAAGTTTGAGCAGGAACAGAGGTGAAGTCCTATAATGGCAGACACTCTTTGCAGTGACAATGAATTAAAAGGGGATCTCCATCACTTATAAAGATTTCCTCTCACTTACTGATGTGTCTACAAAACAGGAAATGAAAGGACATTTACCCAATTGGACGCAGATGTAAAAAATTCAAACATGATAGAGGTTCTAACCTTTCCCTACTCTATCCAAAAACAAAAACAAAAGCAAAAAAAGTGTTCATTTTATATATACTTCAAATATCTTTTTAATGATCTTGTGAACCACTTGTGGCAACACACGCAAAAATGCACCACGCCACAACGCATGGAAATGCACCTGCTCTATGTGCAGTGTGACACCACTCACTGTGAATGGTACTCAGTGGTGCCCAATGCCCCAATGTCTTCATACCAGTTCCTATGTGTTTTGAGGGGTCCCTTAAAGTGATACTAAAGGTTCCTTTTTTAAAAATAACAAACATGTCATACTTACTTCCACTGTGCAGCTCGTTTTGCACAGAGAGGCCCTGAACCTGCTCTTCTGGGGTCCCTCGGCAGCTTTCTTGGCTCCTCCCCACATTAGATAACCCCTTGGGAGAAGCGCTCTTCCGGGTGGTTACCTTGCGGGTACGCTCCCGAGTCCAACATTTGACGTCATTAGACGCAGAATGCAGGACTCGGCCCCGCCCCCCGGGGGCCACGTCATTGGATTTGATTGACACCAGCAGGAGCCAATGGCTGCGCTGCTATCAATCCATCCAATCAACAGCCGAGAACCCCCTAACAGAGAGAAGGCGCGTCCCCGTGGGACAAGTTCCAGGGTTCATGTAAGTAAAACGGGGGGGGGGCCGGTCACTGCCAGGTGTTTTTTCACCTTAATGCATAGGATGCATTAAGGTGAAAAAACAATTACCTTTACAACCCCTTTAAGCCGGCCATACACTGGATTTTGGATGGTTCCTGATGCTCGGGAACAAAATGATTGATGGCAGAGAAAGCTCATAGCTGGGGAGAGGGGCTAGGTCAGTATAGATCAGGAGGAGAGAAGACTGATGATGGACAGGAAATTAAAGCAGGCTCCATATAGCTTTTGCAGATACAAAGGGGTTGATTTACTAAAGGGAAATCCACTCTGCACTACAAGTGCACTTGTAAGTGCAGTCGCTGTAGATCGCTGTAGATTTGAGGGGAGGATCTGAAATGTGGGGAAGCTCTGCTGATTTTATCATCCAATCATGTGCAAGCAAAAATGCTGCTTTTTATTTTCCTTGAATGTCCCCCCTCAGATCTACAGCGATTGTACTTCCAAGTGCTCTTGTAGTGCAAAGTGGATCTGCCTTTAGTAAATAACCCCCTATGAGTCCTAATTTGGTGGTGCAAGTTTGCAGGACATTGAGAATAATGAGTTTCAGCACAAGAAAGGACTAGCTGCTACAAGTGTGAGGAAAAAAGGTAAGGCTGGTGTTCAGCTTTAAACATGCTCATGAATTAATTGAACAGTGATAGTTAAAATTTAATAGCGAGTGTCAACATATGTTGTTCTCCCTGTTTAATATAGCTAAAAAAACAAATATTTACATCAATATTTAATTTGTTCAAACACGCATTTATTTTTGTTCATCTAACGGCGTGGCTTGAATTCAAAATGTCTCTTTTATTGGTTAGTAAATACATAGATGACTAGAGTAAATTTTCAAGAACAAATTAGCAAATGAAATTAGAGTGTGCCTGGAAGAAATATCACAAGCTGTGCTGAAGACCAAAAACAAACACTTGATTCTTTTATTTTTTCTTTTTTTAACGCGCTTATTTTATCGACCATTAGTATACAAGGAACATTACAGCAGAGTATAATCACGTTGGAGCGGTGTTTCTCCAATAAACATTTGGATCGGTTACCACCAACTTAATTAAAGTGTATCCAAAGCCACTTTCTTTTTAAGTTTTGGGTAGTGTACACTGTTTTCTATTCTAAAGGATGAGTACAGAGATTTAAAGCGGTTGTAAATCTCAGACATGAAATATAAACAAAGCATATCCCTATAGCATGTACTCTCAATCCAAAGCACTAAGGGGTTGATTTACTAATAACTGGAAAGTGCAAATTCTGCTGCAGCTGTAAATGGTAGCCAATCAGCTTCTAACTTCAGCTTGTTCAAGCTTTGACCAAAAAAACAAAAAAACCTGGAAGCTGATTGGTTTCTATGCAGAGCCGTTAGAGATTTTGCACTCTCCACTTTTAGTAAACCAACCCCTAGGTGGCATTTCTGTCTGCTGCCTCATACCTCTGCTATCTGCATGAATCACTTCTGACAAGTTTTCCTGACACCAAGAGAAAAAAGGTGACAGGGTAGGGAGCTTCAGCAGAATGGCAGCCTCAGCTCTGTCCCTGTGTGCTGTGTGAAAGTAGGTGTGTCCTTTCCATCCAATCAGCTCTCAGAGCTTCCCTCACTGAGCTCTGCAGTGTGTAACTTCAGCTCTTTGCCTCCTTTTTCCTGATAGCTCAGACAAGCTTTATAAATTACGCACTTTGAACAGATGAAGAGAAGACTGCAGATCTCAACTTATGGTACAACTTATGTAGGAGGATTTATCTTATCTCTGTGTATCGTCTGAGGCCAGTGATTTTACTGAGTATATGGAAGAGCTTACAACCACTTTAAGGCCAATATTCAGGCAAACACCTTAAAGTGGACCTTTCAATAACTTTTCCAGACTACATAAATAAATTCCTGGCATATTACAAAAAAAAAAAAATATTTTTTTTTTTTTTTTTAATTTTAAAAATTAAAAAGCCGCCCCTGAACTTTATCCTAGTGGCTTTGTCTAAGCTGACTTGGTACATCGGCAGTGAAATTTCCCTGTCATATTTTTCGTCTCTGTTGCTGTCCACCAGGAGATCTCAGTGTCCCCACCCATGTTTGTGTGTTTGATCTCCTCCAGTTGCATTCTTACCAGCAGGGATGGTGGGAGCCCCTCATTTTGGCCACAGTAGGTTTGCAGACTTGGGAACTTGCAGCAGGGATCTCACTAACACAATTCTCATAACATGGAAGACACTGCCAGGTGTTAACCTCCCCTGTCTACAAAAATGAAATATTAGTTCTGGGTGGGCTAACCCTTTAAATGACCCTCTGGTTTATAATTTACAAGAGTCCTGGCACTAAAGCAATCCCAGATCCTCCTACCTGCATTAGCATGAGCCTGACCTAGCAGTAGTGTGGAACCAACGATCCTGCCAGTAGAATTCTGGAGAGATAAAATACAATTCCTGGCTGATTTAGCTTCTCAGCATACAGATATAACTGAAAAACCATTTGTCGGTTGACTTCCCCCCTTTTTTCCCAACACTATCTGATTTTCCAGAGACCAGAAATGAAATGCTTTATTTCTGTAACTCTCAGCATGGAAAGGGTTAGTGCCCAGCACGGAATGCCAACATCATGACATGTAAAATATCTGGAATGACTGAATTGCAAAGCCGTTACCACTAGCTGTCATCACACTGGTGAAATCTATTGCTAAAATTGAAGCAATCCCAGAAATATCCAGTGTGACCATCTCGCGGTGTAATCAGCCATGATCTAGCGATGAGACAAACACTTGCTGAAGCAGCTGTGGTTGTCGAGGACACACATTGTACTTGGAGGGTCTGCAGGCACCAAGCGGGAGATGAATCTTCAGCAGACCAGAAACTTGTAAAATACCAAGAGGACCTGTCATCTAGGCTCATCTCTGATAAGATGGATAATAGAAGTTTGTTTCAGTTACAGGCATCCTTCACATTTTCATGGTTCGCCTTGTTACCTGCATTGTGAACCTTCTAATGTTCAGACAACAGTTCCAATGTCTTTATCATTTATTTGGTGATTAAAATATGATTTAATAACTAAAAGCTGGTGTAGGCACATACCCTTGACCCCGCACAAACATCTTTCTGTCTGACCTGTGTCTCCCAGCTGCACCAAGGAAGGAAGCCTTGACTTTTCTGTCTTCTCTGTCTCTAAGCTATGGAATTCTTGACCATGCTTCCATGAATAAACTTTATTGATCAAGACTCCACTTGAACGCAGGGCAAAAGGGGCAGCTTCCCCGGGTACAGCCATTGTTGTGGGGTCCAAAGTAGCTGCCGGGGAGGAGGGGGGGCACCAAGAAAATGTGTACACAGGGTCCAAGGCCCTGTCTGATGCGTCTCACTCAGCATGTAGGCGTAAATATATCTAAACCCAAAAGCAAAAAAGTATATATATATGTGGTGGATGCATTTGTTTTTTTTTTTCAAACATTTTTTTTTCTTTATTTTCACCTGGTAAACCTGCTTGTAACACACTTCCTGTCCTAGTGTGACAACGCTCACTGTATTGTATCTATGAAGGAGTATCGTTGTCATCCTTGGCTGCTCTTCTGAATGCAAACATCTCCCGCTCTCCACATTTCCTATTACATAGGAAGAAGGGCTTTTGTAGTTAAAAGACTATAGCTTTGAAAGCTGATACTTTTATCTGAGATTTCAATTAAGTAGACAGGAAATTAAAAAGATAATAGATTTTTTACAGGAACAGCAGGTACTTTTCTTCTGTACTTGCAGAAAGTATACTTAGCCTGAAGAGAGAAAGATAATGCAGTCACCCCATCTAGGGGGTTCTAAACTGCAATATATTCCTTTTTTATACTTTTCATATTCTTCAATTATAGATCTTTGATGATTAATCCCACATGTTGGTGAAATCTACCAGAGTAGTAAGTGCCAGAAAAGGAAACTTTACTTTTTTAACCAGAGCAAAGGCATGCAATATAAATAACCTGTACTTTACTTACATGGGTAAAGCAACAGTTTTACCTTAAAGTTATTGTAAAGTCTTGTTTTTTTTTAGTTAAAAATAACAAACCTGTTATACTTACCTGCTCTGTGTAGTGGTTTTGCACAGAGCAGCCCTGATCCTCCTCTATCCAGGTCCCTCTTCGATGCTCCTGGCCCCTCCCTCCTGTTGAGTGCCCCCACAGCAAGCAGCTTGTTATGGGGACACCCGAGCCGAGTCACAGCTCCCTGTGTCTAATCAGACATGGAGCCACAGCCTGCCCCCGCCTTCTCTCTCTCCTCTTTGGCTGACTGACTTTTGTTTGACAGCAGTGGGAGCTAATGGTGCTGCGCTGCTGTCTCAGCCAATGAGGAGACACTCCTGCAACATCGCTGGATCTAGAGCAGGGATATGCAATTAGCGGACCTCCAGCTGTTGCAGAACTACAAGTCCCATGAGGCATAGCAAGACTCTGACAGCCACAAGCATGACACCCAAAGGCAGAGGCATGATGGGACTTGTAGTTTTGCAACAGCTGGAGGTCTGCTAATTGCATATCCCTGATCTAGAGGGACCTCAGGTAAGTATTAGAGGGGCTGAGGGGGGCTGCTGCACACAGAAGGCTTTTTATCTTAATGCATAGAATGCATTAAGATAAAAAAAACCTTCTGCCTTTACAATCACTTTAATGCTGCCTTGCAGCACCTCCCTTTTAAATCTCTTAAAATACCGTATTCTCTCAGTAAAAATTAGAGGTCGACCGATATGGGTTTTTCTCTGGCCGATGCCGATATTTAGAAATCGCGGTGGCCGATGGCCGATATATGATGCCGATTTTTTTGGGCCAATATATTAGGCCGATTTTTTTTTTTTTTTCTTTTTTTTTCCCCCTTCATCTCATAAAATCTAACAGTTAGACCCCTTTCACACTGGGGCATTTTTTTTAGGGATAAAAATAGCGCCTGTAAAGTGCCAGTAAAACGGCTCCCCTGCAGTCTCAGTGTGATATCCCGAGTGCTTTCACACTGAGGCGATGCGCTGGCAGGATGTAAAAAAAAAAGTCCTGCAAGCGGCATCTTTGGAGCGGTGTATACTGCTGCTCCACCACTCCTGCCCATTAAAATGAATGCGCACCGCTGCCGAAGCACCTGCATAACGTTTTGGCAGCAGCGCTTCATGGGCGCATTTAACCCCTTCCTCGGCCGCTAGCTGGGTTATAAGCGCCCCGCTAGCAGCCGAATAGCGCCGCTAAAATGACGGTAAAGCGCCGCTAAAACTAACAGCGTTTTACCGTCAACGCATGCCCGCTCCAGTGTGAAAGCAGCCTTAAGTAATAAGTGATACAGAAAATTTTTTTACATTTAAACATTTATTAAACAAAACAAACCTCCAATCAGTTCACTTGTATGTAGAATTTAGATTAAAAAAAAATAACTATATCTTAAATATTAAATACACAAAAACAAGTAATCAAAACTTTTGGACGAAAAAAAAAATGGGCTAACTTTACTGTTTATTTTTTATTTTTTTTAATTAGTGTATTTTTTTAAAAAAAATTGCGTTTGAAAGACCGCTGCGCAAATACCGTGTGACATAAAATATTGCAACAACCGCTATTTTATTCCCTAGGGTCTCTGCTAAAAAAAATATATATAATGTTTGGGGGTTCTAAGTGATTTTCTAGCAGAAAATACAGGATTTTTACTTGTAAGCAACAAGTGTCAGAAAAGATTTAGTCTTTAAATGGTTAAACTGAGAAATTCTCCACGGAGTTCAGTCTATTGATAAAAAGAACCCGAAGAGATACAAATGTATCTTCTTATCAGACTTGGCAGGCTGCCCAGAGGAGGAGAGAAAACAAACTTCAAACAGCTTGCAATTGACTTCTATTACAGAAGTCATTTGCAAGTCCCGCTGAAGTTATAATCGGCTTTTTTTATCAGCACAATCGGCCGATGCCGATTAAGTAAAAAAAAGCCAAATATCGGCCGATATATCGGTCGACCTCTAGTAAAAATACTGCTTCTTGGCATCACACTGCAGTGCTCTAGGCTGGCAGAGCTTAGTAACAGAAACACACCTCACACAGACCTGTAATTGGAGAAGAAGAGAGGGGGCGTGTCTGACCAGTTCTGTTATGGAGTGCTGAATATTGAGTGCACTAGGTTTCATTGTGGACCATAGTAGACTGCACAGACATCTTTAAAATACCCGGCACAGCTGCTGTAACAGAAAAGAGAAGGATGGACTATCAAATGAAGGTTGTTTGTCCAACATCTACCCGACTGCATATTTCTGTAAGTTTAATTGGGTTTAAAGTGAATCTATTGCTTTGCCCTGCATACACAAAGCACAGGTTCTTTGTAAGTTGAGTCTTATGAGTATTCAAAAGCATGAATATTTTAAGGAACCAAGATTTTCCAGACCATCTTTAAAGCCTGGGACCTTAGATATCTAGGACAGTGTAAACTTGACCTTAGAAGTAAGCAGCTTGTGTCTATATTCACCCACCTCTTCCACTATGCCAAAACGTCTATTCATTTTTACTGTAGCTCCGCTCACAACAGGGGGCAGAGGATAATGAAACACATATGTGTAAATAATGTATTACTTCCCAGCATGAAAGCCCTGTCCTTCCTTTCTCCATTCTGCAAAAATGTCCCACATTAAACAGACATACCTACTGAACACGATCCCTTCCTTCGCTTGCTGTAAATGGAGATTTTATATGATGCCATTTGGTGATGTAGGGGATTTACGATGGGACGGAATGCAATGGAAAACCAAGAACTTACCACTTGATGGGGTCACCGTGACTTCAGAACAACTGAAAATCTTTTGTTAATTTCATCGCTAAGGTGTCCTTTTATGAAACTGAGATCAGCGGCGATCCCGAGTCTCACCGCTGATCTCAGCGCTTTACCAGTTTATGAAACTGAGATAATCAGCGGAGAACATGTTCTCCGCTGATTATCTCAGCACAGTGAGAATTCACAGAAACGGCCAGTTTATGAAGGTGCGATCTCCACACCTCACTGGCGATCTGTGACAGAATTCTCACTTTCTGATTCACCATTTCAGAAGTGGAGAATCAGAGTGAGAAGCCTGAAACTGGCTGATATTCTGGAGAAAGAAAGAAGTCTTTTGACTTCTTTCTTTCACCAAACAGTCAGAGCACATCTTCCCCACCATTACACACCCCAAAACCAGCAGGATAGGAATTTATAGTGTATATATATATATATATATATATATATATATATATATATGTATGTATGTATATATATATATATATATATATACACATCTATATATATATATATATATATATATATATATATATAGCTATATATAGATACATATATATATATATATATATATATGTATCTATATATAGATATATATATATATATATATATTTTTTTTTTTAGATGTTCACGTCTCTGGCTGGGTTCACACTTGTGCGATGCGTGAACCAGCGTGATTCCTGTGCGGGTTTTCACATCGCACCTACATTGACATCTGCGCACCACTGCGGGTGTCAATGTAAAGTTAATGACACCCCCAGATCATCTCACACATCGCAGTGCGAACTATGTAAGGGTGCAGGAATCGGATCGCATGGGTGTTCACACCCATGCGATCCGATTCCAGTGTGGACCAAATAAAGGGTCCTGTACCATTTTGGTGCAAATGCAATATGATTTAGGGCCAGTTCCCACTGCTGCGGTGTCCGAGATCGGATGTGATTCGCACCGCAGTGCAAAATCACATCCGATCTCTGTGCGATGCGATTTCAGCCATACAGATAGTATTGCTAAATTTGCATTGCCCTCGGACCAAACTCTTACAGGACCCTTTTTTTGGTCCACAGCAGAATCGGATTGCATGTGTGTTCACACCCATGCGATTCGATTACTGTCCGAGTTTGCAGATTGCACTGCGATATGCGAACTGATTTGGGGGTGTTAACTTTTAGGCCCAGTTCACACTTGTGCGATGCCGGACATCGCACAGGCATCGCATGTTATTTGCAGCACACTGCCATTCACATTACATGCGATGTCTGTGCGGTGCGATATCAGCTGTACAGATAGTATGGCTGATATCGCACCGCATTCGGTGCAAACACGCACAGGACCCTTTTTTCTGTTCGGACCAGAATCGGATCGCATGTGTGTTCACACATATGCGATCCGATTCATGTCCGAACTGTCTGTTCGCAGTGCGATATGCAAGCTGATCTGGGGGTGTCCTTAACAATGTATTGACACTCCCCAGCGATTAGCATATGGCAGTGTGAACTGACATGCGAGTCGGTGCGATGCGGGAACCCGCAGTGGATTCGCAGTGTTCTCGCATCGCACCAGTTTATCAATTTTTATGTTTATCTATAATGAAATATATTTTATTTTAATTTATTAATAAATATTTATATTTGTATACTTTATTAAAATTATTTTTTTAATGATTATAAATGTATTTTGCATTTATATGAATGGTGTATAGCTGCAATACATATGTGCATTACATTCATTTACTATACACCATTCACATTTAAATAGGGACATGTATGATCTTTAAATATTGATAAAAACAATGTTTTTTTTATAATTAGGTTAATGTATATTGTGTAGGGGGAATTTATCTTTATTATTTTATTAATATGTTGGGGAATAATGTGTGCTGATTTGTGTTAAACTTTTGTATTTTATGGTTCCTCATACTGTAATCCCGCTATATCACACGAGAATACAATGAGAGGAGCCATTCTCAGGAGTTCCCGGCGTTTGTAGATCGCTCCTCAACTCAACATGAGAAGCGATCTACACACTTTCATAAACAGGCACTCAGAGGAGAGCGATCTCCTCTGAGAATGCCTGAGAACTGAAAAGCGGTATTTTACCGCACTTTCATAAAAGGACACCTAAAGGATGGTTCTCATGAGTTAACGGCACATTGGGGGATATTGAGTTGCCAGCTCTCCTTGTGGACTGAGAGGTTTTATATAGGCTTATGGATTACCAAGAAAGCAGCGCTGAATATTTGAGTTTTTACATGATGATGGGACATGTTTTCTTCTCCTGTATATGGGAAGAGTTTCAGGCAAATGTAAAAGCTCCCATTTAGTCATGGGGATTTATTAAAATCTGAGTTTTGAAGCCACATTTGACTATTTTCAGAGGAACGTCATCCACATATTTGTGATAAAAAGGGCACTGTCAATTTGCCAATTCCAGTGTCTACTCACCAGCTAAGTTAGACTTACTAATTTATGCCCCTTCACCAACTCCTTGCTCTGTTACAGCTCTTGCTTCATTGCTCTAATAGGGTATGGATGAAATAGTGACCTCCGTCATGTGACAGTGCTTGGGCCTGATTGGCCAATAACTAGGCCTAAAACTGTCATGTGTGTGGATGGCAAAGCTTACCCAGGGTGGACTCGTGGAGCAGGGAGTATGGATCAGCGGGTATACCTTGCTGAGGATGGGGATGGGGGGGCGGAAACTAGAAGACACAGTCACTTACAAATGCAATACGTAAATAAAAGCTCTGACTGTGGCATATATGGTTTATAGCTAAACACACCTCCTCCGATAGGGATGAATGGTAATGCGTGTGAATCTTGTGCTTAATGCATTAAAGTGATTGTAAAGTCTTGTTTTTTTTTTTCTTACCTGCTCTGTGTAGTGGTTTTGCACAGGGCAGCCCTGATCCTACTCTTCTCGGGTCCCTCTTCAGCTCTGCTGTCCTCTCCCTCCTGTTGAATGCCCTAACAGCAACAGCTTGGTATGGGGGCTCCCGAGCCGAGTCACAGCTCCTGTGTCCATTCAGACACGGAGCCCGGGTTGGCCCACCCCCACTCTCTCCTGATTGGCTAATTGACGTTGATTGACAGCAGCGGGAGCCAATGGCGCCGCTGCTGTGTCCCAGCCAATCAGGAGGAGAGTCCCAGACAGCCGAGGAACTGGTGGGCGTCACTGGAGAGAGATGGGGCACAGGTAGGTATTAGAGGGTGCTGGGGCAGCTGCTGCTCACAGAAGGTTTTTTTATCTTAATGCATAGAATGCATTAAGATAAAAAAAAAACCTTCTGACTTTGCAACCACTTTAAAAACACACCACAAAAAAAGGCAGAGGTGTTAAAGTAGCCCAACGATCTAAAACTGCCTATTAGTAAACATTATTGATTTAAAAAAAATATTCTGATGTTCAAAAATATTGGAGGAATCAGCTAACAGTAGAAGAATAAGCTAGCACATTCATCAGGAACAAACATACTTATATATATTTTACTGGTCAGGTTTAAAGCCTCCAAAGGTGGCAGTAAAATGCATTTTTACTGCGAGGTACAGCAACACACAGTAACAAATGTGTCCAAGGGGTTGATTTACTAAAATTGGAGAGTGCAAAATCTAGTGCAGCTGTGCATGATAACCAATCAGCTTCTAACTTCAGCTTCTTCAGTTAGATTTTGACAATAAAACCTGGAAGCTGACTGGTTTCTATGCAGAGCCGCACCAGATTTTGCAGTTATAATTAGTTAACACATAAGTTGCTGCATTGTGTTGCCATTCATTCTGCTAAGAAGTGGGGATACAACATGCTGAAAGACCAACAATTTAAGTGCTATGTCAGAGCAAAAAAAAAAATGCAGAAATTCTGCAACCCATGGAAAATTTTACATGTCTTATTCTTTTAAATCAGAAATAAAGTACTATAGGCAAAACTTTTTTTTTTTAAATTTTAAATAGAGTAAGGGCTCTTTCACACGGGGCGGATCAGTGATGATCCGCCCCGTGAACACCCGCTTGCTCAGCGGGGATCGCTCCGCCGATCCCCGCTGAGCAGGAAGATGACAGGTCCATCGCTGCACACTGTGCAGCGACGGACCTGTCAGAGCGTCGCTCTCCCCTATGGGGGGATCGGATGATGACGGACCGTAGTGTCCGTTGTCACCCGATCCGATCCGAAAACGGATGGAAAAGTAGGGTTTTCCTCCGTTACACTTTTCGGATCGGAGCGGGTCGGATGTCAGCGGACATGTCACCGCTGACATCCGACGCTCCATAGGGATACATGTATGTCCGTTTTTCATCCAAAAACGGAAGGATGAAAAACGGACATACGGATCCCTCGTGTGAAAGAGCCCTAAGGGAGATTTATAACCCTGTAAGGTTTATTTTTGCCATCTGTGATCTACCCAAAAACAGAACATGAGAGGAAATCCCTCAAAATTAAGGGAATCTCTTGGGGACCCCCATTTCACTAGTCAGAACTAGTGGCTCCATTAGAAGCTTTCCCTTCTAGGACTCTTCTGGGAACAACCCAAATTTGGAATTTTCTTTTACTTTCACTCTCAATGATAATGGTAAACAGGACAAATAGAGAGGGTGAATCTCCCTAATAAGGATGGGCTCAGGCGTGTTCGCAGCTCCACATGCCCGATCCCGCCAGGAAGCTTACACTGCGCAGCGCTAATCACAGGCAGTGAGACATTTCCCGATCCGCGGTTACACAGATCAGGAAATGTCTCACTGCCTGTAATTAGCGCTGCGCAGTGTAAGCGTCCTGGCGGAATCGGGCATGTGGAGCTGCAAACCGGCCTGAGCCCATCCCTACTCCCTAATGAGGCACACATAATGAAAAAAACTGTCAGGTATTCTAATCCATCTCTGCTCTATCCAAAACTTAAAAAAAAAATGTGTTTAGTTATACTTTAAATGTTGAAAGAAAAAACACAGATTTTATGAAATGCTGTAATTTAATGTAATTTGTATGTAATTTTATGGAAAAAAAACCCCTATTGGTCTCGTCTGTCATAAACATAAACTCTCCCTGTCTGTGTTTGCGTACACTTAGCCGTGCATGCGCAGGTCAGCATACATTTACCGTACAGTTCTGTGCCATAAGGATGTGACTCCTGCGCACATGCGTGGGAGTGACATTAGTGCAGCCCCGCCACCTAAGTGGCAGAAGAGTCAAAACCTGGAAGGAAGACGGAAAGATGGGAGCACTGACAGTGCAGCATTGGTGGAGATCACTAGTCAGGTAAGTTTGCCCTAATGTGCTAATAGAATTTACATACTAGCACATAATGGGTTGATTTACTAAAACTGGAGAGTGCAATATCTGGTGCAGCTCTGCATACAAATCAGCTTCCAGATTTTTTTTCAAAGCTTAATTGATGAAGCTGACGCTAGAAGATGACTGGCAATCAAGCAGAGCTGCACCAGATTTTGCACTTTTAGTAAATAAACCCCTAAGGCTAAAAGTTAAAAGCCCCTAGGGCAAAATTACATTTTTCTTTTTTTGGCAGAGGTTTAATTTCAAGTACAGAAAAATACCTGGTGCTCTGCGAAATGCACTCAGCTTCTAAGCCCTGTTGTGGGCTGACAACGCACAGCATTTCTGTGGACTGAGTGATGTCGGCCCTCTCCAGTCCTTTGCCAAACTATCCATACCTGCCCACTATACCATCTACACAACATAAAACCAATCGATCTGTAGATCCAAGATGACAACTGCGAGAGCTAAATACACTCCTTGAGATAACGCAGGAAGTGTGCACAGGACACAAGACAGCTCTAACGTTCTGACATGATCAACAGGTTTTTTTTCTTATCGAAATTATATAAGAAAACACTTATAATAGTATATTTAACAGACCAAATGGTAGCAAATAGGATAAGTTCACACCCCTCACATATATCCCAATAGCTCTAGTGCTTGTCAGAGAAGACAGGAAGGTACTGTCATCCATATATTGTGGACCGGCCCTCGTATTCAGGTCTTTTGGACTGAGGTGGTAGCTACCATTAATTCTGTGGGTGGACTGTCACTGGCCCAAGACCTTCTTATTTTCTTACTGGGTATGACTGACAAAATGTTGTATACCCGCTATGTTAAACTGTTTATATTTTATTCAGCATTCTATGCAAGGCGAACCTTTTGGTCAAATGGAAGGTCCCTCAGCCCCCATTGTGGCGGTTAGGAAGGCAGCTATTAATGTGGCTCTCCCGCTCTATAAATTGACCCACCACGGGTACTTTGGGGCCACAGCTCGTAATGGATTTAGTTCCTCTAGGCAATTACTGGATATTATTGGGTGTTACCTTTTGCTTTCTTCCATCCCCCCCCTTTTCCTTTCTTCTCTTAAGCCTCGTACACACGGTCTGATTTTCGTCCGGGAATTGTGTAATGACAGACTGTTTGCCTAAAATCTGACTGTTAGTATGCTCCATCAGACAATTGTTGGCCAACTTTCCGCCAACAAATGTTGTATGGCAGGCTAGTAAGTTTTCTGTTGTCAGATTTTCGTATCGTGTGTACACAAGTCCGTCACACAAAAGTCCAAAGTACAAACACGCATGCTCGGAATCAATGCTCACCAAACACGACATTAGCAGAAGGTGCCCAAAGGGTGGCGCTCAAGAGCTGAAATTCCTCGTAGTACGTCACTACATTCATGTTTGTTCAGGGCTGTTTGATGAGCAGAAAGTCATCCAAATAATGAATGGCCATCTGGCACTGGGCCTGGTGCAAAAGGATCCAGGTAAGAAATTGGGCCACAGGCTGCTTTTACCGATGGTCAACTTGGTGGCAAAGTAATAGTATGCAAGACAAAATCCAGGCACACACCCTTCGGACAAAAGTCTGATGCTTTGTCTGCGGAAAATCCGATCGTTTGTACAAGGCTTAAGGCAAAATTCTTTCCTACAACCACCAAATATGCTTGATCCCCCCATCAACACAGATAGTGTTGATGCGGTAATCCCTCCTGCCAGGCCATTGTCTTCTCCCGGTAGTGGCTGGTGGGGGAAGCTGTCCCCGCTAGGAGAAGACAGTGATTATCGCTAGTGGCTGTAGCAGCCAATAGCGATAATCGCAAGAGAATCCAGCAGGTTGGTTGTACCCAAGTTGATCGATCAATCAAGTTGGTACATTTAGCCTGCCCATTTAGTATGGCTGGCCTTACACCCTTGTACTTCATTGTTCTTTAATGCTACTGCAGATGCCCTTTGTGGACAAGGCATATGCAACTATCTCACTGTACAGCAGGGATATGCAATTAGCGGACCTCCAGCTGTTGCAGAACTACAAGTCCCATGAGGCATAGCAAGACTCTGACAGCCACAAACATGACATCCAGAGTCAGAGGCATGATGGGACTTGTAGTTTTGCAACAGCTGGAGGTCCGCTAATTGCATATCCCTGCTGTACAGTATATCCTGATTGTTGATACTGCAGTGCCTTTTTCATGTTCGTTCAATGTATTCTGTTATGCAGAACCTATCCCGTGTAATATATAAATAAATATTCTCACTGGCAAAAAAAATAGAAGTTAATTGTTAGGATTTATACACAGGGAACAAAATACTACAGTTAAAACCAGCTATTACTGGGGTTTGAAAATAGCTCATTGCTGAAACAAAATGATAAAGTCCTTTATATTATATTTCCTATGCTGGACAGGGATATGCAATACCTTCCTTTTTATTTCTCCCAGAACTCTGTTTAATCGGTAATTTAGGTATAATTAGAAAGCGGTTTCTGATACATGAAAAGGTGCAATAGAATATGATACAACATCTGGTCTTGTATTTTCGTTTGCACGTTGTATAAAGGGGTATATAGGTCACAAGAGACAATAAATAGAAATATCTTCACAGAGAATATAGATACACTTATTACCAGGATTATATCTGATTACAATATGAGATGTTTGTAGTTATATTATTAATTTAAACAGCAATTCCAATTTAAGCCTATCTCTATCTCTTTTCTCTGTATACTGCTGAAAGAACCCGCAGAGCTCCTTACAATTGGAATAGGCGTGCTTATTTCTGATTGTCGTACTACTAAAATCCAAACCAGGCTGGATTTTGATTGGGTGATGTGAGGAATATCTTAGTACTGACACTTTGATATACACTTTATTGTCAAAAGTATTGTGACGCCTGCCTTTACACACAAACTTTAATAGCATCCCAGTCTTAGTCCGTAGGGTTCAATATTGAATTGGCCCACCCTTTGCAGCTATAACAGCTTAAACTCTCCTGGGAATGCTGTCCACAAGGTTTAGGAGTGTGTCTATGGGAATGTTTGACCATTCTTCCAGAAGAGCATTCTGAGGTCAGGCACTGATGTGGATGAGAAAGCCTGGCTTGCAGTCTCCGCTCTAATTCATCCCAAAGGTGTTCTATCAAGTTGAGGTCAGGACTCTGTGCAGGACAGTCAAGTTCCTCCACCCCAAACTCGCTGATCTATGTCTTTATGGACCTTGCTTTGTACACTGGTCCAAATCATTTGGTGGAGGGGAGATTATGGTGTGGAGTTGTTTTTCAGGCGTTGGGCTTGGCCTCTTAGTTCGAGGGAAGGGAACTCTTATGGTGTCAGCATAACAAGAAGTTTTGGACAATTTCATGCTCCCAACTTTGTGGGAACAGTTTGGGGATGGCCCCTTCCTGTTCCAACAACAGTGCACAAAGCAAGGTCCAAAAAGACATGGAGTGAGTTTGGGGTGGAGGAACTTCGACTGGCCTGCACAGAGTCCTGGCCTCAACCCAATAGAACACCTTTGGGATGAATTAGAGTGGAGACAGTGCCTAACCTCGCAAATGGGCTTCTTAAAGAATGGTCAAACAGGGCATAAAAATGCCCTGCTGCTGACACTCTAGGAACACGTTTGTTTCTTACTTCTGCTCATTAATTCTGTTTGGGTCCCCAGTGTGAAGCCACAGTGTTGGGCCTAGACCACAATTCTGGCTAATATAACGTGAGGGAATTCACTTGCAAACATCTGCAATCTTCCTTGTACATCATTACTAGCTCACTAAAACAGTCAGCCCCAGCCTGCATCATATTATTGAACTCACAATTATATAGAAAATGACTTTCCTATCTGATCTAATTGGCCTTTTATTTATGGATTTCTTGAAATAACAGATAGTTCAAGCATTTTTTTTTCTGAATTTCATACCGTTTAACCATGACAACCGCAAGCTCCATGGCGTTGTATTACATGGTGCCTTTGTATTAGTGATCTACAGTGAAACTCTGCAGACAATTAATAGTTTGTTTCATTATAACATAGCTAATGATTTGGTTAGTGCTATAGATCAGGAGCGGTGCTGGGAGCCTGATGGTCTCTGCGGGAAAACCATTTCGGCACCCCCTGCCCACCAATCAATGTATGGCAAATGTGCAGCGCATTTCAGCAAATTCTGTATGTGGTCAAAGTGTGGGTGAAGGTTTAGGGACCTTTTATATTACAGTATGGATTTACTCATCAGCAAGAGCTCACCTCCCGCTGACCTCAGGGTAATGGCCTATTGACCAGAGAGCTACCACTGGTAGAGTAGCCTTGAATATAATGGTTTTCAAAGCTATAAACACATTTTTTATTTTTTTTTGGCGGTGGGGCATAAAACATCTAAGCAGAGCAGACAATTTCTTGTCTATGATTATGGACTCTGCTTGGGAAGTCAGCAGCATGCATGGAGGGACAGGGCTGACCTCAGACACTGGACCCTGGGGCTCTGGTCTTCACGCCTCTTCTCAGGCCTGCAGATTAAAGTGTAACTGAACTTCTAATTTAAGGCCTCTTGCACACAAGCATAAAAGAAGGAACCGTTAAGATCCATATAGCAAAACATCTTCAAACAGGTCTAAACACAAATAATGGTTTTCAAGGGATATTGGACCACTAGGCATTTATACAAATTACTAGAGATACACTGAAATGTTGGTGGCCGAAACATATCTGGCAAAAAATGGTGTTATCTGCATTTTGTCGATAAAAGAAAAAGGTGTCGAAACTGCGTGCGATTTTGCCACGATTTTACTGTGCTTATGGTGTGTTTTTCATAGGTCATGTGACTCAAAAACCGCATCAAAAATGTAACACGGGTGCGTTATTGATGCGTTCTTGCTGCTTTTCAATGCATTTCAACGGGGAGGTGCTTTTGGTGTGGTTTTTTTAACTAACCAAAAATGCAGGAAGCAAGATTTTTAACATCACAACGGAAGCGCAACGGACCAGTGTGAGGATATACATAATACTTGAGCTTTTCGTGCACTAAAGGTGGCAATAATGGCCAACAATAAATTCATATTCATTTAAAGGGTAACTCCACTTTCGTGGGAAAGAAAAATAGCAAATAAAGAAAAAATAATATAGTGTATACAACTGCAACACAAGTCATATTGTAATTGAATTTTATTGAAAATGACCTTTCCTTTTCAATCTGCAGCCATTGCAATTTTCTGTAAATGCAATGCAATATGGCTACCTGGAGTTGTTCTGTACACAGAATGTGTACTGACCACTCCCCAGAAACATAATTTCCTGCTTGTGTGATTGGCTCACCAATTTTCCCAGAAGTCTGCCTAAGATACAAGTCAGATTTCAGGCATCCCCTGCAACAAAAATTTCATTTTTGGTGAGATACTCCCTGTAGGAACACATCTAAGGCCCCTTTCACACTGGGGCAGTGCGGGTGCTGGCAGTAAAACGGCGTTATTTTTAGCGCCGCTTTACCATTGTTTTAGCGGTGGTATTCAGCTGCTAGCGGGGGGGTTTTACCCCCCCGATAGCGGCCGAAAAAGGGTTAAAACCACCGCAAAGCGCTGCTGTAGCAGGGCTATGCCGGCGGTATAGCCGCGCTGCCCCATTGATTTCAATGGGCAGGAGCGGTGAAGGAGCGGTGTATACACTGCTCCTTCACCGCTCCAAAGATGCTGCTATCAGGATTTTTTTTATCGTCCTGTCCTCGGGGCTTTCACATTGGAGACACAGCAGCGGCTCTTTCAGGGCGCTTTGCAGGCGCTATTTTTAGAGCTGTAGCACCTGCAAAGCGCCCCAGTGTGAAAGGGGTCTAAAGGTATGCAGGCCCAGCAGATTTACTCATTAGTGCTGTGCAGGTGCACACCTGATAGATAATTATGAAACCATTCCCATTAGACCCACTCAGTTCAGAGGCACAGAGGAACATACAGGGATTTCTTCAGAATAACAAAAGGTAGGAATCTGCAACAAAAGCTGTTATAATCCTTGCAATGTACATCGATCGCCCAGAGGGGAATGTTTTTTCTCAACAAAAGTAGTTACGCTTTAAATTAATGCTATTAATTAAAAAGTTGAATATAATACAATTATATATAAAAAAATATATATGTTTTTAAAACTGTCATTTTTAGTTTCAGTTTTTGGCCAAGTTAATCCTGCATTTTTGGTTTCAGCACCAACATTTCTGTTTGGTGCACCTCTACCATTTACATGAGAAACCACTAACTCCAATTACCCAATCTAAAAAAAAAAAAAATGTGTTAATGAGTTGTTGAGTGAGGATTTTGGGGAGCTGGGACCTGCAGAGTACTCAGGGGTTCAATGCAAGTATATTTGGATGCTTACAAATGGATGTAAATGGTCACACTTTTTACGCCTTTATACTTATGGGACAGAAGACACTATCAGAAGACATGTTTCATAATACATACAAGCTTGATGCTTATGGGCAGGTAAATACATTCTACGAGCTTTATAACAAAAATGTGTCCAAAGTCTTTAAAATCTTTGTTGTAACCTTCGAGGATCTATGAGAATTAATTACTTCATATTAAAAGATGGGCTTGTTTTAAAGCTCTTGTTAGTAATATATAAATAGTTTAAAGTGGTTCTAAAGCCTAAATATTTTTTTTTTTCCATAATAATATTTATTGTCCGATGCACAAAACAGAGACCGTAAACAGTGACCAGGATATTACATGGTACAGATTGTTTCATAGATCTGAGATACAGATAGCTAACATTGATATAACCATTATTAAATTCAAAGCAGTAGGTTGTATAACAGTCATTTAACAGATTGTCTTAATTGACCCTTTCAGGGTAGGTACTGAGGGAATATTATAGCACCACCTAAATATTTTTTACCTTAAGGCTCCGTTCACATCTTGGCATTCCGAATCGCAGGCGGCATCGTGGTACGCCCGGGCGATCACCGTCACTTCCAATGGCACCCCGATCGCGGCGCGGTTCTGCCGCAATTCATCGGGCAACAATCGCAGTAAAATCACGCAAACAGAATCGTGGGACGCTTGTTGCCCAAAAGAAGCACAAGCACAGGCAGCAGGAGCCACCGGCATTGGCTCCCGCTGCTGTCAATCAAAGCCAGTGAGGAGCTGGAGGTTGGGCCAAGCTCCTCTGTCTGTGTCTATAGAGGCAGACAGCAAGGCTTGGGAGCGAGCCCGAATGAGTGCCCCTATGGGGACAATCACCAGGGAGGAGGAGCCACAAGAGCTGGGGGGGGGGACCCGGAAAGATGAGGTTGCACAGAGCAGGTAAGTATAATCCTGTTTGTTTGTTTCATTTTTTCAAATTTTTATTTACAATCACTTCAATGTCCATAGTTTGGGCAGAGGTGCACCTTAAACTAGACTTGCTAATTTGCCATGCATAGGTACACTTTAAGGGCCAAGGGGAATAAAAACAGGCGACTGACTTGCAGTTTTACAGCCCACCCACCCAAATTCTAACATGGTAGCCGGACAGATGCTCTGGTGCTTTGCTTTATGGTTGCGGCATTTTTAACTTGCTGCAGAGTTTGATTGGCGCCCCTTGAGATCAGTGGCGTTGGTTCGCGACCATAAGAAAAATGCTTGGCTTAAAACTGCAGTGCGGTCCCTCAATGTAAAACTATGTAAAACAGGCATCAGGAGGCGTCAGTAGAGCCTCCTGAACACCTGTCAGCCGCTGCTGTACTGAACACCTGTCAGCCGCTGCTATACTGAACAACTGTCAGCCGCTGCTGTACTGAACACCTGTCAGCCGCTGCTATACTGAACACCTGTCAGCCGCTGCTGTACTGAACACCTGTCAGCCGCTGCTATACTGAACAACTGTCAGCCGCTGCTGTACTGAACACCTGTCAGCCGCTGCTATACTGCCCTTTTCAGAGGGCGGTAGGCATTATTGTGAGTGTCAAAGAACCTCATGGGAAACTAAGTGGAATTTTTTGCTTTAACCACTTGAATTTTTTGGATAGCATATTTCAAAATAACTTAGCAATTGTTATGGATTTTGCAAAACAAGGCGGATATTTTAAACCATCAAAAACATACCAAAAGGCCCAACCAACTGCATGCAAACAGCGCAGAACCGGTATCACTGTATTTTTTCTCACCCTCTACAATCCTATATATTAAAGACTGCAATACACACCGCAATACACACTCCAGCCAGTGAGGCTTAAAGGTAAATAGGATTCTAATCTATTTTTAATGATACATGCAATTTAAAAGGATGTACAAACCTAATTTTCTAAAAATAATACTCCTCCGGGTTGAAGGATGCCCCTTTAATCAGTTATTTTATTTGGCACTGCAGTAATTAGAGATGAAAATGGCTGCAGGGGAGAGATCATTAGACAGCGGGCCTGAAGCAAAGGTACATAAGCAACAGCAATAAAGTCCACTTGATACATGTTATACATATATAAAAAAAAACATGATATAAATAAATCAGATTACTGCAGCCATTTATGAATATTAATGTTTTTAAACAGCAAATTAAAAAATAAGAATTTGGCCTAAGTAAAGTATATTTGCGATGAGTAATATTTTCCTAAACTCAAGCGACTTCTTGTTAGTAATCAAATTAGATCCAAACCGTGCTCATTCACGCTATGATCAATGCATGCTCAGTGCAAAAGTACATAGAAAGCAAAAGTTTTCTATGTCCTGTTCATACCATACAGCTGCTTTCCAGTGTGCAGCATGAAGATGCAAAATGTCTGCATTTTAATGCAATGCACCTCACTGCAGTGCATATAATGAAATATCATTTCAGGAGATTTGAATAAAGTTAAAAAAGATAAAACAAGTGCTAACGTTGTAACAACGCACCACATCGCCCCCTTTACACAGCATAAAACATGGTCCCTAGTGTGAACGAGACATTGGCCTTTAGTTTCCTAAAGAACTGTGTTTTATATGTAATTGGAAGTTGTTCATAAATTACTTTTGTTTCAATTTATAGACCTTTGTCCCACCTCGATGGCGATTTTTTGTTTCAGCCCTTTTCTGCCACTTCCTGTCTATATGCACTACCCACAGCATTAGCTGTACATCATGGCTCCAGACCGGCTTCCTAAAGGTTACAATGGAGAACCATGCCTTCACAATGAGTGTTGGCACAGTGGGTTGTAGTCTCATTCAAGGGTAAATCTGAAAGAACGTGGCAGGATCACTACATATTCTATTAACCACTTGACGCACAATCACATACAGTGAGGAAAAACATTTTTGATCCCCTGCTGATTTTGTACGTTTGCCCACTGACAAAGAAATGATCAGTCTATAATTTTAATGGTAGTTTTATTTTAACAGTGAGAGACAGAATAACAACAAAAATATCCAGAAAAACGCATTTCAAAAAAGTTAGAAATTGATTTGGATTTTAACGAGTGAAATAAGTATTTGACCCCTTCGCAAAACATGACTTAGTACTTGGTGGAAAACCCCTGTTGGCAATCACAGAGGTCAGGTGTTTCTTATAGTTGGCCACCAGGTTTCCACGCATCTCAGAAGGGATTTTGTCCCACTCCTCTTTGCAGATCCTCTCCAAATCATTAAGGCTTCAAGGCAGACAATTGGTAGCTCAAACCTTCAGCTCCCTCCACATATTTTCTATGGGATACTGGCTAGGCCATTCCAGGACCTTAATGTGCTTCTTCTTGAGCCACTCCTTTGTTGCCTTGGACGTGTGCTTTGGGTCATTGTCACGTTGGGATACCCATCCAGGACACATTTTCAATGCCCTGGATGAGGGAAGAAGGTTCAGACCCAAGATTTGACAGTACATGGCCCCATCCATCGTCGCTTTGATGCGGTGAAGTTGTCATGTCCCCTTAGCAGAAAACACCACCAAAGCATAATGTTTCCACCTCCATGTTTGACGGTGGGGATGGTGTTCTTGAGGTCATAGGTAGCATTCCTCTTCCTCCAAACATGGCAAGTTGAGTTGATGCCAAAGAGCTTGATTTTGGTCTCATATGACCACAAAACTTTCACCCAGTTCTCCTCTGAATCATTCGGATGTTCATTAGAAAACTTCAGACGGGCCTGTACATGTGCTTTCTTGAGCAGGGGGACCTTGTGTGCGCTGCAGGATTTCAGTTCTTCACAAGGTAATGTGTTACCAATTGTTTTCTTGGTGACTATGGTCCCAGCTGTCTTGAGATCATTAACAAGATTCTCCGTGTAGTTCTGCGCTGATTCCTCACTGTTCTCATGATCATTGAAACTCCACAAGATAAGATCTTGCATGGAGTCCCAGACCGAGGGAGATTGACAGTTATTTTTTGTTTCTTCCATTTGTGAATAATCACACCAACTGTTGTCACCTTCTCACTAAGCTGGTTGGCGATGGTCTTGTAGCCCATTCCAGCCTTGTGTAGGTCTATAATCATGTCCCTGACATCCTTGGACAGCTAATTGGTCTTGGCCATGGTGGAGAGATTGGAATCTGATTGATTGATTGCTTCTGTAAACAGGTGTCTTTTATACAGGTTACAGGAGTGCTCCTAATCTCACCTCCTTACCTGTACAGAAGACACATGAGAGCCAGAAATCTTGCTGATTGATAGGGGACTTATTACTTATTTCACTCATTAAAATACAACACAATTTATAACTTTTTTTAACCATAACTATTTTTGTTGTTATTCTGTCTCTCACTGTTAAAATAAACCTACCATTAAAATTATAGACTGATCATTTCTTTGTCAGTGGGCAAACATACAAAATCAGCAGGAGATCAAATACTTTTTTCCCTTACTGTACATGTACGCCATTGTGTTCAAGTGGTTACGCCGGGGCCATGGCAGTAGCTGTCAACCATAACCCGGCTATAAAAATGTTCAGCCAGTGATTCCCTAACCTGTAAAAGTGATCTGTGCAGCTGATCCGTTCCGATGCGCGTACCTCTTTTTTCACCCCAGGGAGCCGATCCAGCAGTTGCAGCCGCTTACAATAGAGGTGAGCAAGGACTGATCATCTCTATGGTCTAAAATATTCACCACTTCCAGTTAGGGAGAATGTAAACAAGCCCATTTTTGGGGGAAAGCATCAGATTAATGTTTTTTTTTTTTTGATCTGATGCTTTTATGGGTAGAGGAGAGATCTGGAGTCTTAAAGACCCCAGATGACTCAATTTTTTTTTTTTTGTTATTATATATTTTATTCTATTTTAAACAGCTTTCTATACGAGCAAACAAACATGATACAATTGCGTGCATACCACAAAATATAGATTCAACACAATTCGATTTTGTTCTTTGGTAGGCACACAAAATTCAGAAAGTCATATTTCTTATATTATGGTTCTAGTGGTAAGCAGACTCTTGGCCCTCTGCCGTCCTGACTTTACAATAATCTTAAAAACAACAATACACCAAAAAAAAGTTAATTTTTATAATTAAATAATAATAATAATTTATCACGGTCAATGAAAATGTGTTATTTCACACAGGAACCAAATTAATCTATTTGTGATCCCATCGTTAGCTGAAGTGGACCTGTCGTAACGACAGCAGAGGCATATCAGCTCTGGCATTACTCCCAAGCTGTCACTGCAAATTCTGCATGCAGATTAAATGAATTGTGATTTGCTTCATTAACTCAGAGTTGATATACTTCACATTTTAAATCAGTGATTGCTTCACTCTTATTATTTTTCACTACAAAAAAATGAATTTCATGCTGTTATTTTCAGACTATAAAGACGCTTTTTTTTTTTTCATGAAAGCTTGTTGGAATGAACATGGGTACGCTGTCATAATTGGAAAGACTTATTTATACCAACATCAATCATAACAATTTGAAACTGCTTGAACAGGCAATTCTTGAAAATGAGAGAAGTGCAAGGGAGGTGACTGATAAGATTAAAGCGCCATCTAGTGATTTTAGGAGAAACTGCACATGCTCAGACGGTCATGACTCATTAATAAATGACTAGTTTTTCTATGAAAATATTTAATTCAAAGTCAGGTGAAAGTACACATAAAGATTAAGAAAAGAAATGTGAGAAGTACGCAGTAAAGTATATTACAATTAACTGAACTTTGCTGAAAACCCCAAAATATGCAGCAAACAGGATTTTTTCTATGCACTGCAATAATTTAAACATATGTAAATATAGCCAGAGTTCTCATTTCCAGGTGTTCAACACCCACAGATCTACTTCCAAAAAAAAAAAGTTCTCAGCAACCAATCAGGTTGATCCTTTAAGGCTCATGTACATCGACGTAAATAGGCACATGGACATACCACATAGGCACATGGGCATACCACATAAAAGACACATCTGTGTCTTCGGAGCCTGGGACCCCCAGCTGGTACATAATTCTGCCCATATGACTGTATTGACATGATTAAAGGTGTATGCATATAAGCACAATTTCCTAAATGCAAAATTTCTGCATTTGGGAAATTATGCTCATACGTGTATAGTTGCAAACACATGCCAGACTGTAAGTGCAAGCTAGCCCTGGCTTTTCAGCACCTTCATCCCCATCAGCAATAGCTACAGTACCTGACCGCGAGATTGTGTTTCCAGCACGATCCCATCGCGCTGGTTCTCGGCGACAGGGTACTGTGCATGTCGCGCTGGCTCGCTCATCGTGTAAGGAAAACTTTTGTTTTCCTTTCGTGATGAGCGACAGACAGTGCTGACAGCTGTCTGGTATGAATCATGAGGGGGAACGCCGTGCCAAATTTTAGCCACTTCAGCACCGGGCCATAGACATATGACGTCCACAGATGGGATCTCCCATCCTGGGTGGATGTCATATGACGGCCTGGGATTCCCGGTCATCTAGGGGGTGCGCGCCGCGTTGCTTGGGACCCGGTGCGTGTGCCTGGCAGCCGCGATGTCCGCCAGGCACCCGCGATTGCCCGTTAACCGGGCCGGACCGTGGATCTGTGTGTGTAAACACACAGATCCACGTCCTGTCAGTTGTGAGGAGAGCGATCTGTGTTCCCAGTACAGCGGAACACCGATCGATCTCCTCCCCTTGTACGTCCCCTCCCCCTACAGTTAGAAACACTCCCTTAGGAAACATACTTAACCCCTTGTGTCCCCCTAGTGGTTAACCCCTTCACTGCCTGTCACATTTACACAGCAATCAATGCAATTTTATAGCATTGATCGCTGTATAAATGTGAATGGTCCCAAAAATGTGTCAAAAGTGTCCGATGTGTCCGCCATAATGTCGCAGTCACGAAAAAAAATCACGATCGCCGCTATTACTAGTAAAAAAAAAAAATAATTTTTTTTTAAAAATGCCATAAATCTATCCCGTATTTTGTAGACGCTATAACTTTTGCGCAAACCAATCAATATACACTTATTGCGATTTTTTTTACCAAAAATATGTAGAAGAATACATATCGGCCGAAACTGAGGAAAAAATTTGTTTTTTTTTTTTAAATTTGGGATATTTATTATAGAAAAAAGTAAAAAATATTGTGTTTTTTTCAAAATTGTCGCTCTTCTTTTGTTTATAGCGCAAAAAATAAAAACCGCAGAGGTGATCAAATACCACCAAAAGAAAGCTCTATTTGTGGGGAAAAAAGAACATCAATTTTTTTTTTTTGGGTACAATGTCGCACGACCACGCAATTGTCGTTTAAAGTGCGACAGCGCTGAAAACTAAAAATTGGCCTGGGAAGGAAGGGGGTGAAAATGCCCTGTATTGAACCAGTTAAATTTAAAAAACGGCGTGGGTTCCCCCCCAGGAGCATACCAGGCCCTTAGGTCTGGTATGGATTTTAAGGGGAACCCCCTATGCCGAAAAATCGGCGAGGGGGTCCCCCCCAAAATCCATACCAGACCCTTATCTGAGCACGCAGCCCAGACGGTCAGGAAAGGGGGTGGGGACGAGCGAGCGCCCCCCCCCTGAACCGTACCAGGCTGCATGCCCTCAACCCTATGCTCAGGTGCTCCTTCCCCCTTCTCAAGCCAGCATTTGTCAGCTCCAGAACATGATTTATGTATTTTTTATTATTATTACTATTTTTATATTTTTAATTATTTTATATCCAATTGTTAAATTAAGGTTGGTTCACATTTAACAGAACAAATGTCTCCTTTTAACTGTTGCTTAACTATGTATCTTTCAGCTACCTATATACTAACTAGCAAGTTGCATACTTCTGGATCCCACATAGGTTTTTAAATCTGGCCCCTGAAATTTGTCCAGGCCAGGTCTACCCTTTCAATTTTATTATCCAAAACGTAAAAAGCATCTGTGATGGCTTTGTGTGGTTAGCACTTTTGCTTTGCAGCACTGGGCTCATCGGGTTAAATCTTGGCCAGGACACTATCTGCATGGAGTTGGCATGTTCTCCATGTGCTTGTATGGGTTTCCTCTGAAAACTCTGGTTTCCTCCCACACTTCAAAGCCATTCTGGTAGGTTGACTGGCTCCTGTCTAATTTGGCCCATGTATGTGAATGTATGCATGTGATATAGGGATTTTAGACTGTAATTCCTTGAGGGCAGGGACAGATGTGAATATATAGTATGCAATGTGTAAATTGTTGGCACTATATAAATACCTGTAATACATAAATAAATGTGTCTGTGATCTCTAAGCCTACAGCCCTAGACAGCCAACTATGACAGTCCTGAAGACATCTGCGTCAGCTATATCATTTTTGATGCTTTGGTTTTTACTGAGATCACACACAGCTCAGAAAGAGGTGCGGGCGATCTTTATGATGGCGCAGTACTTTTCAGCAGCACAAGGTGGAATCTTTGAATCAAACCATCATCTTAAAGAAAATCAGTCTCATAAAACGTATCATTGCGCCTGTTTTAGACACCCTTGCTGTGCAACAAGGCTGGTAAATCTCCCTAAATTTCTGCAGTTTACAGGTTTCAGGTTATCACAGACAAGTGTGAAGTTCTGCTTTAAAAAAAATATGTGCTTGAAAAATCTCAACTTCACAGCATTTTCCAACCGACTTATTTCTTGATACATTTATTTTCCCCAACATCTGACATTCTTACTGGTATTATTTTACATAAAGTCATACAAATAGCTATTCCCCAGGCAGACAACCATGTAATCCAGCTAAAGTGAACCTTGCAGTAAAATAAAAGGCCCACTTACACTGTCCCAGGCCCCCTCCCACTTCACAAATCACCTACTATAACTGGGTGTAAAATGTACCAGTCAAGAAAAAATTTAGAGTTTATACTGACCCTCGCCCCCCATATTCTGCCCATGGCGCCTAGGCGAGGATGAGATTACACTCCTTCCAGCTAGATCTTGGGGAATACAGAACAGCTGAAATCTAGTGGGAAGATGCTTTTGCAATGTTAAGGAGGAGATTTATTAAAACTGGTGCACGCAGAATCTGGTGCAGCTGTGCATAGTAACCAATCAGCTTCCAGGTTTTATTGTCAAAATTTAATTTGACAGGCTGAAGTTAGAAGCTGATTGGTTACTATGCACAGCGCCACCAGATTCAGTAAATCTCCCTCTAATGCCTGGTACACACAATAACATTATCGTCCGTTTTTTTTTTTTGCATGATAATCACAGATCGAATCTGATGAGTTTACTATGTCACAAAAATTCTCATACGACAGAATAAAAATTCGGAAGTGATGTCATGTGTTGTAATGTATTTGTATTGCATTTTCGAATGACAGCTGTGCTGATTAAACGAAAATCGTGCAATCTGGCATGGTACGGGAAAAAATTTTGTTCATGTCCGATATCACTTTATAGAATAATATTGGATGAACTGCCATGATCGGCTCTCGAAAGCTATGTACTAACGATCCGATTATCGCATGATTGCTTTGAAAGCGATATTTTTTCGTACGATTTTCTGATCATGTGTACTGGGCTTAAGTTTCTCTTTTGAGATTTCACCTGCTCTGCGTTACCCAAGATCTTTTCAGCGTCACTGACGTTGTGACGTCATTCCAGCAGTGCAGAAGATAGGAGGGGTAAAGTAAGTATATGTCACACTCACCTGTTCCATGCTCCAGCGCTGGGTCTTTCCTTCTGTGTGCACATGCTGGCGTCCAGCCAATCACAGAGGGAGCGCTGGGCAAATTGCTTAGTGTTCGAGCAATGTGTCCACACGCTATCAGTCAGACCACCTGTGTTCTCCAGCAACCTATCTAGTGTTGTCCTGTGCCTCTAGTGAACCCCAGCATTCCCTAGTGTCTTCAGAAGTTCTAGCCTTGAATTTCTAGTGTGTCCTAGCCTTATCATTAAGGGGGCAAATCCTTCTGCTCCTTAAGTGGTTCAATAAACGTCCTGTGTGCATAAATGCTTGAAGTACAGTTCAGCTGCAGTTTGTAAATGTTCAACACAGATTGCCACTTTAAACAAGCTGCTAGCAGGCTTCAGCACTACTTGAAGCTTGTTGAAAGCCTGCTAGCAGCTTGTTTAAAGTGACAATCAGCACTCCCAATAAGATCTGTGTATAACATTTCCATACAGGAGCTGAAGGGCACTTAGACAAAGCTGCTGGAAGTTTCAGAAAAGCTTGCTCTTCACACTGCTCTTATACCAGCTGAAGCCTGCATAAAACAGGCCATTAGGGCAGCTTCACACTGCCCCGCTGTGGTTTGGGAAAAGCCCAGCTAACCCATGGTTTTTGTACAAGTTAGCTACACTTTCCCATAGACTTCTATTATGTCCTGTGGTTTTGGTGCCCTTTCAAAAAGCTTACCAAAACGCCTTGCATTCAAAAAAAGCTGTATTTTTGTCAGCTTTTTTTTTTGCATGGGGCGGTCAGCAAAGTGGATCTAGTATTTTCATGCAAGGTGCACATAACTTGTACACGTACACATGCTTATACAAATCCGATGTACCCGCTGAGAAGCAATCAGAGCTTGCTTTCTGCCATAGCAAAACCTTAATACGCAAGTAATAACAAAACAGAGCTGATTTTATGGAATGGTCACTTGATGTCTCTTGTAAAAAACAGCGAATACTTCAAACCCCTGTATGCAGCCTCTGTATTCCTGAGGAAACAGGGTGGGTATTAACTCCTATACAGTATACGGAGTTATTATATTGTTATTATATTGCTCCAGGTTTGTCAGAGAAATCTAAATCAATATCAATTTTACCTCAGGGATGCCCCACTAAAGTGCACGTCCTTGGATTTGGGCCTACCAAACAAAATGGCTGGCTGTGATCACATGATCAACATACTGTAAGGATAAATCTAAAGTGATTTCAGCTTGGTTTTTACAACAGAGCTGTGTACGGCCTGAAATTAATGAAATGCCTCACACGAGGCCATGTTCCCTGAGACCTTCACTCTTAATGATACAAGCCACACAAGCTATTAATCTGAATAAAGTCAATGTGCATGTTGGAATAGAAAGTGAGAAAAGATCCCAGAAATATTGCAGTCAAACCACCGAGGTTCTAATTGCAAGGCAACGTATGGCGGTTCCCCAGAGGGTCAGACCGCAAAATTTTATACACTATTACCAGCCCGGCCACAGACCCTAAAGTGTTCTCTTGTTTTTTACGTGTAATTGTGATGCATGAGCAGCCATAAAAAAAGCTGCAAAGTGGCCTTTCCTAGTAAATTTTCTCCTCTGTGTTTTATAAATACTGGGAGAATCACAAGCTAACTCAATTAGCGTTCAATCAAGGCTTCGCCAAATCTCTTAACAGAAATTCAATCCCCTGGATAGTACAGGGCCTTTACAGCTTCATTATGTGAAGACACAATCAGGGATGTTCTGTGGATGGGGGTTCGCATTTATTTATGTGGATGTATGTTCAAAGGCTAAAGAGGAACTCCGGGTATGGGAGCTACTTTACTTGCTAAAAGATGTATAGATCTGTCCAGCCGGCCTTAAAACTGACACTGCTCTGTCACAAAGCACAGCCTGGTGACTTTTCTCATTTATATTCCAAGTGTAACTAAAGGCAATTTTTTTTACTTTTTTAGTTTTGAATGGAGCGGACAGGGATCAGAACAGCTGGTAATTTTTTTATTGCTTTGTACCCCCCATTAGGGAGATTCACCCTTTATCTTGTTTACCATTATCACTGAGCAATAAAGTAAAATAAAATCCCAAATTTTGGGTGGACATCAGAACAGTGATAGAGTGGAAATCTTCCAATGGGGACACCAGTTCTGGTGACACCCCAGGATTTGCTCACCTTGGAGGGATTTTCTTTCACTTCCTGTTTTAGCTAGGGAACAGGAAGTGAAGGGAATCTCTCCAATGGGACCCACAGGGGTTTTAACCCTTCCCTTACTCTACCCAAAATGAAGAAAAAAATTCCCTTTACAGTTACACTTTAAGGGCTGGTTCACACCACACAAAAACGCACTGCAGATCAGTTCTGGATGTACCTCTTTTTATTCCAAGCTGACCCCCAATTCTGGTATTCTCTCCTAGGTGAGAATGACGTACCACAGTTTCCTGAAGCCTCCTAGGATAGTCACATCACATATCCCAGAAGGCTTTGGGCAATCAAAAGCACACTGTGCATGCGCCATTGTGCATAATCTGGGGGCTGACTCCAAGAACCAGAAAAACATATTTAGCTTCCATTACTGTAAGCAAAGAAGATGGTAGTATGGGACCTGGGGACATGCAGATTGTAGGACAATGCAGGATTTGCTGGATGTGTAAGTATGTGTTTTGAGGATACCCCAGCCAACAAAGTAAGAGAGGATTTAAACCAGTGGTGGCCCGTCCATTAGGGGCACAGCCCCCCTAATCCATGCGCCCGGCCCCTAATCTACATGCAGGGTTCCAGATGCATGGAATCCAATGTTTTTTGTTTTTTTAGAAGCAAGTGATTAGAGCCAGAGGCTCTAATTGGCTTCAAAAAGGGTGGGCTGAGCCCACCCAGTTGTGTTACAATAGTGAATCAATATTTGCTATTGTCTTCCTGACTTTCCTTCTGGCCAATCAGGAAGCGGGTGAGACCAGATTGGCCAAGAGGAGAAGCGATCCTATTGGCTGCCCTGCCGAGGGAAGCAGGAGGGAAGCTGCCGTGATGTCTCGTTTGCTGCCCCCAAAATATACAGCACCAGCCACCATTGATTTAAACAAAATGACACAGGTGGCTACGTTTTTCTTTAAACAGTGCAACTAGATCACCTCCCTTCCCTTGTAAATGGACAATGAAAGTGCAGCAACATGCTGATGAGGTATTCCCTCTTTCTGTCCTGTGCTCCTGTGAGCATGCTCCTTGTTAGCAAATGTGCATGCAGGACACCTTACTTACTGTCTCCCCAGTGCTGCTCTTCCCTCTCCCAATCCTCCCACAGAGTGCTGCTGTATCGGGGATTACAAAAAGCTGCTACCAAATCAAATTCAGGCACATTAGCTGTATTTAGAAATACATCTAACATGAAAAATGAACAAAGCATATCCTTTAGGGTGTACTTGCCTCAATCCGAAGCACAGTGTCATTTTTCTCTGCTGTCTCTTCCCTCTGCTATCTGCATGAGTCACTGATAGCAGTCTATACCGATTCCACAGCATCCCAGGTGAGGGCCCTGTAGATCCTCCAGCACCAAGATGACTGGCAGTCTCAGCTGTGTATAATTCCCTATGATTCTGTATAGAATAGGCCATATCCTGTGCTGTTGGGATGTAAATCATTGATTTTAGATAAAATAACATGTTTGGCCACTAGATGGAGCTAAGTCTTATAGGAAATTCCTATAAGACTTAGCTCCAACTATTGGCCTATTTGCAATATTTTCAGTTTTATATCAATGGTTTACATCCCAACAGCACAGGATATAACCTATTTGCATTCATTTTTTGCCCTATTCACATAGAACAAATATACATGCATTTTAACTAAGCAAATGGCTGTACTATATAAATCAACCCTAAAGTGCAATTCTACTTTTTACAGCCAAATTGGAATAACACCTATTTATATATGTTACATGTTCCCAATCACATGGCATAATTTAAAAAAAATATTGCTGCTTACCTTTTTACTTGCTGAAAAATTCCACCTAGCTTTCCCCCTACTATTTTATGTTAAGGAAGGGGCTGGAAAGTTATGTTTACCACAATGAACCCTGTCTGTACGGTGCTGACAGATCTCATTATCAGTTGTTAACTAGATGCACACACTTTCTGTCAGAGAAAGAGAGATCTCAAAGCTTGGGTGGTACATTGTATATTAATGTAAAAAGAAAAAGTTCCTAATCGGTCCCCTAATTGCAAGCTATCCTGACCAAACAAGCTGTCTTTACAGTCCTATGTAATAACCTGCTCCAAAGAAACAACTAGAAAGAAAAGGAATATTTTTTATTGTTTTTAGGTATGCTGTGTGAATTGTAACACATAAACAAAAGGAGGGTCATTTGGGAGCTATAAATGTATAGGTAATGTCCATAGGTATGTGCAGCCTGTTGCATTACGGTGTGCACCCCAAAGCTCAAACACACATGTCTTTCTCTTCAGCCTCAGCTGCACTGAATGAATAGGAAGAGCTATGTGCTGAGCGGCTTCCTGTTCATTTACCAACCGAAGCATAATAAACAAAGTTTACTATGCTTAAGTTATGAATGGACCCAGTGAGCGAGCGTGTTCACTGTTTTCATTTAAAAAAGGAAGGGGCTGGTAAATTACATATTTACTAGCCCCTTCACCTGCTCTCCATCCTGAAACATCCCCTGCAGCAACCGGGGGGGGGTGGAGGGAAGCCAGCAGCACTGGCGGGGTGGGGGGGCCAACAAGTTGGGGGAGGCATGGGCAGTAGGGGGAATCGGCACTACACATAGTGATTAGGGTGTGCCCAGGCACACCTGCCACACCCCCTGCGCATGCCTATGGTAATGTCCAAGCTTACTTGTGGATCAAGTGCAATGGCAAAAATTATACACGTAACAATTTAGAGATACGCAGAGGCTTGTGAGCAGGAAATTTACATTCAGGATACGTTTTTAGAAAATGTCAGTTCTTGTTACACTGTTATATTAATATGTAACTGTATGGCTAAAGACTTCAGAAAGATATAAAGCTGTAGCAATACATTCAAGTCTCATAAGGCCACCTACAGCCCATTCAATTTAACTATTTTATGGTGGAGCACTCTTTGTTAAGCCATCCATAATAGAAAAGGGCAGCCAATAAACTGATTGCTGTGCTAGAGGTTAATTAATCACATAGAGGTTGATAGATGGGAGTTCCCAGTGACAAGATAGGTCTGCAGATGGAGCTGTTGACCTGCCATATCTGAGAAGTCACCGATCAGGACAAGGACCCATATGACGACTGATATGAAACACAAAGGGAACCCTAGATAATCTGCATGCAAGGAATGCGAGTTATGTGACTAGCACTGAGAATTTATGCGGCACAAAAACACTAAGAAGTTAGTCTGACATCTCGCAAAAGAAATATGCAGCAGAATGTTCATGCTTTGACACATGAATGAGACTGCAGTTCTCACAGTGATAAGTCACTGAGTGTAAACAGTCTTTATCAGAACTGGATTTGCAAATTGGTGTTGTACACTAAAATGGTCCACTATAGATTGCTAGACATAACACACACAAAAAAAAAGCCTTATATCTATATAATACTATCTTAGTTATGAGGAAAGATTACAAGCACTGAACTTGTTCAGAAGAGACGCTTGAGAGGGGATATGATTTCAATGTACAAATACCGTACTGGTGACCCCACAATAGGGATAAAACTTTTCGGCGAAAGGGCATTTAAAAAGACTCGCGGCCATTCAATAAAATGAGAGGAAAAGCGGTTTAACCGGAAACTGTGTAGAGGGTTCTTTACGGTAAGAATGTGGAATTCTCTTCCACAAGCAGTGGTTTCAGCAGTGAGCATAAATAATTAAAAAAAAACTATTAAGATAGGCACCTAAATTACCACAACATACAGGGATATACAATGTAATATTGACATAAATGCGCACATACATAGGTTGGACTTGATGAACTTGTGTCTTTTTTCAACCTTAAGAACTATGTAACTATATGTAACTATCTTAGGGTCTGTTAAAGAGACCCTGTCAAGTGTCTAAAGCTGTAGTTCTCAACCATCAGGCCAAGGCTTGGTATTGGACCACAGCCTACCTCCTGCAAGGCCCAGGTTTCCTGTCTGTTCTGACAGCTAGACTTTAGCAGCTGAAACAGATGGGGGTCACAGCTTTGAAAAAAATAGCTGTATTGCACTCCCTTTGGCTTCTAGAGGGCATGTAGAGATGTAGGGGTCCATTTGACCAGCTCTGGGTGTCCTGTGAGCTTAACAGTCCCAGCAGAGTGATGCACACCAGTCTACAGATTCTCTAATAGTAGCAGCCAGAGCTTTTTGGAGGAAGCCTTGCAGCTTTGCACTCATTCCAGAGGGATTTCCCTATTGATCTCATTGGTCGCCTTTAGGTTTGTTGGTTCCTCCTGACTACATGTCACTACTGGATAGAGTATTGATATGGAGGTTGGTGGGAGGAACCATTTGGTACTGCACAGAGCTCACAAAACTGACACTCCCAGAAGTGTCAGTTTCCTAGTGGACTTTAGAGGAGGATTCAGGGGTCTTCAAACTACGGCCCTCCAGTTGTTCAGAAACTACAATTCCCATCATGCCTAGTCATGTCTGTGAATGTCAGAGTTTTACAATGCCTCATGGGACGCCTAGTTCCACAACAGCTGGAGGCCCGTAGTTTGAGGATCCCTGATTTATATTGATGGAAGCAGCATCCTAGTGTGATCAGCAAGAAAGGTAAATATTCCTGCACTTATTTTTCAGGTAGAACTGTTTACCATTTTTTAAATTTTTATTGAAGTTTCACTTTAAGCGGACTTGTTCCTATGCTCTGCATGGGCAAAAGCAGGTTCACTTTAAGACTTGTAATGCCATCCCAGCAGGTCAATCTTCAGTTTTTCTTCGCAGAATTGCTGAGACTAGCTTTTCTCTTCAAGTTTAAGCCTATAATCTTTCCTTCACTAAAGTTAACAAAAAGCATTTACCTTCATTAATAACCAGCCCAGCACAGAAACACACTCAAATTAAAATGCAAACTTATGAAAAAAGAAAAGCCAGCTTACCGTGATATTTACAAATTGAAGCCTCAGGACAAGCCTGTCTATTTTTCTATTCTTCCTAGAAGAGAGAGAAAACGAGAAATCAATTATTCTATAAGAAAACGGATTAAAGTGGGCTTGAACATGAAATGTCTTGAGACTCAAGTCCAGACATGGCACAGATTCAGTATAGGCTGGGAGGATCAGTTTCTGTACAGACCTGCAGGTGATTTAATATTTAATCTCAGACATGGAATGTGCTATCGTGTTACACCTTATTACAGCTGGCTCATTAATGTAATGTATGCCTTTTACATGTAGCCTCCAACAGAGTACTAACTCAACGCTTGGAATTATCCAATAACATTTCTGCAGAAGAGGCACAAACGAAGTTGACATCAAATTGAAGTGCGAAAGAGGTTAAAAGTACATCTAAGTCAAGACTTAAAACAAAATCTTGAAATACACTATATGGTCAAAGATGTATTGACATCTGACCAAACCTATAAGAGCCAATGAGACATATTCCAAAACCATAGCCATAAATATGGATTTCACTACCCCTTTGTGGCTAAAGCAGTCTCCTCTCTTCAAGGAAGGCTTTCCATAAGATTTTAGTGTAGGTGGGAAGTTGTGTTTGTTCAGCCAAAAGAGCATTTGTGAGGTCAGGTACCCATGTTGGATGAGAAGACCTGGTTCCCAACCAACATTCCATAAAGGTGTTCAGTAGGGTTGAGGTCAGGGCTTTTTGAAGGCCATTTGAGTTCCCTCATCAAATCATATCTTTATGGAGCTGGCTTTCTGCACAGAGGCACATTCATGCTGAAAGGGCCTTCCCAAATCTCTTGCTTGCCATAAAAGTTGAAAGTGCATATACAACAGAGGCATGGTTCCATAAAAACCAAGGATGCCGCTCAAAATGTTATATGAGAATTCTATATTTGACGTTGTCATGCTGATGTCTTGGCTAAAATTCTTCATAATTCACTGACCTGGACAACGTATAGAGAGGAGGAATTCTGATACGCATGTAAAGCTGCTTGTTCTGGGTCTTTGAGTTAAATGTATCAATGCCAGATGCAGCCAGCCAACAAACATTTGCAATGGCAGCCAATGTAGTTCTCACATTACATGATCACTTAAAAACAATAACCTTCTCTCTGGGTGGACCAGGGCTCTTTTAGATAAGCTGCAAGCCAGAAGCCAGGAACACATTAAAGTAGAACTATAGACAAAACGCCTTTTGCTTTTGTTCATTTTGGATAAAGTAAGGGGTGGCTATAACCCCTGTCAGTTTTATTTTTGACATCTGGGTCTCATTGGGGAGATTTCCCTTCTTTTTTTGTCCCATAGCCAAAACACGAAGTGAGAGGAAATCCCTGCAAACTAAGGGAATCCCTTGGGGGCCCCCCAGGTCACCAGAACTAGTGTCCCCATTGGAAGATTTCCCCTCTATTACATATCTGGGGACAACCCAAAATTTAGGATTTTCTTTTACTTAAAGTTTCAATGACAATAGTAAACATGACAAAAAGAGAGAGTGAATCTCCTTAATAGGGACACCTATAACTTAGACAGCAATAAAAATGTAATAGGTGTTCTACTACATCCCCACAACTAAAATTAAAGTTTTGCCTTTAGTTATATTTTAAGCCATTTCAAGTTCAACAAAGTGTCAAGCCATGTTGCCTGATCAATAATAAAGGATCTAATTTATATATACTGTATATTTCAACAAGCAAACTAAGCACATTCATTTATTAAACCTCTATGCAATATTTATCGCCCTCTGTGCTGTGCTTTCATCTTTGTTTTATACCTATAATTACAATAGGAAATAATTATGTGTCTTGCAAGTAATGAAATCAAGACAAAGAAGAGATATGGGGCTTCACTGAATAAATGTCACATATCAAAGATTAGCTCAAGGGAGACCACAGAGTATTTACTTTGAGAGTTCATTTTTCACCACTGATCTTGAAATCATTTTATATAAGACTTTCACATTTTTTCAGGCCACTTTTTCATATTTTGATAATGATTTCACATTTAAATAAAGGCTCCTTCCAGTGATCCCCTAAATATCAAGGAATGTCATTATCAATCCCTACTTAAAGAGAGCCTGTCACTTTGTCTATTCAGAGCAAAGTCATAGAGTCTGTCATTCCCCCCTGCTTATACCACTACACCACTCCCCTGCCGCTTTTTACACCAATGCAGCTGCCCCAAAATACCCAGTTTTGGCACCCTGCTATCATCTGACAGTGCTTGGATCTAGCAATTAGCCGCTATAACCCGGCACTGCATCATGGGAGGAAGTCACATGCTATCTCACAACCGAATTTTTGAAATTATATTAATATTGTAAAACCTATAGAACCTAAGATTTTAGTAACTGGGTTTTATACTTTGAAGTTGAGATACATTAGAGATACCGTTCCCCCTGCAGTGGGTCCTGTCCACACTGCACAGGTTCATTGCTTGTTTTGTCTAGGGGTTGATAAATAAGGTGAATTATAAATTCATAGGTGTGTGTATACCGTTTAAGTGCCAATAAAAATGATAAAGTGCTCATAATCCTAAAAATTCATAATAATTCACAAATCAAGTGCATAAGTGTAAAATCATAAGTGTACATAATCTTCACAATTCATAAAAAACAACTAAATGTAGCCAATACATAACAAAAAATCAATAAAGTTCAGTGCTTCCCGAGACATCAACCAAAAAGTGATAATATATAGTGGTCTGCAACTCCGATATGACTCCACGTTCTTTCGATGTAAGAAATGTCGTCACGGGAATATTCCCCTGAAGACATTTCTTACAACGAAACCAGTCGGGAAACCTCCCTCACTTTTTGGTAGATGTCTTGGGATCAGGGTGGATTTGATTTAAATCAAGTCGATTTAAATCACAATTTAAATCACTAGTAAAAAGGCTTAATTTAAATCAACTCGATTGAAATCATCATTTTTAAAGAGCAACTGTCATCTCTGTCCCAGAGCGGCTCCTCCTCTGACCCGCTACTGACTCACCAACACATTCTCATTCACTTTAATGGGACGGCTGGTGATGCGGCAGTGACACAACAAGGTGAGGGATATGGTGGCAGCAGGTGATTGGATGCCCACTAACAGGCTCTGCCATGATGGATCTGAAATGACAGGTGCTCTTTAAATGTAAGGACTTAATCTTGCTGGTAGTTAGATTCTTTAATATTTGCAAAGAAAATGAAGGTTTCCTATTTAGAATAATAAGCTGTCAGGTTTGTAAAACAGTGATATCAGAACTGATTCAATCATACAGTTTGCAGTATACATAGATTTGCAAAACAATGGGATAAAGGAATATTCCTGAACTTTGTTTTATCTCACGGTTACTGTGAAATTGTGTGAATGCATCAATGCAGTGCATATTATCTCAGCTTGCAGAGCTTGGATTCATTGAATGAGTTTACCAAAAATGGAAATATTGCAGAATATACAGCCTCATGCTACACAATAAGCTCCATTTCATGCTGAATAAACTAAATTATTAATGTATCTTAAAGTGGAGGGCCACCCTGGAAAAAAAAAATGCCACCAAAAATCCTAAAAAAAATTTAAAAAAAAATTTGGAAAAAAAAAAAATGTTATACTTACCTAACCCTTGTTGCTAGGCAGTCTTCCTAATCTGCCTCTTCCTATTCCGCGGCATGTTCTTCTCCTTGGTGAGCGGCCCCGTTGTTTTCTGGGAACTGTGTGTGTTCCCAGAACACCACGGAGCCATTCACAGATCGCCGCGCCGCTCGTGTGTGCGCAGTAGGAAACTGGCAGTGAAGCCGCAATGCTCCACTGCCTGTTTCCCTTACCTAGGATGGCGACGGTAAGGTTTCCCTTACCTAGGAGGGACGGGTCGGCCTCAGGCGGCCGACATCGCGGGCACCCAGGACAGGTTATTATTATTATTATTATTATTCAGGATTTATAAAGCGCCAACAGTTTACGCAGCGCTTTACAATATAAAAGGGAGACAATACAGTTATAATACAATACAATAGGATTAAGAGGGCCCTGCTCAGAAGAGCTTACAATCTAATAGGGTGGGGCAGGTGGTACAAAAGGTTGTAACTGTGGGGAATGAGCTGGTGGAAGTGGTAGGAGATTAGTTGGAGAAGTGATAGGCTTTCCTGAACAGATGAGTTTTCAGGGATTGCCTGAAGGTAGCAAGAGTAGGGGATAGCCGGATAGATGGAGGTAGCGAGTTCCAGAGGATGGGAGAGGCTCTGGAGAAATCCTGGAGACGAGCATGGGAGGAGGAGATGAGAGAGCTTGAAAGCAGGAGGTCTTGAGAAGAGCGGAGAGGTCGATTTGGGTGATATTTGGAGACAAGATTAGTGATGTAGCTTGGGGCAGAGTTGTGAATGGCTTTGTATGTTGTGGTTAGAATTTTGAATTTAATTCGCTGGGTGATTGGGAGCCAGTGTAGGGATTGAAGTAGAGGGTTGGCAGACACTGAGCGGTTGGTAAGGTGGATAAGTCTGGCAGCAGCATTCATGATAGACTGAAGAGGGGATAGCCTATGGAGCGGTAGGCCAATGAAAAGGGAGTTGCAATAGTCAAGGCGAGCGATAACAAGGGAGTGAATGAGGAGCTTGGTGGTTTCATTTGTTAAAAAAGGGCGAATTTTAGAGATGTTACGGAGGTGAATTCTACAAACTTTTGACAGCGATTGGATTTGAGGCTGAAATGACAAGTCAGAGTTTAGGATTACACCTAGTACCCTGGCGTGAGGGGAGGGACTGATGGTTGCATTGTTGATTTTGATGGAAAAGTCATGGAGGGGGGCACGGGCGGGGGGGAATATTAATAGCTCAGTTTTAGAGAGATTTAGTTTAAGGAAGTGGTGCGACATCCATGCTGATATGTCAGTTAGTAAGTTAGTAATGCGAGAGGAGACTGAAGGAGTGAGGTGAGGAGTAGACAGATAGATTTGGGTGACATCAGCGTATAAGTGGTATTGGAAGCCGTGGGCAGTTATTAAGTGACCAAGGGAGGAGGTGTAGATAGAGAAGAGAAGGGGTCCAAGAACCGAGCCTTGGGGGACCCCCACAGAAAGGGGCAATGGAGAGGAGGAGACAGAGTTGTAGGTGACACTGAAGGAGCGCTGTGATAAATAGCCAGAGAACCAGGATAGAGCAGAATCTTGGAGGCCAAGGGAATGTAGTTTATTGAGAAGGAGCGAGTGGTCAACAGTATCAAAGGCCGCAGAGAGGTCAAGTAGTAGGAGTATGGACTACTGGCTGTTGATTTTAGCAGTTAGTAAATCGTGAGTTTTAGTAAGGTAATTTCCGTGGAGTGCTGCGAGCGAAAGCCAGACTGTAAGGGGTCAAGAAGGTTATTTTCATTGAGGTAGTAGCTAAGACGGTTGTAGACTAAGCATTCTAGACGTTTAGAGGTGAACGGGAGTAATGAGATGGGTCTTAAGTTGTTCAGGTCGGTAGGGTCCAGTGAGGGCTTTTTAAGAATGGGAGTGATCTGCGCATGTTTTAGAGGGGAGGGGAAAATGCCACTAGAAAGGGAGAGATTGAAGATGTGGGTGAGGGAGCATAGGATAGAAGAAGAGGGTGACCGTAGTAGTTGTGAGGGAACAGGATCCAAGGGACAATTGGTTAGGTTGGCATCCGAGAAAATTTTTGTAACCTCTTCCGTAGTAGTCAATTCAAAAGAGGAGAGTGTTGAATGTGCTGCTGGGCAAGGTATGATGGGTGGGGAAGACGTACGCACAGTGGAGGTGTCCTCACGAATTGCATCAATCTTGTCTTTGAAGTGATTGGCAATCTCTTGGGCAGTGAGTGAGTTAGTGGGTAGAGGGGGTGGTGGACGAAGCAGAGAGTTAAAGGTTGAGAAGAGTAAGAAGGTAAGTGTACTTATTTAAAGTCAGCAGCTACAGTGTTTGTAGCTGCTGACTTTAAAATTTTTTTTTAGCTGGCCGGAATCCCGCTTTAAATAGAAAACTATCTTTACATAGATCTTTGCTCCAAAAGCATTTTATTAAAATAAATTAGATAAAATAAAAAAAAAATCGATTGAAATAAAAAAAATCAGATTTAAATTTTAAAAAATCAGATTTTTTGATTTTTTTAAAAAATATCCTTGATTTTTATCCACCCTGCTTGGGGCGCACTGAACATAGCATGAACTTTATGATTTTTAGTTATGTATTGGCTACATTTAGTTGTTGTTGTTTATTATGAATGTTGTAATTCTGTTGTGCAATCTGTGTCACTGTGTGAAGATTATGTACACTTATGATTTTGCACTTACACACTTGAACTGTGGATTATTATGAATTTTGAGGATTATGAGCACTTTATCATTTTTATTGGCACTTAAAGGTATACCCACCTATGAATTTGTAATTAATTGTATGAAATCTTTATTTATAGTTCTTAAAGGGACAGCGCACCTATTTTGTGTTGTGATAGTTATATATCTTGTATTCAGATATTCGAGTGCAGCGGTTCTTGGAAAGTTATACCAGTGCAAGATTCTTTAGTTTATTTAAAAAAAGGTGACTTATTTAATTCCTCACTCCCTCCAGCATCTGCCACTCTTCTCCGCTGTCTGATGCTCCTGAGATGTGGGGGACCCTCAAGATCCTCATGTACAATGCAGGACCATTGGTCCTACCCTGTACACAATGAGTTCAGAGAGCTGCAACTGGTCAGGCAGTAAAGTGCTTCTGAAGACTGGTTATGCAGCACGGAGAAAGCTGTGCCAGTGAAGAACAAGGGAAGTATTTAACCTTATTCCCCCCCCCCCCAGACAAAACAAGTAGCTAACCCTTGTGGTACAGAGGGGTGCCCACTGCAAGAGTAACTTTTTCTCCAGTCCAGAGTTCAGCTTAAAGTGGTTGTAAACGCAAAGAAAGTTTACTGCCAGCCTTACTGTTCTACCAAGCCATACTACACTGTGTACATGTTTGTACAAAATGATGCTTCTATACTTTATTTAATTTAGTTTCTGGCCGGTCAAATGACATCCGGCCGCTCTACTACCCCGATCTAAGGGCTACAGCGGGGGCCAGATCCCCTTCTGATGTCAGCCGGGAAGGTCACATGACTGCTGTGCTGTCCACTCAGCCCCTCCTGCTGTAGCCCTTATATTGGGGTAAGAGAGCATCCGGAAATGAACTGAAATAAGGTATTTAGAGGCATCATTTTTTAAAAACACGTACACAGTGCAGTATGGCTTGGTAGAACAGAGGGGCTGGCAGTGATCTTTCTTTAACTTTCTGCCAGCTTCTAATAGCGGCAGGAGGGGAGGGGCTGGGAAGAGATCGGCTCACATACACAGGAGCTGACAGGCAGGGAAGGAGGAGGAAGAGAGGAGAGTAGCAGGATGACAGAGGCACATAACCTGACCACAGTATAATGGATCAGCAGCCATGATTACTGTGGTTAGCACACTAAGGGGGACACAGGAACAGGCAGGATCAACCAGGTTTTTTAAAGCATGGAAAGGGACAGATTAGACAGCACAAGCACTGTGCTGTTTAATCTGCTATTTAGGGAAAAGGATCTCTCTTTTTTTTTTTTAAGGGTTACAACCTCTTAAAGAATATTGCTGACCTTTGCTAAACATTTCAAAATGTGTCTAAAACATACACTACTACAGGTCAGTTCCTCTTTAAAGCTTGTTTACTTATTGTTAAGAATATTTAAAAGACCATAGCCTAGTCACAGGTTTGTTTTAAGCAACTAAAATAATTTTACTTACATTTGTCATATGACAGGAAAAATGTACTACTTTACAAAACTATAAGAAGCCAACATGTAAATCAGACCATCATCACCCAACTTTAATTGAAATACCACTTATGGATGGACTGACTCTTTAGCAACATATGTATAAATGACTATTGCAGGAGATGTGGCACTTTTCCTCTTGCTAAAAAAAAGAAAGTTTCAGCTTGAATTCTCCTTTAATACTACAGCTTCTGGAGTCATCAGCTCTGAAAGAAGATGAATCTGCAAGCAGCTGGATCATCTCTCCGAGACGTACGCTAAGTACACAGTCTGCCTGTTCTTGCAATCACACTTCATAGTTATCATAACTACAAAACACAGAACATTTTGCCTTCGTGCTGAGTATTTAGAATGTAAAATGCTGACATAAATCACAGCACAAAGTTTAAGGAAAGAGCTAGAAGTACAATCGTACAGAACAAAATGACAGCATATGGAAAGCCTCAAGGCAGCTTTCATTGCTCCATAGGAGCACCAGCACAACTACCCAACATCATGGGAATGCCAAAAGATAATTTATCAAGAAGACTACCTTCCTAGGCTGCCACAGTCTGTAATGACAGATATATTTTAAAGCCAAACATATGTGGACAGCTGACCATCACACCTACAGTGTTTGAGCTTGTTGAGTATGGCGGACTCATTCCAAAGACCATATACATTGATATACAGCTGCCTCCATTACGAAAACAGCCTCCACTCCTCTAGAAAGGCTTTCCCCAAGAGTTTGGAGTATGTCTGTGGGTATTTGTGGCTGTTCATCCAAAAGAACATTTGTAAGGTCAGGTACCGATGTTGAATGACAAAACCTGGCTCACAATCAGTATTTAAATTGATGTTTAGTTGGGTTGAGGTCAGGTTCCTCCACACCAAACTCATCAAACCATGCTTATGTGGAGCTGACTTTGGTGCAGTCATACTGGAACAGAAAAGGGCCTTCCTCAAAGTGTTGCCACAAGATTGGAAGTGCACAAATTTTCTAAAATGTCTTTTGCGTTAATAGTATCCATTAATGGAAACACTTGAACTGATACTTTTGATAGTGTAGTAGGTATAATGCATAGGTATCCACAAACTCTTGTCCATTTAGCATATGAGAAGGATGCCATTGCTGACTACCGTATATACTCGAGTATAAGCCGACCCGAATATGAGCCAAGGCACCTAATTTTACCACAAAAAACTGGGAAAACTTATTGACTCCAGTATACGCCTATGGTGAGAAATGCGCAGCTACTGTAAGTGGAAAAGAGGGTCAACAGTGCCCATTTGCAGCCTCACTGTGCCCATTTGCATGCCTCACTGTGCCCATCTGCAGCCATAGGTCCCCCAAACTTCAAACTCGGTAGTTAAGGGTTCCTAGATGCCCCCTAGCTGCAGCGAAAATTTGGGGTCTCCGGACCCAAAGGGTCCCGAAATGACATTGCTGCAGATGGACACAGTTGACCGACTTTGGGGCCCCGTATCTCGGGGCACTTGGTGCTAGGAACCCAAAATTTGGTGTGCAAACCCAGTGGAACTAGCACTACAACATCCTAGCACCAAGTGGCCCGGAGATATGGGGCCCCAAAGTCGGTTCGGAAAATGTCAAGCACTTACTTCACTAAGATTCGACTGACTACACAGTAAAAAAAAAAAGGGATGAAGCCATAAGATCATCATGAAATCAAGACAACGGCTGGCCACGGCTGCCTAACGTGCACTGGCAAAGCCACACATCAGGGATCAGGAGCACAACTGTGAGACAGTAATCACCCTATAAAGAAAGTGCTTGAAAATTACCTTTAAGGCAGGATCACCAGCAATTATTCTCCTGAAAGCCGCAGATGTAAACATATTAAAATATTTTTTGAAATTACATTATATGTTAAAGTTTATATGACATTTTAGTGATAGACGTTTAGATATACTTTATAGGACCAAAATAATGAATATTTAATATTGTGTTATGCCCTGTACACACGGTCGGACTTTGTTCGGACATTCCGACAACAAAATCCTAGGATTTTTTCCGACGGATGTTGGCTCAAACTTGTCTTGCATACACACGGTCACACAAAGTTGTCGGAAAATCCGATCGTTCTAAACGCGGTGACGTAAAACACGTACATCGGGACTATAAACAGGGCAGTGGCCAATAGCTTTCATCTCTTTATTTATTCTGAGCATGCGCGGCACTTTGTCCGTCGGATTTGTGTACACACGATCGGAATTTCCGACAACGGATTTTGTTGTCGGAAAATTTTATATCCTGCTCTCAAACTTTGTGTGTCGGAAAATCCGATGGAAAATGTGTGATGGAGCCTACACACGGTCGGAATTTCCGACAACAAGGTCCTATCACACATTTTCCGTCGGAAAATCCGACCGTGTGTACAGGGCATTATAGTGTGTTTTTAAGCAGCAGGTGCCCCACCCCAGTCCTGTTCCTTGAAAGGTCTAATGTAAATGTCCTGCAGATAAAAGGGATGTAAACATAATGATTTATTTGTGCATTTATTTTTATATCACTGTTATGACAATTTTCCCAAGTGAGGGATTTACAAGAGAAAGAATTAGCAGTCAGAGGGGATGTTCCTGGGCGACTGCGCCCGCTAATTACAGCGAATGACTGTTCAAACGAGCGGATCATCTCACCGTGAAATTATGCATTCCCATTAATGTGACAAATGTTACTCTGGATCGCAATCAAATGCGGACAAACAAAGAGGGCCGTTCAAAGAGGGCGACCATACTTGCTTTCATCTGACTGTAACATAGCAGGAAGATAGCTTAGAAGGGATGGTCAGATATCTAAGTCAAGTGGCAGATTTATAAGCGGCCATCAAGGAAGTGGAAATAATTCAGTAGCTTTCTAAACAATGTGCATTCTGCTACTGATCTTTCCGCTGTTTACATGGGTCATGTACTTAAAATACGGCTTAAAGCTAAACTCCAGACAGATGTAAAAACATGTCACTAAATCCTGTTATGTATTTATTAAAAAGGAGGAGTTTTAAATCAAGCTTCTATAAGGCTCTAAATACTGCCTTTATATTAGCTCCCTGTAATTTACTGCACTGGTTTAGTCTATGGGAGAAAAGGGCATCACATTGAAGAAATTCTGCTGTATTGCTCTGCACACTGTTGTCAATTAACAGTGTGAACAGGCCTTTAGGTGGAGAGTCCTGCTGCCTCTTCAATGTCCAATCAGCAGGCTAGGAAACGGCCATTTACCTAGCAACAGTACTCTGTGCTATGCTCACATGCAATCTGGCCGATCAGCTGCAGCCAATTTCTGTGTGGCTAGTACAGCTGTCCCTGGATGCAAAGGGGTTGATTTACTAAAGGCAAATAGACTGTGCACTCAAGTCCAGTTGCTCCAGAGCTTAGTAAATGAGGTAAAGCTTTACTTTGTAATAAGAACCCAATCACGTGCAAGGAAAATGAAAAAGAAAACGGCATTTTTGCTTGTACATGAATGGATGATGGAAGCAAGCCGAACTTCTGCTCATTTACTAAGCTCTGGAGCAACTGCAAAGTGCACAGTCTATTTCCCTTTAGTAAATCAACCCCAAACTGTCTGCATCCAGCCCCAGTCAAAGGTTCTATTTGCATGCAGCTGCTCGAATGAACAGCGGTGGCGCTAACCACTGAGTTATAGAGGTTACAAATCTGGCTGCACTCATGATTGTTTGCACTGTGTGCAATAGGGCTGAAGTTTCTCTGCTAGCAAGAATTGTAAAATTTTGCCTCCAGGGTGTGGTAGGCCGCGACCTCTGCTCCTGTGTTTCACGGAGAGGGCCATCTTGCGTCAGGCCTGGAAGGAAGAGAGTGCCCCGCTTCTTTTATAGCTACTCCCAGCAATCTTCCTAACAGCAGCAAAGATCCATGGGATATGTAGTCCGGACACATAATCAGGTATAGCAATCATCTGGCAGGAGAACTACTCGTCCCACAGTCCTTTCCGCTGGGCACACAAATATGATGTCACCTGATACACTGAGCACTAGAGGGACAGGTGAGGCTTTGAAAGACCCAGGATATGGTGCTTTACAATTGTAGTCCTCTTTGTTACATTTCTTTGGGCTTTTTTGCTTTTATTTTCCTGGTCATTCTGCTAAAACACACTTTCTGTCCTAGAGTGACAACCCTCACTCACTGCACTGCATCTATGCAGTAAAGGATTTGTGACCCTAGACTACCTTTCTGACCTGGACTACTTCCCCTACATAGGCATGCGCAGGGAGTGTGCCAGGTGTGCCTGGGCACACCCTAATCACTCTGTTTAGTGGCAATTCCCCCTACTGCCTGGGCTTCCCCCGTGTTGCACCCCCTGCAGTGCCGCTGGCCTCCCTACTCTTCTCTCCCCCAGCTGCTGCGGGGGATGCTTCAGGATGGAGAGCGAAGTACTATTTTATTTACTGACCCCTTCCTTTTTCAAATGAACAAAGTGAACACACTCACTCAGTGTATTCATTCATAGCTGAAGCATAGTAAACTTGGTTTACTATGCTTCAGTTTGTGAATGAACAGGAAGGTGCTCAACACAGAGCACTTCTCATTCATTTGGTTGAACTGGATGGACTTGTGTCTTTTCTCAACCAGATTAACTATGTAACTATGTGGCTTCACAGAGCCTGGGGACCCGTAATTCACAGCTTAGGCTGCAGAGAAAGATATGTGTGTTTGAGCTTTGGGGTGCACACCCTAATGCAATAGGCTGCACACAGCTATGTCCCCCTTTCCTCATTTCCATAAATTGAGGGGTGCACAAATTTCACTACAAGATGCAACAAGGACATCGAATTTCCATCAGGGACTACAGGATTTTTTCGGTACTTACAGAAAATGTTTTTAGCATGAAAATTAAAACGAATGCAGCCACCACAACTAAGAACTTGTAATCCGCAATATATTACATTTTTGCTATTGAGATTAAACAAACTTTAAATACTGTATTTATTGGCGTATAACACTCACTTTTTCACCATGAAAATCGGGTGCAAATAGCGTGTGCATGTTATACGCCAATACTTCAATTTTAGCTGCCTTTGAGGGGACAGGGAGGGTGGCGGGATGAGTGCCGTCAGATTAAATACAGTGAGAATTTCCTGTTTACTTGGCGGCCTCTGTAATAGAAAGTCCCGTCTCCAGGGCTGCCATTGGACCACTGTTCTGTCTATCATAGGAGATTCTCACTGTATGTAATCTGTCTGCGCTTGTCCCGCCCCCCTCCCTGTCCCCTCTAGGCTGCAGATGGGCATCGATCAGGCTGCACTGATGGCAGTGGTGAGGCTGCTGTATTGATGGCAGTGGTAAGGCTGCTGCATTAATGGCAAGGCTGCTACATTGATGGCAATGGTGAGGCTGCATTGATGTAGACTAATGAGGCTGCATTGATGGCACTTGTGAGGCTGCAGATGGGCATTAATCAGGCTGCATTGATGGCAACGGTGAGGCTGCAGATGGGCACTGACCCTTATTTTGCTTCAAAGTTCCTTATTAAAAATTTTATTTTTTTTCCTGAAACTTCCCTCTTAAAATTAATGTGCGTGTTATACGCCGATAAATACGGTACCTAAGTGCTATAACTTTAGTAGGCATGACCCCCATTATACATAACATGTCTCTAGAAGATCTTCCCTCTTAGTAGAGTCTGCTGTTTAATGTGAGTTTGACATGCTTGCTTTATTTTAATACAACAGCTACCTACAGAATATATTTGGATGATTTATGTTTCTTTATTAAATTCAAATTCTGCAAGAGTACTGTATGTACAGGAAATGTTCAAATGAAAAGGAACAAAAATGTTACGCTGACCAGTTATTTTCTACAAGGGTGAGCGATAAGCGCGTCCTGCCACAGTCACAAAGAATGCTTTATTCATGACAAACTCTAGAACAGGATTATGTTGAGAAACTTTCTGTTCATGTTTGCTAATTTCATAATGTTTGTTAATGTCAAACTATGTGAAAAAGCAGGTTATTGCAATTGTTACCCAGTACATTACTGTATGTGTACAACAGCCTTTCTCAAACTTTTTACCATGGAGAAACCCTTGAAATAACCTTTAGGTCTCAGGGAACTCCTGGTAATAATTATTATATCTACACCTCATGGCACATTAGTGTGAACAGTAAGTTCTAGATAAAGGAATAAAGAAAAGAATAAGCATTTGTGTTTTTTGCACCCGGGACTGCTCTATATAATAACATTATTTTTGCAGTACTATTAATGATAATGAAGTGAAACAAAATAATAATAACGCCAAGAGAAGAAACCCAATGAAAATTGAAGTTTCTTCACCGTGGTTGTCAGTGGAAAGTGCCCCCGTGCCTTGAAGGTCAGTGAAGTGACCCTTTACACCGGTGGTAAATAAGATATGGGCCCCCTTAAACTGGTAGTCAGTGGGAGAAGGGCCCATTACACTGGTGGTCATTGGGAAGAATGCTCTGTATATTGGAGGTCAAAGGGAAGAATGCCCCTTATGGTACTGGTCAGTGGAAGATTGATCCCTTACGGTATCGGTCACTTGGAATAATGCCCCCTTACAGATAGCTAAAAAGATCATTGGTGTCATATCTAAAAGGTGGAAATTTCTCACTGACCAAAGAACCCATGGCAACCTGTAATGGAAACCTGGTTGAGAAAGACAGGTACACAATATATTCCACGGGGAAATAATGTAATTGTGTTAAGGACATACAATATAACCTTTTGTTTTGGAATAGAGTGTCAAGATAAGCCCCGTACATGTGGGCAGAATGTCAGGAGACATTTGCCGGTACAAAAAATACTGCCGACATTCTGCACGTGTGTTAGTGCACAATTCTGGGTAAAATGAGAATCACAATTTTTTTGCTTAGAAGATAGATTCTCGCGGCGTAACGTCATCTTTCACATTAAAACAAAAAAATTGGGCTAACTTTACTGTTTCGTTTTTTTTTTTTTTTATTCATTAAAGTGTATTTTTTCCCAAAAAATTGCGTGTGAAAGACGGCTGGGCAAATACAGTTTGACATAAAACATTGCAGCAATTGACATTTTATTCCCTAGAGTCTCTGCTAAAATATATATAATGTTTGGGGGTTCCAAGTAATTTCCTAGCAAAAAATATTGATTTTATCTTAAGAAACAAGTGTCAGAAAAAGATTTAGACTTTAAGGCCTCTTTCACACGAGGGATTCGTATGTCCGTTTTTCATCCTTCCGTTTTCGGATGAAAAACGGACATACATTCATCCCTATGGAGCGTCGGATGTCAGCGGTGACATGTCCGCTGACATCCGACCCCGCTCCGATCCGAAAAGTGTAACGGAGGAAAAACCTACTTTTCCATCCGTTTTCGGATCGGATCGGGTGACGACGAACACTACGGTCCGTTATCATCCGATCCCCCCATAGGGGAGAGCGGCGCTCTGACAGGTCCGTAGCTGCACAGTGTGCAGCGATGGACCTCTCATCTTCCTGCTCAGCGGGGATCGGCGGAGCGGTCCCCGCTGAGCAAGCGGGTGTTCACGGGGCGGATCATCACTGATCCGCCCCGTGAGAAAGAGCCCTTAGTGGTTAAACTTCCTGCATTTACACTTGTTTAAAAACTTGGCAGACTGCCTGGATTTTTTTTCTTTACACACAGAAGTTTCCCTTTGATCTAAGAAGGAAGAGTTATACAATGTTTCTTTTTAAAACTTGGCATACTGCCCAATGTTTTCTTTTGACAGCTGAGTGAGCAGATAAAAAGTCTCTCCACTTGTTATATGAAAGAATCGGCAAACTCTCCAACAGTGATCGTCAGTGGGGTTGAATCAAGATCACGATTTTTTAACGATTAATTGTGCAGCTCTACTGTGCTTATGTTGGTCTGTCCAACAGAAGCCGGCCGTTCGGCTGGCTTCAGTCGGACGTGCATGCTGGAAAAACCAACAGCCGACCAACTCCCGATCAGCGCTCTCAACCAATGGCAGAGAGCACTGATCTGAGTGTTCTGGCAGAGGGGCGATTCCCCATCAGAACACAACAGCTCAGCGGGGGAGATCGCTGGACTAACCACACATTGTTAGTACAGTGGCTCCCAACCAGAGATGTCAGGTTTTTTTTCGTGCACGAAAAAAACTATAGTGTGTACCCAACCTAAAACCCCAGCCACTCATATCATTTAATTTTTGCAGATCGAACACTGTAGAGGTTTTGGCTACTTCACAACTGTTCTGCCTAAATCATCTCAATATATTTTGCTTTATTTATATCCTAATTTTTGGAGGGCGACCAGAGTAAAAAGTGGTATATGGTTTTTATGCTGTATCTCAAAAACTAGAGCTGGTAGGGAAAAATGTTTCCTGTTTTTGGTTTCAGCAGGTCAGATATACCCAGGAACAGGTCTAACATTGAAAATGTGTGGTGGCCTGTGAAAATTAACATCTCCCAACTGTTCCTGTTCACCTGAAAGTTTTGGGTGTTTCTGCCCACCTGTATGGGTTCCCCTCATACTGACCACACAGGTGTGCATACCATGACCCCCCCCCAAGAGATATAAAATAAACCCTGTTAGATAGCTGCAACCCCAGCAACTACCAAAAACTGAGAAAAATGTTTTGGGTGCATATAGGTTATTACACACAAACATATTTTCTTTTTAACTGGTTCTCACAAGGGGCAGAATTGCTATGTTATAGGGTCTAACGTGGTACTGCATAGGCACAATTTTAATTGTGCCTAAGCAGTACCCTGAAATTGTACCTCTTGTCTTGAATTCCTTCTGAAAAACAGCAGTACTCTTCCTTCTTTGTAAGTGTGCTTGGGCACCCTTGTACCTCTCATAAATGTATATCCGTAGTGTGAGATCTAAGGCACTGCTGCCTCTGACTGGTAGTCTCAGTGGATTTGGAGTGAGATTTGGTGATGACACTGCCGTTCTGCTCACTGTTCTCCATGCTGGAGGCTAAAATGAGGAAGCAAAGCCCTGCCTCTACCATAATTGTAGACTCTACATACAGACACAGTGCAAAACAAGGCATGATAAGTCAGTAGTAGGGAAAAGTCCTTTTGGGGATAGCTTTCAGAGTTCATTTCCTCTTGAAGGAAGCATTTTCCATTTACATTGGGCTTAATTTTATAAGTATCTAAAAATAAAACATTTAGTCTATTAATAACCGATCAAATTCAAACCTACACTGGGAAGAGTGAACATTTTAATCTAATTGGTTGCTCTGGGGTAATACAGATATACAGATTTATTTCACACTCAAATTTATATGACTGGCTATGTCTAATCCTGCTTTTTTATCTTTCAGCACAATAACAAGCCCAATAATATAAGCATTTTTAGGCATTAATGTTGCAAAAGACCTTGCAATAACTGGAGCCATCATGGTGTGCAGTTTAATTACTGAACTGGGAGAGTCATTACACATTAAAAGACACTATAACATTTTATACAGCCTACATTATCATTTTACACCACTTTAACTAAAACTTTAGAGCAGCCTGTAAAATATTAAAACCCCATTTTAAACTAGGAAACCAGATAGTCAAAAAAAAAATAATAAAAAATAGAGGGCAAGGAAAAGGGAAATTTTTCAAATAAATGGCAATTATCAGAGGTGTCATTTATTTCTTGGTGGGAAAAATTAAACTAACTGTCTGTGGTGCAGTGTCCCCCTGCAGGAAACAATTGCTATTTGTCACTGTAATCTTCAGCTGCTGCAGCCATTTAAAGGATAACAGTACGTTCTACCTAAATTTCACATCAGGAATTGGCAGGAGATGTTTATTGAATCTGTAAACGTGAAGGTCTACCTGTGTGCCACCAGATGTGTGGTGTGCACTGACTGGCATCATACTGGCAGTAGTAGAGGGCAGCAAAGGACTTGAGAGGAAGACAAGAGACAGGGGCTGTGCCAGGCTGGATCATAGCATATAACTGTCAGCATGGCATAGATTTTTATCACTGGAGCCTGTAGTTTACAGCATCTGGCACCAAAAGAACCCCTCTCTGCTACCATCGCATCTTTTACAGAGAACACTTCTAATTTTACTGAATCTGGAATTATTAGACTGTGTAAATACTGTATGTTTATGGTAGCCAATGCGTGGCCATTCATTGACCAGGGTGAAACCAGTCCTGATGGTATGATTCACTTCTGAATTGAATAATTGTATGTAGTATAATCTGTAATACAATAACAATACTATGGCAATCAGCAGTAATTAATGAAGGGCAGCACAGCATTAACAGTGGAGTGTGTAATGTACTGCACAGTGTACAGAATGGGGCAGGCTGGATTATGTCCATTTCAGCATAGTGTAAACAGAGGGATGGTTTGCAGCAGTTGGGGACTGGTGGCAATTTTTTTTGGGGGGGGGGGACAAACAGTGCACTGCCCCCCCCCCCACAGTCGGGTCGGTCAGTCGGTGCACTTACCTTAGCCATGGCGGGCGATCACGGGCAGCTTCCCTGGCTTTTCTCCATGGGCATTATGAGCAACTTCTCCTTCCCCTGCTCGGCGGCTTCCGTCTCCTCCCTCCTCCTCGGCGGCCAGTCAGAAAGCTTCTCCTTTCGGCCAATCAGGAAACATGTCTCAGACGAATAGTGAATATTCATTTGCTATTCTAACACACCTGGGTGGGCTCCGAGCGCAATGCTCTGTGCCCGCAGTCCACCCTATTTTGAAGCCTATTAGAGCCTCTAGCTCCAATCGGTGCTTCAAAAATCACCCCTGCCACTGTAATTCATGCGCCCTGCGTCCTGAAAGGGGCTGGACGCATGAATAGGGGGTGGTGGCGGCATGGATAGGGGAAGCGGCGCCCATGCACCCTAAATGGACGGGCCGCCCCTGGTTTGCAGAATGTAGCATACAACAAAGCCACAATGGGCACACTTTTGTAAGTATCATAGTAGATAGGGAGGTCTGTGCCTGCAGCACACATCACACTCCTTAATGAAGGAGGATGGAGATGAGGCTTTCATTCACTCACTTCCCAAATTTTACCTTTAATACCTAATTCCAGCAATTGCAACCCTGCAAGCTGTTCTCAAATTATCATTGTAGTTATTTGAAAAGGAAAATACTTATTTAGATACTTACATTTTATTAAATCCCACTTCCTGGTTATTCCAAGGCACTGGTGATGTAGCCAGTGCCTCCTGGGAAGGTCACCAGTGCCTTCCAAGGAGATCTTGTCTGTAAACAGCAAGATTTCAAGACCTCCCTAGAGATATTGCAGTTCACTAATAGTAAATATTAGACTCCTTCAGATTGGAACATTATTTCAAGGATTCCTTCATGTTAAAATGTTGAGAAAAGCTGATGTAGGATAGAAAAACCTGAGCATTATAGATGGGAGAGCGAGTGGCAGCTACATTTAGGCTAAGAAGAAGGGGGCAGAGACTCAAATGACAGCACTGAAATTTTGCCACTGGAGTCCCAAAAAAGATATAAGCTGTCAATTGACCCAACTTACTACTACCAAGACAAAACGAAACATTAAGTGCCGGTTCACACTAGCACGATGTGGGAACCAGTGCGATTCCAGTGCCGGTTCCCGCATCGCATAGGACTCACAGGCAGTTCACACTGCCCTATGCGGACTTCTGCGGGTGTCAATAGAAAGTTAATCACACCCCCAGATCGGGTTGCATATTGCAGGGAGAACTGTCAAATGGTGCAGGAATCGGATCATCCGATTCCAGTGCAGATTAAAAAAAAGGTCCTGCGCCATTTTGGTTCGAATGTGATGCAAATACAATTTCATTTGTGCCCTGGCACGTGGCCCTGTCCTACATGCTGGAGGTTAATGTAGACTCAGTACAATGCCGAAGAATCAAAGTTTAGCTCTTGATGCTTTGTCTTTGTCACAGAGATCAGTTGTGGAAATTATTCACATCTGCTGCTGGTAACATCAAAATGTATTAAGATTAAAGGAAAACGATAACACATGGCAGTAACCCCGTTCATAGAATGCAGACGTGGCATTTAGGAAAACAAAATAGCTATTTGTAATCTCCTTAAGCAGAACTCCAGTCTGAAAGCTTGGTCACATGGCTATTCTTGCTGCCCCCTCTGAAATAAGATCTTATTAGAGGGAACTTGATGGGCAGTGAGAAGGTGATGTGCAGCCTTCATAGCGCTGGTTTTAACTGTCAAACTGCCAACCCATCACATAACAACAATGTACATTGCACGCAGTTACAGGGCCTTGGTAGCGCACCCCTATGCACTCGATTCAAGTTCGGCAGTGGTACTGCCTACCAAATGCTGTTTAATTTTTGCAGCCGCATGTATACAGACCACAGTGGCTGCATTTCTTTGTTTAGGTGGGCAGTTGGGGGGGGGGGGTAAAACTGCTGCTCAACTGCCCACCTTTACTGCCCACTGGTCGCCCATGTGAATGAGCCCTAACAAATAAGCAAGAAGCGTTTTGTGAAAATGAGAAGCTATAAAAGTCAACATATGCACCAAATAAACTATTTTTATTTGCGGTTCTTGTAATACAAGAGCATCACTTATACAGCCCAGGTTTGACAACGTTTAGGTGTTTCCCTATCTGTGCTGAATATGTAAAGCGCCTTCATACCTCCATACCAAGTATCAAGAGGGCTGAGTATTTTACTTTCTTCTTCCAAAGTCACCTACTTATATTATATGACCAAAATATTATGGACACCCCTCCAAGGTATTGAGTTCAAGTGTTTCCAGAAAAGTATACAGTTATAATTAGGCTTACAAATATATTCTAGACCAGGAGTCTCCAGACCCCTGTCCTGTGGGGCGCATCAGGTCTGCTACTATGTTTTCTCTGGCCCGCATCTCACTCAGACACTGTCGGCACTCTGATGGGGACACAGATATGGGGGAGACTGTTATGGGGGACACAGATATGGGGAAGACTCTGTTGGGGACACTTATATGGGGAAGACTCTGATGGGGACACTGATATAGGGGAAACAGATGTGGGGGAGACTGTGATGGGTACACAGATATGGGGGACAAAGATATGGGGGAGACTGATCAGGGACACAGATGTGCGGAAAGGCTCTGATGGGGACACAGATGTGTGGAAAAGCTCTGGTGGGGACACAGATGTGGGGGAGATTGTGATGGGGGACACAGATGTGGGGGAGACTGTGATGGGGGACACAGATGTGCGGAAAGGCTCTGATGGGGACACAGATGTGTAGAAAGGATCTGCTGGGGACAAGATTGTGTTGAAAAGGTCTGAAGGAGACACAGATGTGCGGAAAGGCTCTGATGGGGACATAGATGTGCAAGGAGACTCTGATGGGGACAGAGATGTGAGGGAAGGCTCTCATGGGGGCATAGATGTTGGGGAGACTCTGATGGGGACACAGATGTGTGGAATGGCTCTGGTGGAGACACAGATGTGGGGGAGACTCTGATGGGGGACACAGATGTGCAGAAAGGCTCTAATGGGGACACCGATGTGCAGAAAGGCTCTAATGGGGACACAGATGTGCAGAAAGGCTCTGGTTGGGTCACAGATGTGCAGAAAGGCTCTAATGGGGACACAGATGTGCAGAAAGGCTCCAATGGGGAGACAGATGTGTAGAAAGGCTCTTGTTGGGTCACAGATGTGCAGAAAGGCTCTAATGGGGACACAGATGTGTGGAAAGGCTCTAATGGGGACACAGATGTGCAGAAAGGCTCTGGTTGGGTCACAGATGTGCAGAAAGGCTCTAATGGGGACACAGATGTGCAGAAAGGCTCTAATGGGGACACAGATGTGCAGAAAGGCTCTAATGGGGACACAGATGTGCAGAAAGGCTCTGGTTGGGTCACAGATGTGCAGAAAGGCTCTAATGGGGACACAGATGTGCAGAAAGGCTCTAATGGGGACACAGATGTGCAGAAAGGCTCTGGTTGGGTCACAGATGTGCAGAAAGGCTCTAATGGGGACACAGATGTGTGGAAAGGCTCTGGTGGGAACACAGATGTGAGGAACAGCTCGGATGAGGACACATATGTGCAGAAAGGCTCTAATGGAGACACAGTTGTACGGAAAGGCTCTGATGTGGACACAGATGTGTGGAATGGCGCTAAAGGAGACACAGATGTGCGGAACGGCTCTGATGGGGACACAGATGTGCGGAACAGCTCTGATGGGGACACGGATGTGTGGAAAGGCTCTGATGGGGACACAGGTGTGCAAAAAGGCTCTGTTGGGGACAGGGATGTGTTAAAAGGCTCTGAAGGGGACATAGATGTGTGGAAAGGCTCTGATGGAGACACAGATGTGCAGAAAGGCTCTGATGGGGACACAGATGTGCGGAACAGGTCTGATGGGGACACAGATGTGCGGAAGACTCTGATGGAGAAACAGATGTGAGGGAAGGCTCTGATGGGGGTATAGATGTGGGTGGAGACTCTTATGGGGACACAGATGTAAGGGAAGGCTGTGATGGAATCATGGATGTGTGGGGAGGTACATTCATTAATTTATAAATAACAGATTTTTTTTTTCGACCCTCAAATATGTGTAAAATTTGCAATGTGGCCCTCCTAAAAAGTTTAGAGACCTCTGTTCTAGACAATTGTGGTAGCAGTTTTGCAAGTCCCTTTTTCTGTTCCAGTATGACTGTGCCCCTGTGCACAAAGCCAACTCCATAAAGATATAATTTATGGAGCTTGATATGGAGAAACTAAAATGGTCTGACCTTAACCCTATTGAACACCTTTGGGATAAATTGAAACACCAATTGCAAGCCAGTATGTGACATCAAAAATGCTCTTTTGGTTGAATGGAAACACTTTTCCACAAACAAACTCCAAATTCTTGTGGAAAGCCTTCCCAGAGTGCTAGTAATGTTCCCCTTTCTCATAATGAACAACAGAGTGGAGCCAGCTGTCAATCTAAGCAGTTGAGGCAGGAGGTTTCCTCTAAAGGATTCCTTCAGTGCTGTCTGTGCTGTAAGGGCAAGGGGCACTTATGAATCAAGATTATGCCCCGAATGGCAGAGCACACATCAAGGTGGCTACACTGGGCTGGGCAGAGTTGCCACCCTAAAGATCGGAAACAATCTTTCAAAGTTTTCCAAGAGCTTGTTTGGCTGAATGAAAGCCTGAAACCAGATAAAAAAAACAGCCAATAGTGTAGCTATGCTTTTACATAGTATTTATCCTTTGAGGGTTTAACAGCACTTTAATGTATATGGTTTTAAAATAGTATGTCCTACAAGCTCATAGGGTATGATAGCCAGGCATCTCTGAATGTTTGGCTATATATATATATGACACATTAGAAGCTGACACACAAGAAAATTAAGATTCAAATCAAAGCATGTCTGAATCAAATAATGGCATAAAGCCAGCATGAATGCAAGTTTCACTTACAAAATGAGTTGTATTATTTTCCTAAAATTTAAATGCCATTTTGTAGACATTTTACAAATAAATAGTGTTTAGTGGAGCCTTGAAAGGTAGAAATTTAGGCCAATATATCATGGTCACTCGATAATAAAGAACAGCGTATGTTCACTGAGCACGTATTTTGATTTATTACTGCAATGTTTACCTTCAAGTCATTCTTTAATATAACTGTTACATTTTTACATGCTTGCATTTAATTATTTTTGCAATTTTATTAAATATTAAGAAATGTAGATTAGCCATTTTTTAGATTAGTCTGCAAATAAAACTGCCTACATGTACATATATAATTAGAAACTATATATGCTGGTGTTATTTATATCATGCTTATGTCTTTTGCAATTTGGTTTAAGGTTTATTCCACCTTTTGCAAAAATATGATAAATGTACTCATACTGATTTTAAAAAAATTTGCAATTTTTTTTTACATTAGAGCCTGCAAAGCATTACGACCGTGATCAGTTAATCGCGGGTGCAGTGCACTTGCTCCTGCAGACTATTTCTCTAGCCCAGGTCTTAGATGTACAGTTACGGGGCTGAAGAAGGTATCAATGGACTACAAGTGCTGTGAAAAAGCCGCACTAGTGCTGCATTGCGAACTACGAGTCAGCCATGGTGGCAGATGGGACTTGTAGTTTTTTTATTCACAGATTCCTCGCTGAGTTGTGTGGGCAGAGTCACAAAAAGACACACCAAATAAAAAAAAAAGGAGAAGAAAAAAAACAGACTCTTTTTTTGGAGGTGGGATGCTGCAAATGGGTTGTAAAACCTAATTTTCTTAAATAAAAATAACAAACATGCCTATACTTACCTGCTCTGTGCAGTCGTTTTGCACAGAGCAGCCCTGATTCTTCTCTTCTCTCCTGCTGCTATCAATCTGTCCAATGAGGAGAGAGACATTGGTTGGAGCCGCTGTGCTTGTGCACATCGGTGGATCGAATCAGGTTCAGGTAAGAAAAAGAGGAGAAAAGGGGGGGGTGCCTGGGGGGAGCTGCAGCACAGAAGGTTTTTTACCTTAAAGGGGTTGTAAAGCCTCATGTTTTTTCACTTTAATGCATCCTATGCATTAAGGTGAAAAACTTCTCTCACTGACCGGTCCCCCAGCCCCCCGTTTTACTCACCTGAGCCCCCCCCACCGTTTTACTCATCTGATTTCCACGACGGAATCCCCGGAATTCCCACGTGCTCTTCCCCTCTGCCCGTTGTTATGGCTCTTGATTGGATAGATTGAGCTCCCGCTGCTGTCAATCAAATCCAAAGACGTGGGCGCCGGGGGGCGGGGCCGAGTCCAGCATTGGTAATCCCCCGGGAGAGCGCTTCTCCTAGGGGGTTATACGATGTGGGGAGGAGCTACCAGCACTGCCGGGGGGACCCCAGAAGTCGAGGAGCGGGGCCACTCTGTGCAAAACGAACTGCACAGTGGAGGTAAGTATGACACGTTTCTTATTTAAAAAAATAAAAAAAACAAAGCTTTACAATCACTTTAATGCATAGAATGCATTAAAGAGGAGTTCCCATTTTAAAAACAAAATTAAAAGTCAGCAGCTACAAATACTGCAGCTGCTGACTTTTAAAAATCGGACACTTACCTGTCCCAGGGTCCAGCGATGCAGGGGATAGAAGTCCCGCTCGTCTCCCCCTCCGTTCGGCGGCGCAGGCATTGCAACTGTGGTCGCCGGCTGTGGCTTTACAGCCGGGCACCCACTGCGCACGCGCGAGTAGCGCCGCGCACCGTGATTGGCCGCTCAGTCATCTGGGACCTGTAATAGGTCCCAGATGATTGATAAGAGGGAGGGGGCAGAGCTAAGTGATGTCACCAGCCCACTGAAGGAGGCAGACTACAAGGGACCCCATAGCAACAGCCATTTAGAGGTGAGTAAAAAAAAATTTTTTTTCCAAATGTTTTTTTTTATCTTTTTTTAGGAACATTCATGCGTTTTTTTTTCGGTGGAACACCACTTTAAGTTGAAAAAACGTGAGGCTTTACAACCACTTTAAAGGTCTGTGTCAAAGATCCTTTAATTGCTTCAAGTAGGTTTTGCATTCCACGGGAATACAAAACCTGCTTGAGGCTGGGTTCACACTATTGCGAATTGGATGCGGATTTCTCCGCATCCAATTCGCATGTCAGGAGACTGTGACCAGCTCTCAATGAAGCCGGTCCCCACAGCTCCGCTCCACAGCATCTTCTGGTCCATTTCAGGTCCGAATTCAGCCCAAAATTCGGACCGAATTCGGACCTGAAACGGTGAACAGGGACGAACCGGACTCCTGCTGTGAGCCGCGCCGTACTGCAGCCTTAAGCAGGTCAATCAGGTCAAATGCAGCTGTCAATGTATTGGAATACACAAGCCCAAATGTATCGCAGGCTCTAAAAATCATTGAAGGAATGTACATTCCCTTTAAGCTGACCAGGAACAAGAGATGGAAAAAGATCTCTACGGAAGCAGCAGACTGGGTAAAGGATCAATTAAACTTTGTCCAATTGCTAGTGCTTGGGCCAATATGATATGCTGGGTTCAGGTATTGTATGCCTTTTCTTGGCTTGGACCAAAGGGTGCTCACCATCTTGGAGTTGATGTGTAGCAACTGTTGTTAGTAACAGTTTTTTCTCAAGATGCTCTGCTTTAGCACAACCGATTGGCTCCTTGTGCTGCTTCTTCCTCTCCCACTCTAAGCTCTCCTATACAGGGACTGCCAGAGTCTCATACCAAAGCAATTTCACTTTCACTGTTTGCATTTAAATATATACATATTTAATGATGTGTTAATGGTTACAGAGCTATATTAATGTGTGTCTTTTATATCTGCCTAAAGTCCAGCTTTACCTTTAATGGGCTGAGTGCCCCCCACAGCTAGGGAAAGGATTTCTATTTTCACCATGTAAGTCTCTTTAAGAAAACCTAGAGAACAATGCCTCGCAAAATCTAAACAAGTAACTACCCTCAAGTGAGCTGTAAATTAATAAATCACTTATAAAACGGCATGTTTGTACTTTCATAAATAGTGTTATTTTTGGCACAAGCACAGGAACTAAGAAAACATAATAAAAAGCAGCTTGATGACTTCTAGAATGCTAGTTATTCACCCATTCAAAAAAAATGTAAAAAAATATCAAAATAACTTGGAAACCTTTATTTCATAATTGTAAATGGTCCAAAGATTGTGTTTTTCCAATGTGTTCTATTTTTAAATGGAGCAATTAAGAAAGCTAAAAATAAAAGAACTGGACGTTGTTTTAGTACAAATCCCTATACCTCTGAGATCTCAATTACGCAAGCTTTCTTATTAGTAATATCTTGTACTAAACAGATTTCAAGATATATAAAGAAAATGTTCTGGATTGTAAGCTCTAACTGGCAGGGCCCTCTGATCCCTCCTGTATTGATTTGTATTGTAAGTGTACTGTCTGCCCTCATGTTGTAAAGCGCTGCGCAAACTGTTGGCGCTATATAAATCCTGTATAATAATAATAATAATGTCTAAACAAAGAAAAAGAAAGTAGCTTGGTGTTAGCCTTGGTTTAAGGCACTGCATTCCAATTGCACTGCCTTTGCGATCTGCTGCGGTTGTGTCAATACAACACCCCAAACGCAGGTCGCAAACGCAGTGCAATGCTTGTGGTGCGGCTCCAAAGAAGGCGCATGCATGTCTTTGGTGCGATGCGATATGAGCCCTTTCAAAATGAATGGGCTGAAATCGCACTGCACTGAATCGCATGTGCATTGCACAGGAATGTGGTGTGGTTCCTGTGTGATTTTCATGCAGTTCATAGCGTGAACCAAGGCTAAGAAATGATACAAAGAGGAAAGCAGAGAAAGGAGAGCAAAGGAAAGGTAAAGCAAAGGAAACAACAAGAAGAGTAAAGGGAAAGCAAAATAAACAATAAGACCCCTTTCACACTAAGGAGCTTCTAAACTGCCAGTAAAACACTGAGCGCTTTTGAAGGGCTTTTCAGGCGCTTTTGAAGAGCTTTCCATTCATTTCAATGGAGAGGGGCGTTTTTTCACCCCATTGTGAAAGCATGCATTGATTTTAATTGAAATAGTTTTTCGTGAGCTTTTCAGGCAATTTTTAAGAGTAAAGGGAAAGCAAAGCAAATTATAAGGCTACTTTTAGACTGGGGCGTTGTGGGCATCGGCGGTAAAGCGGTGCTATATTTAGCACCGCTTTACCATTGTTTTAGCGGCGCTATTCGGCCGCTAGCAGGGGCGGTTCTAACCCCCCGCTAGCGACCAAAAAAGGGTTAAAACTGCTTGCGGGTTTGCGGCGCTGCCCCATTGTTTTCAATGGGAAGGGGCACTTTAGGAGCAGTGGATACACCGCTCCAATAGCGCTGCAAAGATGTGGCTTGCAGGAATTTTTTCCCGTTCCTGCAAGCGCCCTGCTCGGGCTTTCACACTGGAGACACAGGAGAGGCTCTTTAAAGGCGCTATACAGGCGTTATTTTTAGCGCTGTAGTACCTGTAAAGTGCCTCTGTGTGAAAGTAGCCTTAGAGGAAAGGGGAAGAAAAGAAAACAAAGAGGAGAGGGAAAGGGAGAGGAGAGGAAACAAAAAGGAAAGAAGAAGTGAGGAGGATAAAGGTAGAGAGGAGAGAGGAGAGAAGGAAAAAGAGATAAGGGGAGGTGAGGAGAGGAGGTAGGGAGAAAAGGAAAGAAAGAGAGGAAAGAAAAACGGAAAGGATAAGAGAAAATGAAAGGAAAAAGAGAGCGCAAAAAGAGAGGAAAGAAGAAAGAGAAGAAAAAGAGAGGAGAGGAGAAGAGAGGAGAGGAGAGGAGAAAGAGAGGTAAAAGAGAAGAGAGGAGAGGGGTAAGAGGAAACAGTAGGAGAGGAGAAAGAGAGAAGATGAGAGGAGAAAGAGAAGAGAGGATAGGAGAAAGAGGAAAAAGAGGGGAGAGGAGAGGAAAAAGAGAAGAGAGGAGAGGAGAAAGAGGAAAAAGAGGGGAGAGGAGAGGAAAATGAGAGGAAAAAGAGAAGAGAGGAGAGGAGAAAGAGGAAAAAGAGGGGAGAGGAGAGGAAAAAGAGAAGAGAGGAGAGGAGAAAGAGGAAAAAGAGGGGAGAGGAAAACAAGAGGAAAAAGAGAAGAGAGGAGAGGAGAAAAAGTAAAAAGAGATGAGAAGAGAAAGAGGAAAAAGAGAGGAGAGGAAAAAGAGAGGAGAAGGAAAGGAAAAAGAAAGGAGGAGGAGAAAGAGGAAAAAGAGGGGAGAGGAGAGGAAAAAGAGAAGAGAGGAGAGGAGAAAGAGGAAAAAGAGAAGTGAGGAGAGGAGAAAAAGTAAAAAGAGATGAGAAGAGAAAGAGGAAAAAGAGAGGAGAGGAAAAAGAGAGGAGAAGGAAAGGAAAAAGAAAGGAGGAGGAGAAAGAGGAAAAAGAGAGATGGGGGTAAAAGAGAGGAGAAGGAGAAAGAGAGGAAAAAGAGAGGATGAGGTAAAAGAGAGGAGGAGGAGAAAAGGAGAGGGGAGGAGGTAAGGAGAGGAAGAGAAGAGGAGAGGAGCAACATGTAATAATAAAGGGAAAATCATGATAAATGAAAACGAATGCAGTGATATTGTCTAAGGACTGGTAGTCTGCCCTATATTACATTTTTGTTTTATGGTTTAGACACGCTTTAAGAAGCAGCACTTACAATAAAGCACTCTGTACTGAATAAGAAAACGTCATTATCTACAACTTTGCAATCTAGGTTTTTATAGACCATTTATTTTTGACAGATCAGACATGTGGTTGGTGAAGTACATTTGAATTGACCACAAGCATTAAAATATAATATTATAGTACAGCCACTAGAGCTGTCTGTACAAACTGCATCTAAAAATACACCATTAAAACATTGAAGCGCTTTCACCACTTTAAAACAAGTTTAACACTTGACAGCCAATGTAAACTGACATGTTGTGGTGGGTACTTTGAAAGAGTGAAGGTTTATAGAAAAATATCTTTCGTTATGGTGATTGGGGGGTATTCTATAGCAGCCCGCACATGTCCTTTACAGCAGCTGAGAACGCAGAGACTACCCATCCTAACTTTCATCACTCAATTGTCTTGTTAACCCTATCAGGAGAGAACAGAAGTACTGGCATAGTTGGCAGCCAATTAAGTGCTGTGTCTGTACAGCAGCTGATCACTGTGGGAAATAGCAGTTGTGTCTATATGAACATATGTACTAAGTTCTTCTTAGATTCACACAGCTAATGACTACAGACAACCACTGCAATTAAATGGCTTGATTTAAAGGGTCATTAAAACCCAACAAAGAATGTCTCCTATTTTCTCTCTTTTGGTCCAGTAAATATGCAATTGAAAGCATTTGGTTATATCTGTTTAATAAGTTTAAAAAACAAATAGCTCACTGAAAATCTTGCGAGATAATAACTCCTGTGCTTTTTTGGCTGTTACCAGTTATAGTATACTCTGAGGACTATAAACCCTGTCCATCTATATTATGGAGAATAGGATAGGGGGCAGGTTCCTCAGTCCTTACTTGTTTCTGGTTTCCTGATACACAAGAGTTGGTAGTTGTTGAAACACTAGGACAGGAGGTGTGTTACAGGCAGAATCAACAGGTGAAAATAAAGGGAAAAAAAGTACAAAAAAGAAAACTAATGCAGCCAACTGGTAAACGGCAATATATTTAAGTTTTTGTTTTAGTTTTAGATATGCTTAAGAGCCCTTTCACACTGCCAGCGCCCGGGCATCGGTGGTAAAGCACCGCTAGTTTTACCGTTGTTTTTGCTGCGCTTTTCGAGCGCTAGTGGGTGCTTTTAACCCCACTAGCAGCTCAATAAAGGGTTAAAAGCACCCGCAAAGCGTGGCGGCGGCACTTCCCATTGATTTCAATGGGCAGGGGCGCTTTAGGAATGGTGTATACACCGCTCCTAAAGCGCCTTAAAGAAGCTGCTTGCGGGACTTTTTTTGACATCCTGCCAGCGCAGCACCCCAGTGTGAAAGGGTGTGCCCCCCAAAAATCTTGTTTGTCTATTGTATGGATTCTGACCAAATCCTTTTGGGTGAGGAGCACCCCACTCCCTCATTAAGTACCTTTCATTAGTGTCCACTTGTGTCATGGGTGGAGACCTCAAAGTTCTCCCATATAGAAGAGTGTAATGCTCTCATGGTTCAGAGAAGCAGGATCTCCCAATCTATGGATAGTGTAGGACCCACTGATCATGGGGTACTTTGTCGCAGTTAGTGGGCTTAGAACCATATAGCAATATGGTGTGACCAAATCCCCATATTTTTTTATAATGTTTTTTGAAATTGTCTAGGTGTTTTAAACGAGTCTTGCTGGAGGTAAATGTCTTTTTTGCATGTGAGCACTGTAATATTTTGCTCTGTTGTATGGTCTTATGGCTACACCAGCTTTAATGCATCTTTTAGTGTGTGCCCCCCAAATATCTTGTTTGGCCAGTGTGAAAGCACTCTCGCTTTCACACTGGGATTGCAGATGAGGCTTTTTTCAGGCACTTTACAGGCGCTATTTTTAGCACTAAAGCGCCTGAAAAACGCCTCAAGTGTGAAAGGGGTCTTAATGTGGTATTAAACCCAAAAGCAAATTTTAATAAATTGAAGCTTACTGTTTCTTAGATGTGATGGCTGCAATCATTTTCTTGCACCTGCAGGTGCGTAGCCAGCTTAAAAGAAACCAATCATTGAGGTTGATTTATTAAAACTGGAGAGTGCAAAATCTAGTGTAGCTGTGCATGTTATCCAATTAGCTTCTAACTTCAGCTTGTTCAATTAAAGTGTTACTAAACCCACAACAGTAAAATCAGTCTGTATATGTAGTAAAGCATGCTTGTTATACTCACTGTGGAACCTAAGGGGTTATCCTCTGCATTGTGTATAAAGGCTGTGTGCTTCTGTCTTCTCTGATCCCCCTCTTCCTCCACTGTCCCTAATCCATCTCATTATAGAACAGAGAATTAGGGGACACGCTGCACATGCTCAGTTTGGTGTGCATTGCTAGAGTGTTTTTTTATTTCTTGGTAGAGTGCATGTGGTACGCACAGGGCCAATCAGCACTGTCCAGAAAGAGGGTCAGGGCTCCTGCAGCCTCATAGGACAATCAGGAGAGAATTAAATATCCTCCTATACGCTTTATCCAGACACTGATACAAGTCACAAGACTTCTCTAATTGCTGATGAAAAAAGGTCTTTAGCCATTTATATTTACTAAAACTATTGCATTTGCATGTTCTGTGTACTGTGGGAGACCAGATATAGTGAATGCAGGGTGCTGGGTTTAGTAACACTTTACGCTTTGACAAGAAAACCTGGAAGCTGATTTCTATCTATGCAGAGCAGCACCAGATTTAGCCCTCTCTAGTTTAATTAAACCAACCCTATTATCTAGTTCAATCACTGAGTAGCTTATACATGCCACTTCATTTACTACATTTCATGCTTTTGCCAGAATTTTGTCATTATAGCTCCATGTCACAGGAGAGCAGTACTATGAGGTGTATGTCAGGTCATGGTAAAGTGTTAAAGATCATACAAAAGGAGGTGCACTGTGAGGCATCAGTAGTGAGGTCATGTAGGAGCTGCAATGTGGGGCATGGTATGAAAGGTAATTTGGTGCTAAACTGCAGGGCATGGTGTCAGGGGTAAATATGGGTGTAACATGTCCTGTAACATGTTACAAAATGTGACCGTATCCTTTAACATGTTCATTATGTCTTAGCCATGCCCAGACACACATTATTTCTAAACCACATTCCCAACACTCTAAGATGATCTTTGTCATAATGATGGGAAGTAGAATGTCTCATGTGAAAAAAAAAAATATATACTAAGAAATTTCTCACAGCTTATACATCAGCTTTAAACTTGAAATTTAAATCTGTTTGGAAGCAAAGAGAGAAAGGGTCATGACACAGGCATCAGGAAGTACATTCCCAGTGACCGGGTGAGGAGCCCTCGATTCTGGCAGCAGTAATTACAGCTTTTAATAAGGCAGCTTTTAATAAGGCAGAGTTGCACGATCTGATGATCAGTTGCTATGTATTTGTTTCCCGACATTCTTTAATGCATGTAATCATCCCATAAAACACTTATTTTAAAAAATAGGAAAAAATGCATCATTGTTTGTTTATTTTTTACGTACTGTATATGCCTAATAGGGAAAGAAAAGCAGGCATAAAGCTCAATGAACTGCGTATTCTGGTACAGAAATGTTAGTTCACTGCTAACAAATAAGGAAGACAGTCAAGGACTTCAATGGTCTAGAAACAGTTGCCCCTCTGAACTCCTTACTGTTACATTCTAGTAGATGGATATTTTCAGAAAAACAAACACATATGTAATTTTTAACTACGCAGTAAACAGTGGCGCAAGTACAAGTGACAAAAGTTAACACAAATCCCAGAACATCAAGTGAGGTCTAGCCAAAGGCCAAATGTCTACCCTTCTGTGTTTTATTTTGGGATTTTTCTGAACAGGTGTCTTAACCAATGTAAACTTTAACTCACTGAGCTTTGTCTGGAGCTGTAGTTGAGTGACGTCTTCTCACACACTACATGAGGCTTGCGTTAAATGGTATCTTAAGACCCAAAGCACAAGAGGGTTCCTTTGCATTAACGCAGGTCAGGACCAACCAACCCATGTGCAGGTGGTCCAATCTGCAACAGCAAAGATAATGGCAAAATTAGATATGGGTATTTGGCATGAACGCTTTAAATGGACCTGAGCTCAAAAATTGAGCCGTGTTTTAGAGAGTATCTAAAAGTGCTTTAGCAAGCCAAGTATTGTTCACTTAGGGTTTTCATGTACTTTAAAGGATTTAAATAGAAATGGCCCAAACCTCTTTTTCCCCTTCCAGAGCATGTCATTTTTTCTGAGCGAGAAAAAGCTTTTATCACTTTCTGTGATAAAAGGGTGTGATATTCCTACAGGGGTATTTGTTGGGAAGAGAGATTTGTATGCTCTTGGTTGGTGTTTATTGACGTAGACATGCTCCCAGAACTAGAGCACCCAGGAGCCCTGTCCCTACACACAATGTGGGTTCCACAATTAATCCTCAGTAGAAGAAGAAGAATGTCAGATGGAGCATATAGGTCTTTGTCGTTGCTTGAACATTAGGCTAGGTTCACATCTTTGCGATGAAACAATGCATGTATGTTGATGTGCGCATTTAAGCGTATTACCATGCCCAATGCACAAAACTGCACCAAAGAAGGGCTTGCAATAGAACACATGCTAATAAATTAAATAAATTACCAAGGGTTGTGTTGTGTTGCAAAATTCAAGAGTTAGCAAGGTACATGGGGGATTTGAAGAATGTGCTGCAGGTACACGCGCAATTTTGGAGCTATTACTGCAGCGCATAGTTGTGAACTGAACCTTAAAGTTTTGGAAGGCTGTGTATGGCTCTATGTTTTGTTTGTATGGAGCAGTATTTTTTTTACTGGGAACTCAATGGATGCATCTGGAGAGGTAGGAGGGAGTGATGTAGGAGGCATTAGCTGGAGTTCTGTAGTCCAGCAGAGGATATCTAAAGGGCCCTACCCACATGCTGAATATTGGGCGGCATCGGCCCGTTCAAAAGAAACCGGCCAACATTCGGCCCGTGTGTACTGCAGCTGGTCCGACAGAAGCCAGATGTTCTGCCGGCTTCTGTTGAAGGGGCATGACCGAAAAAGGTCTGCCGATCAGTATTCGGTCAGCGCTCTCAGCCAATGGCTGAGAGTGCTGACCGGTGTGTTCTGGAGGGGTGGCCGTCTCCCTGTCTAAAACACAATATCTCTGCGGGGAGATCACTGTACTAACATTGCATAGTTAGTACAGCAGCTCTTCAGTGTTTTTTTTTTCTTTCAGCCCGCTGGGTTGAACAAAAAAAAATGAATAGTGTGTACCAGGCTTAAGACAGGGCTGACTACACTACATTGAATTTCAAAAGCAGTAGAGCCGGTACACCCAGCCTACAACATGGAGATAGGAGCTAGCAATGGATTTCTAACAGGGTCAGCAGGTATTTTTCTGTCCTTGCAGTGTTTTTAAAGAGATAAAACTTGAGGAAATGTTCAGTGAGGTTTACAATTTGCCTGAAAAAAAAGACTTTATGCTTTTTGAATTCCATCATGTCATGATTTGTTTATTTATCCTTCACCGTGCATAGAAAGAGGGTCACCGAACAATAGATTTATTTTTATCTCACTAAAAGCAGAGACGGACAATGGTTGAGTTCACCAACGGGATCCTAAATTCGAAATCATGAAACAGGAAACTCCTACACTTAGGAGAATGCTCCAGTCTTCAACGTTATCAACAACTTTCATAACCGGCTTTGGCAGCATTAAAACTGCTCTCTACAGACTCTACAGTCTTATCACATCACATGCCATAAAGTTTTAATACATCTGAAGTTACATGTCATTTAGAGCAAATAAACAATTCAGATATCGGAAGGCAAAAATGTAAAACAGCTATAACGTATAAATAGCTTTGTAGTGGAAATAAAAAAATACATATAAAGAGAGATCAACACCTACTAAAAGAAAGATTCCACCATTATAGCACCATTTTAACCATTTTTACCACTGAAATCATAAAATAAGAATGCAAAAACTGTTTTATTTTTTATTTTACAAGTTTGCTATGGTGCAATCAAAGAAAACGTGTCATTAAAACAAAATAAAAACTGCCTTTTTTTCATTGCCTGAGTCAATGATCTAAAACACAGGCATATACATTGCCTTGAAAAAGTGGCGTGCATTTGTAATCATTTGTAGAACCACCCTTCGCTGCAATCACAGCTGCAAGTCTTTTTTGGGTATGTCTCCACCAGCTTTGCACATCTAGAGAGTGATATTTTTGCCCATTCTTTGCAAATAGCTCAAGCTCTGTCAGATTGGATGGAGAGCGCCTCTGAACAGCAATTTTTAAGTCTTGCCACAGATTATCAATTGGACTTAGGTCTGGACTTTGACTGGGCCATTCTAACACATGAATATGCTTGATCTAAACCATTCCACTGTAGCTCCGGCTGTATGTTTAGGGTCGTTGTCCTGTTGGAAGGTAAACCTCCTCCCCGTCTCAAGTCTTTTGCAGACTCTAACAGGTTTTCTTTTACAATTGCCCTGTATTTGGCTCCATCTATCTTTCCATCAACTCTGACCAGCTTCCCTGTCCCTGCTGAAGAAATGCATCCCACAACATAATGCTGCCACCACCATGTTTCACGGTGGCGATGGTGTGTTCAGGGTGATGTGCAGTGTTAGTTTTTTCCGCCAAACAGCATTTTGCTTTTAGGCCAAAATGTTAAATTTTGGTCTCATCTGACCAGAACACTTTCTTCCACATGTTTGCTGTGTCCCCCACATGACTTCTCGCAAACTTCAAACAGGACTTCTTATGGTTTTTTTTCAACAATGGCTTTCTTCTTGCCACTCTTCCATAAACCCCAGATTTGTGGAGTGTGCGACTAATAGTTGTCCTGTGGACAGATTCTCCCACCTGATCTGTGGATCTCTGCAGCTCCTCCAGAGTTACTATGGGCCTCTTGGCTGCTTTTCTGATGAATGCTCTCCTTGCCCGGCCTGTCAGTTTAGGTGGACAGACATGTCTTGGTAGGTTTGCAGTTGTACCATACTCTTTCCATTTTCGGATGATGGATTGCACAGTGCTCTGTGAGATGTTCAAAGCTTGCAATATTTTTTTATAACCTAACCCTGCTTTAATCTATTCCACAACTATATCCCTGACCTGTCTGCTGTGTTCCTTGGCCTTTATGATGTGGTTTGTTCACCAAGGTTCTCTAACAAACCTCTGAGGGCTTCACAGAACAGTTGTATTTATACTGAGATTAAATTACACACAGGTGGACTCTATTTACTAATTAGGTGACTTCTAAAGGCAATTGGTTCCACTAGTATTTAGTTAGGGGTATCAGAGTAAAGGGGGCTGAATATAAATGCACGCCACACTTTTCACAGATTTGTTTGTAAAAAAAATTGGAAAACCATCTATCATTTTCCTTCCACTTCACAATTATGTGCCACTTTGTGTCAGTCTATCACATAAAATCCCAAAAAAATACATTTGCATATTTGGTTGTAACAGGACAAAATGAGTATGAATAATTTTTCAAGGAACTGTAAAGACTTATATCACAACATTGTCTCAAAAAGTATGGAAGTCAGTTAGTTAGCATGAAAGCCAAGCATCTAGCATTTTCATTCCTTCCACTTGGCATTTAGCAGTTCGCTATACTGAGGTTCCCAGCTTTGAAAAGTAAAGAAATATGTAGGCTGCACTGCTTTACTCCTGGAAATGTTAGTTGCCCAAGTTTTTAAATGTTTTTTTCTAGGTTGAATATGCGTGTATTGAAGTTTAACAAAGATACAATAAAATGTATAGCAATCAAAGGTAGCAACTGGCAAAGGCAAATCCAATGTATCACCTGAATTCAGGCAAACCTATGTCCGACATAAGGCATATGGATAACATACACATAATACTAGGATTCGCATAATAAACAAAGGCCCTATGGACAGTTGCGTGCCTGATGCAAAATACTAGAAAGGTGAATTTTAAAATACAAAAAACCCATCATGGTTGTATCTTGGAGCCTGAGGGTTATAGTAATAAACCAAGGAAATTGAAAGGAGACAGAAAGGAAAAACGTAGGGAAGAAAATAAGAAAAAGAGAAGTGGAGGAGGATTGGGCTATAAGTTTGGTCCATCTGGTTTTGAGTCCACAAAATAAAAAAGAAAGTATTGCGCTAGGTGCGTAAAAAATCTGAAAATATTATGTTAAAAAAACGTGAAGGATGTCCTGCAGCTGAACACCATAACCCTGATACAAGGGCACAAAAGACAGAGATAAAGAGAATAGTGCAGCGCTTGACAAATACCACAAAATGTGAGTGTGATATATCAATGAATCAATAACAAACAAGAGTGATTGATAATCAATAAATAATGAAGTTGACATCAAATAGGTCAATAAATAATGAATCAATTAAATGCTAATGAAAATATCAAAGAAACATAATAAAATATTGTAAAATCTAAAATAATGTGAAAAATCGTTCATATAAAGAAGTGAAAAAGTGAAACAAAGTCCAAAAAGATAAAGATGTTCAATGTAAGATCCTGGGTCAATATTCCACCGCTAGTGCTGCCCGCCACCTGGTGATAAAGCAATGGAGGCTTACCGGAAAGCCTGCGACCACCCTTATTCAGGGGGGTCAGAACAGGCTTAGTAGAAATGTCGGAGCCACAGGAGACACTTATGGAATCTCGCCAACTTCCTTCATGGACAGCCGATGAGTGACAACAGGGGACACCTTAGATGATGTGTTACTGGGAGATAATTACCACAGAGCAATCAATGTATACTTAGTAATCCTATGCATTCCATGCCAGCGTCTTGCCTCTCTTCCCCCTCTGTACTTCAATTAGTTCCTGCTTGTCTGCACCAGAGAACATCTTATCTTTTTGGACTTTATTTCACTTTTTCACATGAACTATTTTTCACATTATTTTACATTTTACAATATTTTATTACGTTTCTTTGATATTTTCATTAGCATTTAATTGATTCATTATTTATTGACCTATTTGATGTCAACTTCATTATTTATTGATTATCAATCATTATTGTTTGTTATTGATTCATTGATATATCACGCTCACATTTTGTGGTATTTGTCCAGCGCTGCACTGTTCTCTTTATCTCTGGTTTTCAGTCCAAGCTTGTAGAGCCTGAACTATGGGGAGAAAAGGCACATTGGAATAAGAGTGAAAGTGAGACCAGGGCAAGCCCATCTGGGGGTGCCCAGGCGTTTAGCAATGCTCCACATAAAAAAGAAAAAAAAAGGAAAAATCTTATTATAGTCTTGTCCGCAGATGTGAAAACTAGAAAACACAAGCTGTAAAAGGAGCTGTTAGTTGCCTAAGTTGACTGACCTGGAACAGGCATTCAAGCAAGTAAAGTCAGAATGAAGTCAGAACCCCCAGTCTGCAAACCTGTTCTGGGGATAGTTTCCTAGAAAGCACAAAGCAACGTCCATAAAGACATAGATTAGCGAGAAACTTAGTGGAGAAACTTAACTGGTCTGCACAAAGTCAACAGAACACCTTTGGGATGAATTAGAGCGGCGACTGCAAGCCAGGCCTTCTCATCCACATCAGTGCCTGACCTCACAAATGCGCTTCTGGAAGAATGGTCAAATATTCCCATAGACACACTCCTAAACCTTGTGGACAGCCTTCCCAGAAGAGTTGAAGCTGCAAAGGGTAGACCAACTCAATATTGAACCCTATGGACTAATGCCCCGTACACACGGTCGGATTTTCCGACTGAAAATGTGTGGTAGGACCTTGTTGTCGGAAATTCCGACCGTGTGTGGGCTCCATCACACATTTTCAATCAGACTTTCCGACACAAAGTTTGAGAGCAGGATATAAAATTTTCCGACAACAAAATCCGTTGTCGGAAATTCCGATCGTGTGTACACAAATCCGACGCACAAAGTGCCACGCATGCTCAGAATAAATAAAGAGATGAAAGCTATTGGCCACTGCCCCATTTATAGTCCCGACGTACGTGTTTTACGTCACCGCGTTCAGAACGATCGGATTTTCCGACAACTTTGTGTGACCGTGTGTATGCAAGACAAGTTTGAGCCAACATCCGTCTGAAAAAATCCATGGATTTTGTTGTCGGAATGTCCGAACAAAGTCCGACCGTGTGTACGGGGCATAAGTCTGGGATGCCATTAAAGTTCATGCGTGTGTAAAGGCAGGTTTCCCAATACTTTTGGTAATATAGTGCATTTTCACTTAAATGAACGCTTCCAAAACATAGCAGCCTGCCCACATCTCACATCTCTGAAAATGTCTTAAATAAACATTTATTTGATTAAAAACCATATTTTTTGCTGCCTGTTTACAATGTGCACGACTGCCAAGATGAATGAACTCCAATCCATTTGTGGGAGTGACATCATCTGAGGCTGACCAAAGAGGAAGGGAGTTCTGAGACACCACATTGCTGGAGCAGAGGTGAGTACAATTCTGCTTTAATTAAGTCAAATCAATTATCACTTTTGTCCACATTGTTGAGGAAAATTGATGGAGAAGGATGGGAAACATTTCCATACGTGACATTCTAACTACGAATGTGGTTTTTGATTGGGAAAATTCATACTTAAAGCATAACTAAAGGCAAAACTCTTTTTTTTCTGTTTTGGATAGAGTGGAGAGGGATTAGAACCCCTGTCAATTTTCATTGCTTTCTGTGTCCCCGTTAGCGAGATTCATCCTCTCTATTTGTCCTGTTTACTGTTATAATTACAAGTAAAAAAAAAAAAATCCAAAATTTTGGGTTGTCCCCAGAAAAGTAATAGAGGGCAAATTGTCCGATGGGTACAGTTCTGGTGACCTGGGGGACCCCCCCAAGGGATTCACTTAATTTGCAGGGATTTCCTCTCACTTCCTGTTTAGCAATGGGACAGGAAGTGAAGCGAAATCTCCCCAATGGGACATAGGTGGCAAAAAAAAAAATATATACGACAGTGGTTATAACCCTCCCTTGCTCTACCCAAAATGGAAAAAGTCTGGCTATAGTTCTACAATAATGCAATACTTCTAAATGCAGAATTCAAAACAGCATGACAGTTGAACATTTTTTTTTCAGAGTTTTCTTGTGTAATTTGTCAATTCCATAATGGTACTATCAAATGCCGTAATGTTTTTCCTGAATTTCTATATGAATATTCGGATGAAATTCTACTGGTGTATTACCAGCTTCAGACTGATATGTAAAGAGACCTAGAGTCCTCTCCTGTAGGTGACAGTATAAACCTACACATTTGTTTGATGAATCTAGCTGCAGCTCTCAAAGAACAATAAAGAAAAAAAAATGTAACAAATAGCTAAATGCATCCAAAATCATAAGGCTGTGAACCAGATTCATGATAAACAGCCCCTCTGTAACATTAATGAATAATCAATTAGCTTCAAAATGTCTTTATTGTGTAACAGAACTTGGAAAAACTTTGGTCACTGTGACAAAGAAACAGAACTTTTTGTGGACTTAGCAAGTTTGTTGTAAAAAAAAAGTGCAGATTCAGCATAGAGCGAGAGACAAGATCTGTTTAGCAGATTTAACTAACGGCACCTAGTTTATAATTCTTATGGTCCCTTGTTAATAATAAAAGTAGCAATTTAAACCTGTACTCTAGGACTTTTATCTGTTTTGAAAACTTACATTAGTCCAGCTTGACATAATACAAGTATCTATATCTCACACCGGATGGACTGCTGGGGAAACTGAAAATCACTCTAGTAGTTTGGCATCACTACAGTTATAGCCGCATCAGGACCTGTGCAAGCAACTGCCCCACAGCACACTAACCACAGGGGTGGCTTGTTTTGGCAACGCCAACATCCATAGAACACCTTATATTTTTTTCTACATAATAAAGGTGTTCCCTGATTGGACAAGAAGAAGATTGCGCTGTCAGTACCCTTTCTCTATACCTTGTCCAATCAGAATACTCCACATACTCACTAAAAAAATACAAGACTTTCTATGAATGGTGGCAGCACATAGCGATAGCGAGTGACCCATGTGATCAGTATAGAAGTGGGGCAGCAGCTCGTAAAGAACTCGAGCAGGACCCAGAGGATCAAGGTTTTCACTGTAGTAGTACCGAATACTACAGTGATTCCCAGTTCCACCAGTGCCCATCAGATATGAATAATGCATATGTACATTGTGTCAAGCTGGACTGATGCAAGGAAGCAAATACAAATAATTCTTTGGGTTCAGCAATAAAGTGGACCTTGCTCTTCAAGCACGGTCTGCACATTTAGTGTGGCCTCCTCCCATTACTATAATGCTACATTTAAAAAAACCCTTTGAGGGGACTTAGATTTGTAGTGCAGGGGGTAATGTCACAATCCTGCCGATGGGATCCTGGGAAAGGCTGAGTACTCAAAAAAAGCAAATGCTGAAGCACAGTTCAGGATTGTATTCAGGAAAGATTTAAGCCTGGTACACACAGGCATTTTTTTTAATTCAACCCTGCAGGCTGAACGCAAAAAAATTGAGGAGCTTGCTGTACTATGTGATGCTGGTATGCCGGTGAGCTGCTGGCTTCCCAGCATGCCCATTCAACAGAAGCTGAACGTTGGGTCATCTTCTGTCAGATAGGCTGCTGTACACGCGGTCCAAATTTCGGCCAGTTTCTGTTGAACTGGCCGATATTTGGCACCTGTGAACCAGCCTTTAAGCTACACAATGTTCCCAGTGATCTTACTAGAAAGAGAATAATGTAACCCTTGCCTAAGTGCTGGGGGGCAGTGGCTGGAGGCAAGTACAGTATTTTATCTAACATTTCCCCCCTACAGTTATTACTTCCCGACCGGCTGACGTAAATATACAGCAGCAGGTTGGCAGCCATGCGCGAACCGCCGTATACGTTCGTTGGCTCCTTTGAGAGCCTTAGCAGGCATGCCCGCTGCGCAGCAGGGGACCCGATGCATGTGGCCGGCGGTCGCGGGCCAGATTGGTAAACACACAAATCCCGGTTCTGTCAGGGGAGGACAGACAGATCGTCTATTTCTAGTAATTAGGAACAGCGATCGGTCTCCTCCTCCAGTGAATCCCATCCCCCCACAGTTAGAAACACTCATGAGGGAACACAGTTAACCCCTTGATCACCCTCTAGTGTTAACCCCTTCCCTGACAGTGACATTTACACAGTAATCAGTGCATATTTATAGCACTGATCGCTGTATAAAAAGTGTCAAAAGTGTCTGATCTGTCTGCCGCAATGTCGCAGTCCCGATAAAAATCGTTGATTGCCGCTATAACTAGTGTAAAAAAAAAAATTATAAAAATGCCATAAATCTATCCCTATTTTGTAGATGCTATAACTTTTGCACAAACCAATCAATATACACTTATTGAGATTTTTTTTTACCAAAAATATGTGGAAGAATATATATTGGCCTAAACTGATGAAGAAATTTGTTGTTTTTTTTTTTTTAAATTTGGGGATATTTTTATAGCGAAAAGTAAAACATATTTTTTCTTTTTCAAAATTGTCGGTCTTTTTTTGTTTATAGCGCAAAAAATAAAAACCAAAGAGGTGATCAAATACCACCAAAAGAAAGCTCTATTTGTGGGAAAAAAGGAAGTCAATTTTGTTTGGGTACAGCGTCGCACGACCGCGCAATTGTCAGTTAAAGCGACGCAGTGCCTTATCGCAAAAAATGGCCTGGTCATTAAGGGGGCAAATCCTTCCGGGGCTGAAGTGGTTAATGTGTAAGAGGGAGTAGGCCCACATTAAATAAGGGGACCTTGCTATTAAAGGTACAAGATACGCTTTTGAAAAGGTAAAAAGTATACTGCCTATAGAATTATAAAAATAATAAGTTTGTAGAATTTAAAAAAAAGTTAATTTCTGTTGCCAAGTTCGGCAGGGGTCAGAGCTCGGCTAAGTCGTTATCACACAAGTAGAATTCTGTCTCCTCTATATATAGGTCGTTCCTAATGCAATGTATTTACAGCTGTCACAAAGCACAAATCTCTGACCCGGGGCCACACAGTATATGAAGACAACTGTTTAGGAACCACTATCAATGCAGCTGTGCGCTTTACATGTAAACGTTTGCTAGGAAATACTGAGTTATAAAAGCACCAGCCAAAACGCAGAATTGGTAATAAACAGGATGTGTGTGTTTTTAGCTATAGATGTCAAACACTACAAATGAGTAACATGGACTGGTCTAAACACTTGCTGATATACAGTAGAAAACATACTGCATGTTGAAGGTAAGAAACCTTTGTGTCATGAAGGTAAGGAGGGCAGTACTGAAGGTGATGGCTGTCTCTATGAAAACACCAAAAGCCATCCCTGCCTATCGACTTCCTACGGTTTGATAAGTCATGCAGTGACATGCAAAAATACACTATATTACCAAAAGTATTGGGACGCCTGCCTTTACAGCCTTTTCAACTCTTCCTGGAAGGCTGTCCACAAGGTTTAGGAGTGTGTTTATGGGAATGTTTGACCATTCTTCCAGAAGCACATTAGTGAGGTCAGACACTGATGTGGACGAGAAAGCCTGGCTCGCAGTTTTCGCTGTAATTCATCCCAAAGGTGTTCTATCGGGTTGAGTTAAGGACAGTCAAGTTCCTCCACCCCAAACTCTCTCATCCATGTCTTTATGGACCTTGCTTTGTGCACTGGTGCGAAGTCATGTTGGAACAGGAAGGGACCATCCCCAAACTGTTGACACAAAGTTGGGAGCATGGGATAGTCCAAATGTCTTGGTATGCTGACGCCTTAAGAGTTCTATTCACTGTTTGGGATGAATTAGAGCAGAGACTGTCAGCCAGGCCTTCTCGTTCACATCAGTGCCTGACCTCACAAATGCGCTTCTGGAAGAATGGTCAAAGATTCCCATAGACACCCTCCTAAACCTTGTGGACAGCCTTCCCAGAAGAGTTGAAGCTGTTATAGCTGGAAAGGGTGGGCCAACTCAATAATGAACCCTATGGACTAAGACTGGGATGCCATTAAAGTTCATGTGCATGTAAAGACAGGGGTCCCAATACTTTTGGTTAAGTGTGTATGTCTCAGTTCTACTTTTTTTTATATTGATTTTTCCATCTAATATATCAACAAAAAAATAAAATAAAATGTATTATTCAATACAGCTAGTGCACATACCTTTTTTTTTTTTTTTTATTAGCTTCCACTGAAGTAGATACTGCTGCTACTGCAAGAAGTCTTCACTTGCTTCTGGGTCCTGCACCAAGCGACTGCCCTGCTGCATTCTGAACGCAGGAGATTTTCTTCTTAGCACAAGCACCATTCAGAGAATGCTTCACAGTTTCTGAATGAATGAAAAGCCTTCTCTAATTGAACAAGGAGGAAAGCGTGACATCAACACCTGTGGTGAGTCTGTGTTCAAAATGCAGCAAGGCAACCGCTCAGCATGGGACCCAGAAGCTAGTAGAGATCACTGGAGTAGCAGAGTCTACTTCAGTGATTTCCAGCTTCCAGGAACATTGGCCAGGCATGGCATATACAGAGTTACATTGGTCCACATTGGACCAATGTAACTATGTGTAAAATATTCATACCTGGAATTCTTATTTAAAGAGGAGTTCCACCCAGGGGGTCCATTAAAAAAAAAAAAATTAAAAGTCAGCAGCTACAAATACTGCAGCTGCTGACTTTTAATTGGACACTTACCTGTCCCTGGGTCCAGCGATGCGGGGGATCAAAGCCCCGCTCGTCCCCCCCCTCCGCTCGTCGGCGCCGGCATTTCAACTGTGGGAGCCGGGCTGTGGCTTCACAGCCTGGCACCCACCGCGCGCCGTGATTGGCCGCTCAATCACCTGGGACCTGTAATGGGTCCCAGATGATTGACAGGAGGGAGGGAGCAGAGCCGAGCCCTTCCTGTGCCAAGGGGGAAGCAGACTACGAGGGACCACCTAGCAACAGGCATTTAGAGGTAAGTAAAAAAAAAAAATATCCAAATTTTTTTTGTTTTTTTTTTAGAATTTTTGAGGTATTTTTGTTTTTTTGGGTGGAACCCCACTTTAAGAATGAAGGGTGTGCATCTTGTACATGGAAAATGTTTGCAGCTATAAAAGAAAGGCAGGACATATATAGGAGCTTTTAATTGTGATTCTGAGACAAAAGATCCATATAGACGACTTGTGAAGCACCACAAAAGTCAATTAAAAAAATGATTGAGCCAGGACGAAAATTATCAGTTGAACAGTAACTGCATCACATCTGATGCAGTAACTATTCAGGTAGCCATGGGTGCCATAGCTACCTGAATACCATAGCTGGCAGTGGAGAGTGCTCCATCCGTGGTTAGAGCAATTAAAGTGGAGTTCCACCCACTTTTGCAACTCTTCAGCATCCCTCACTAAACTGTGCACTGTAAACAAATTGGATATTTTTACATTTTTTTTCTCAGCACCTACTGTATATCTGCTGTATTAATTTTTCACTTCCTCCTCCCTAGCCGTGGCCCATTGCATCATTTCCTGTTTGCAATGCCTTCTGGGAAGGGGCGGCAACTTCCTCTGACACTGCCGTTGCTATGGAAACCTGACCTGAAACCTATTACACTGCTTGTGCTGCACTGAGCATGTGCGAGATCTGCAAGGCTGAGATCCAGGAAGAAATACAGTCTGGCTTCAGATGCCCACACTTAAGATGGCCACGGCCTGCTGTAAGTTTATAAAATAACAAATTACTGCTATAAACTAACAAAACAGACCTTAGTTTACAGACTAACTTTACTAGAATACATTAAGCTTGTGTATTATAGGGGTATTTTTATTTAAAAAGTATAATTTTGGCCGAAACACCACTTTAACTTATTTTCTGTTGAGCCTTGTATAGTGGTCTGTAGATTTTTCAGTTTTAATATCTGTTAAGACAGACTTCAGTGTGTGTTAAAAATGGGGTGCATGAAACGGGAAAACAACCACATAATCTCAAGAGTAGGCTGAATCATGTTCAGTCTCACAAGATGGTCCTTTAGAAGTCTATGGAGATCTACTGAACAGGTCAGGGCAGTCCAACCACTTCACACAATGCAGGTTAACACTACAGAAAGCTCATCCCCTTACCACATGCTACTTAAAAGCTAATCTTTAACCGTCATTGCTAGCTTCTTGAGCTGAAAAAAAGTAGATTATTTTATATTTTTTTAAATGTAAGTAATGTGATTCATTTTTCTTTCTTCCTTCCTCCTTCTTGTTGTTGTTAGTTATTGCAGGGATTGAGACATCTTTATTTTATTTTCATTTTAATGAGCCTTTAAATAGCAGCAGTAGAAAAATGTCAAAAACAGAAAAAGAAAGAAACAGAAACTTGGCCTGCAGTCCTCTGCAGCGACTTCCTCTGGGACGTCAGCCAAATGAAATAATTGTACACGGCTGGAAGTAGTGGCTGCAGGAAGAATGGATGTGGGGGAGCCCAGAGCGCTAGCTTTTTTGGACCAGTTCGAATGACAACTAACGTTCTGTAGGGAGCTAAGAGTGGAGGGCTTTAGAATTTCATTATAATGCTTCACATTCACAAAATGTTAAGCTTCTCTAATGTCACCAGAGACAGCAATGTGCTGGGAACAGATCAGGAACTAGGCTTCTCTCTCCAGCGAAATCATTCTTGCACAGCATACACCGTGTAATGCAGCTGAGCTAATATTTCAAAAACAAGAGCGCCGGTGAGAGGGTCTGGGGAGGGCTGCTTACTTCTGCCTGGAAGGCTAAAACAGTTGTTTGGTTAAAGATACTGCAGGACCAGTTATGTGCTTACATTAGTATAGGATTATGGGTAAGAATGCAGGGGTAGCCATGATGTTTATCCTCCCGCATGATTATTATTATGGTTGGAGTGGATTTAAAAAAGAACTTGTAATAAGCCTAGAATGGGAAAAGTAACAGATTGACATTACAGAGACCTTGAGGGCAAATTGCCATGACTGCTGAGGAGGAGCATAGGCCTGAATCCCCACCGATAAGTAACCTTGCCCGCATAACTAAACCACACATACCACCATATAGTTGGAAAGGGCAAGGCCACAGCTTTATTTAAAATTTTACCACAGACAATTTTCCAAGATAAACCACAGTCAGAAAATTGAAGTATAATTAAAGGCAAAACTTTTTTCTTAGTTTTGGATATAGTGCAGAGAGATTAGAATGCTTGTCAGTTCTTCTTAGTGTCTGTGCCTCCGTTAAAGAGATTCACCCTCTCTATTCAACCTGTTTACCATTATCATTGAAAGTGAAAGTAAAAAAGAAATTACAAAATGTTGGGTTGTCTCCAGAAAAGTAATAGAGGGGAAATTTTCCAATGGGGACACTAGTTCTGGTGACCAGGGTTCCAAAGAAATTTGCTTAATTTGCAGGAATTTCTGCTCACTTCCTGTTTGGCTGTGGGACAAGAAGTGAAGGGAAATCTCTGCAATAGGACACAGATGGTGAACAAATCTGACATGGGTTATAACCCTCCCTTACTCTATTTAAAATGAAAAAAAAAGGTTTTGCCTATAGTTCTACTTTAAGTTCTGCTAGATCACTTCAGGCTGGCCCGTTTTGCAGGTATAGCTATGTAAAACATTAAAAATAAGTGTCTATATTGCCTAAAATCCAGTAATACACTGTTTGACCCTGCTCCGCACATGCTCAGTTGCTCTCCATTTTAAGGCACTGACGAATTTGTAGAGGCCGATCTCCTGACAGCCTTAAAGCGGAATTAAACCCTCCTATCCTTTATAGCCAAGGAAGCTGCTTCTGTTTGATCTCCAACTGCCAAAGTGCTGCACATGTGATCAGTTATGACACCAGCCATTTGATGGTTTGACAGTTTGGTTGAGGAAACAAGCAAATTTGACAGTTATTATTCCAGGAATGTACGTTTTTTTAAACTGTTAAACCTCTTTATGACTTACTGCTGTTCAGGGTCTCTGGGCTTCAGTAAAATGGCAGCCTCCAGCAAGAAGAAACAGGAATAATGCTGGAGGCAATTTACAGCACACACTAATTTTGGTAGCATCAATAATGTGGAATGTAATGTTCCTTGCTAAGGAGATGTGTAAAGTTCCGCTTTAACTAATTCCAACTTCCAATCAAGGGCATAGCCCATTACAGCAACTTTTATTGCTGGCAAGGTCCAAAAAAACACTGATAAAGCTGTGACAAACCACATATAGAGCAGGAGGTTGGGCAGGTTTTCCAGTCGCAGTTCCCTAAAGGCAAAAATGTTACCTCCACCCCATCACTTCATGTCGCTTAGCCAATCATCCCTAGCCACTTTGTATACTAAGTGTTACCATGCCCAGAGCCTAGCCATGGCCCCCATCAGTCAAGGCTTGCTTTTCCTATGAGGGTAAAGGGCCCTTCCTAACATATGGCAATGTACCTGACCCATGTTTTTGGTGAGGTGCCTTTCATTGGGAATAGCAACTCAACACATTGTACAGTTGGGCACAACACAATGCAGTCCACCATGATGCATATACCGTGTGTTGGAGTGTGGTTTTTCTTCTTTTTTTTTTTTTGCTTGTAGTGCATTGGTAGCCAATTCATAATGAATCGACTGCCTTAGGGCAACGCCAATTAACACATGCGGCAACACAGGTTAACGCATTTGCATTAACATACCTCAACCAAATGCTTCAGTGTGAATGGGCCTTAAAGGATAACTGAACTTTAAAACAAAGGGCAATTACCCTACCACCTCTTCTTTCTGTAACCTAAACTTCCCCCTTCCCCTCCCCAGATGAATACTTACCTCAATCCGGCAGGCGCAGTCTTTGGTGTTTGTTTGAAACCTGTTATGAAAGTCTTATACGCCCTGGCCTCACCTGTGCAGTAGCTCTCCATAGAGTTCAATTGGACTCTGTCCAGAGGCCGAGCACAGAGTGGGAAAAATGTAACATTGCTGTCAGGGTTTTATCTCTGTCTGTGGCCCCCATAAGGAGGTTTTCACCTGTCCCTGTGACACCCATGCAAATACTTGTCGGGGGGGCATTGTCAATAGAACAGGAAGACATTGATAGCAAGAAAATGCTGTCAAAGTTCTAACCCCTTCAGCTTTCTACTAAACATGTGTTTTGCTTTAATCTATGTCCCCACTGGAAAGAGAAGAATTTCCCATTATTTCCTGCTCTGTCAGGAAGTAAAGTGAAGTTTTCCCAATGGGAACACAGACAGCACTAAACCTCTGTTCATTGACGCAGAGTCTGCATTTTTTTCAGGGAAGGGGCAATTGAACTAAGCATATTCTATATATACACAGATCAGCCATAACATGGCCACCCACCTACTATCGAGTAGGTCCCCATTTTGCTACAAAAAAGCCCTGAACCCGTCAAGGTATGGACGTCACCAGATCTCTGAAGATATGCTGTGGTATCTGGCACCAAGGCTTCAGTAGTAGCAGGCCCTTTAGGTCCTGTAAATTGCAAGGTGAGGCCTCCATGGATTGGATGTGTTTTTTTCAGCACATCACACAGATGTTCAGCTGGACTAAGATCTGGAGAATTTGGAGGAATTTTGAAGTCAACACCTCAAACTTGTTAATGTGTTCCTCAAATCATTCTTGAACCAGTTTTGTAGTGTAGCAGGGCATATTATCCTGCTGAAAGAAGCCACTGTCATCAGTGAGTACCATTTCCATGAAGGTCAGCAACAATGTGTAGGTAGGTGGTACGTGTCGAAGTATCATCCACATGAATATCAGGACTCAAGGTTTCCCAGCAGAATATTGGCCAAAGCATCTCATTGCCTCTGCCAGCTATTCCCATACTGCATCCTTATTGAGGTAAGCAATGCACACACACTCAGCCATCCACATGATGTAAAAGACTCATCAGACCAGGCCACCTTCTTCCATTGCTCCGTGGTCCAGTTCTGATGCTCACATGCCCATTGTAAGAACTTTCGGCTGTGGACACGGGTCAGCATGGGCACCCTGACCGGTCTGCTGCTACACAGCCCTATACACAACAAACTGCAATGCTTTTTTCTGCTTTCAACACAACTTTAGGGACAACATGTTTACTCGCTGCCTAATGTATCCCACTGACTTTCAGATGCCATTGTAACAAGATAATCAATGTTATTCACTTTACCTGTCAGTGATTTTAATGTTATGACTAAACGGTATATATACTGTATATGCTGTACTTGCCCTTCAAAGCAGTTTTCCACTTCTCCTAGCTAATGAATACCAGAAAACCTTACACCCAAACTTTAAAACAATTCTAATGACATACAGCTTTGTGCTGACTCCATCTATAATCACATGCTATTCATGAGAAAGGACAAATAAGATTATTCCGTAATGCAGCTTGTGTTTTTGCTGAACTAATTGTGGAATCAGGCCAATCTATGCCCAGGCAAGTCATTTGCAGCAAAAATTAGAGAACAGAACAGTATAACCTGAGAAATAAGAAGGCTGCCACTGTTAATCTTCTCCTGAAAATGCTAGTTTCCCTGGCTGTGCTTCAATAATATTCCAGTAAAGTCAAAGCGGGGTCAGACGTACAGACCAGGAAAGTCAGAGCAGAGTCGGAAGTCCTCATCTGCATATCCGTTCTAGATTAGTGTTTCAAAGTCCTGAAGCAAGAGGGTCAGTAAAACAGCCAGACAACCAGCATTTTCAGAAGAAATGGTCAGCAATGGAAGCCTCCAAGTTTTACTCATGACAGGCCTAATGTGATTTTAGTGTACTTTATTTGTGAAAATGAAAACAAAGTCCAGTTATGTGACCTGTGAAAGCCGCGTTCAGCTCCCCTCTGATCATGGGGTTTTGTGTGCTGTATTAAGAAGAAGATAAATGAGCCCCTTTAGACTGCTCATGGTAAGGCTGCATTCACACTTCAGCGTTTTGAATCGCGGGCAGATTTGCAGTGAATCTGCCTGCGTTTTGAAAACGCTGATGTGTAAATGACAAATCGATGGACTCGCATTTGAGATGCCATTCATTTGAATGACACCTCAAATCGCAGTGTGGGTCTGCCGCAATTGTCTTGCAATAAATCGCGGCAACCTGCATCGCAGAAAGCATTTCGCCCAAAAGTAGATCCTGAACTTTTTTTGGGCGACGTGCTTCCCGCGATTTATCGCACGACAATCGCAGCAGACCCGCACCGCGACTTGAGCTGTCATTCAAATGAATGGCATCTCAAATGCGAGTCCCATGATTTGTCATTCACACATCGGCGCTTTCAAATCGCGGGCAGATTCGCAGCAAATCTGCCCGCAATTCAAAACGCTGAAGTGTTAATGCAGCCTAAGTGTAATTGTAAAGGCTCATTCATACTGGCCCGCACAATAAAATGCACCCTGTACTTTTTTTTTCTTCCAACTTTATTAAAATGTCAAAATGAAATTTAATTCATTTCTATGCACCACAGCTCAGCTTCAGAGTGTAGAAACGAACAGTACATGGAGCCGTTCAGTTGTGGAGGGTCAACATGCACATTTTGCACCATAAAAGGTCCCATTCAGGGCAAAGTAACAATTGTGTTTTTAGTGTTTCTTTCCCCAGAGGTACTTACCTTTCTTTGCCCCCCCCCCCACTGCTCGGGTCAGCCATCAGGAGAAAGGAAAATACCCGGTACTTCCAGGTTTGATGCCTAATGATGCTCACATCCCTTCCTTTAATGTGACAGAGCTTGGTGACTGGTCCATTGCTGCCACACAGAGAGGATGAACAGGTATGTAAGTCCCATTAGGTGGAGCTTACATATACTAGGCTTCCTTTCCTTTGGAGCCACAAAAAAGCAAAAAAAAGGGGTGAGTATATGTGATTGGCTGCTCTCACCCCTCCTTTTTCCTTCCTTCTCAAAGTGGTGTAATGGATATTGCAGGTATGTTTGTTTGCAGTATTGGGTACAAGGCTCCTTTAAGAATTCCCTGAGTTTTCCCAAGTGGGCTATAAAAGCCAATGGGAACACCTTGGATTATTAAGGGATGATAGCCCAAGGGTATATAAGGTAGCTGGATCCAGTTCTGGTCCTCTTTGGACCTTCAAGCAAAAGGAGGTCCCATGCCCCCCCATCGCGGTATTTTATGTGGTGTTTTCCTGCCACCCGGGGGGGGGGCTTGTTTTTCTCTACATATGCTCGAGTTCTAATAACTGAGCAAAGAAGTTGGTGAATCTGTCTGTTCTTATTGTTGTTTGAATTAAAATGTTCTTGCAATGATTTATGTTGCTATTGATAAATCAATAATGTACCTTGGCCATTTTTCTGTGTACAGTGTTCTCTTTATTATTAGTATTAATGGTGTTTATAGGTGGTGGGGGTTTTGCGGCCTGCAGTCCCATGGTTTTCTTTTAAGAGTCAATATACTGGTATTTCAGGGTTTGGTAGATGTTCTAGAGTTAAAGGGATTGTAAACCCTCATTTTTTTTTTTAAATAACAAACATGTCATACTCACCACCAGTGTGCATTTCTTTTTGTACAGAGTGACCCTGATCCTCCTCTTCTGTGGTCCCTCATTCACACAGAATGCAGGACTTGGCCCCGCCCCCCCGGCTCCGCATCATTGGATTTGATTGACAGCAGTGGGAGCCAATGGCTGTTCTGCTATCAATTGATCCTATCAGGATGTGTAACACCAGCTAGAGGGGGTGTGCTCGTTCCCGGACAGAAGATGACAGCTTTCAGGTAAGTAAAATGGGGGGCTGGGATGCATTAAGGTGAAAAACCATGAGGGTTTACAACCCCTTTAAAGCGCTACAAGTATGGTGTGTTTATCACCAGTACTCCCCTTTCCCTGTGTCAATGGCACCCCAACATATTACCCTAGAGTACCTCTGATGCACATGCATTGTGAACCCAAGTGTTTTGGTGCACTGTGTTGTAAAAAATGGTGCGTGTCCATTCATTTTGGTATGTTGCCAACCCATTCATTTTTATGGGCTGCCTTAACACAACACATGTTACCGTGTAAAAATGCAACACACCAGGTCGTAAAGGTGGAAATTGGCCCTCAAGCCTATAGGAGCTGCCAAGAACACTGCATTTTTGGCAAGATCAACAGGTATTTCATGTACTTTCTGAAATTGTTGTTAGACTAAAAAAAGAAAGCTAATGCACCCCCTCTACGGACTGGTAAGCTACAATATATAATTTTTTGAGGGTTTAGATAACTTTAACACAGGGGTCTCAAACTGGCGGCCCTCCAGCAGTTTCAAAACTACAAGTCCCACGAGGCATTGCAAGGCTGACAGTTACAAGCATGACTCCCACAGGCAGAGGCATGATAGGACTTGTAGTTTCGCAACAGCTGGGGGGCTGTCAGTTTGAGATCCCTGCTTTAACACATATGACTCTTGTAGAGTGCTGCAACCCATCTACAGGAACGCTGCCTGACGGATGACCCACAACCTGGAGAGCAACACCGGGAAGAATATGGCCCAGAGCCACAGGGACACGTCCAGCTTCAGCATCGCTTTTCCTTCTACAGTGTGAGCAAACAATAAATTTGTGCCTTATCATTATGGCTCTTGACACACTAATAACCATTCAGAAATGACTCCTCTTAGCAAAGTTAATTAAAGGGGAGCAAAATGATTTCAATACCAGTAGTGATCATTATCTGAGCCAGCTAAATGATATCGTTCCATAAACACATGGTTCAGTCCTTTGATAGTGCTCATTCTGGTATGTGGAATAGAATGGAGGAGTTTAATTTGCATCAGGCTCTCGGTAAACAGCGGATGTGGTCAGGTTGCGTAAATGTGACAATTCATTATTGGCTGTCGACAACAAAGTGACCAAAGCCGTTCCTTAGAACGCAGCGGGATGTAAGCAGTCTTTTTCGAGGTGTCTGTGGTGATGGTGTGGAATGATGACGATCTGAATGACTGATGAAAAGCCACTCTCTTTATCAGCAAATCCAATTTGAAATAACTTGCCTTTAAAGTGTATCTCAACCCAAAACCAAAAATGTAATTCATTGCAGCTTACTATTACGTAGATGTGGTGGCTGCATTCGTTTTAATTTTTCAGGCTTTTTCTGCCTTTATTTTCACCTGGTGATCCTGCGAGAAATCACGTTTCCTGTCCCTGGGTTGGCTATGTTCATTACTTCACTGTATCAATGGAAGAAGCCATGATTCTCATCCAAGCAGGACTTCAAACATTCACTGAGCAAAATTATAAACGCAACACTTTTGTGTTTGCCCCTATTTATCATGAGCTGAACTGAAAGATCTACAACTTTTTCTATGTACACAAAAGGCCTATTTCTCTCAAATCACAAATCTGTCCAAATCTGTGTTAGTGAGCACTTCTCCTTTGCCGAGATAATCCATCCACCTCATAGGTGTGGCATATCCAGATGCAGATTAGACAGCATGATTATTGCACAGGTGTGCCTTAGGCTGGCCACAATAAAAGGCCTCTCTAAAATGTAAAGTTTTACTGTGTATTGGGTGGTTCCGGGGGGTCTGAAAACCAGTAAGTATCTGGTGCAGTGCAGCACATCTCCTTCAAATAGAGTTGAAATAGGGACACCTGTTTCTGTAACAATTGTCTAAAGCTGGCCATACAACACACAATTTTCTTATTCAATTTCCTTTAGATTTACCTTCAACTATGTAGTGCAAGGGCCTGCATGATTGCATACAAATTGAAAGAGTTTAGGTTTGACCTCATATTATATGGTTTTGATAAATCTAAAGGAAAATTATACTAGAAAATTGTATAATGTATGACCAGCCTTATGCCGCTTACACCTGATCGGACATTTCGACAACAAAATCCTGGATTTTTTCCGATGGATGTTGGCTCAAACTTGTCTTGCATACACACGGTCACACAAATGTTGTCGGAAATTCCGATCGCCAAGAACGCAGTGACGTACAACACGTACAACGAGCCGAGAAAAATTAAGTTCAATAGCCAGTGCGGCTCTTCTGCTTAAATCCGAGCATGCATGGAACTTTGTGCGTCGGAATTGTGTACACACGATTGAAATTTACGACAACGGATTTTGTTGTTGGAAAATTTGAGATCCAGATCTCAAATTTTGTGTGACAGAAATTTCCGATCGAAAATGTCTGATGGAGCCTACACAAGGTCTGAATTTCCGACACCAAGCTCCCATCGAACATTTTCCGTCGGAAAATCCGACCGTGTGTACGGGACATGAGAGGGGATATCTCCTTACTTTGAAGAGTCCTGTTTTTTCTCCAGAACAAGACTCGCCGATCTCCCTAATGGAATTTTTTTTTCTTAAACTGTATAATACATACCTGTGATTATTATATCTGCCTAGGTTTTAGCTTTAACTGTGGTAATAGAGAGGCAGATATTTCACTGGAAACCAAGATATCTGCCCCTCTAAAAATAACTATAGGATTCTTCCTGATTTCCCACATTTGTCAATTATAAGCTACTGTAACTCCTTTCTACTCCCAATCTATACATTAAAATTTCACAGCATGGTAATAAACATCTGCCCTTTGGGAACCACCAGCAGACACTATCCATGCCTGGTGACTTTCAATCTTGGCTGTCACTGACAACTGGGGACAAATCAGAGTGGATCATGATCCTGACATGTGATACCTATGTCAGTTATGAGATAAGGATCACATGCAAGTCAGAGGCTTTATTGACAACATAAGCCTTCAGCCTGCAGAGGCCACTGCAGCTGAGAGGTGGCAGTGTTCACCTGTTAAATACTGTAATTGTCAGATACAAATACAGGATTAAAAAAAAACTAGGCTTAAAATAAAATGAAAACATTGTATTTTCTTTTTGTGCATTAGTCAGCCCATTTTATATATATATATATATATATATATATATATATATATATATATATATATAAAGAGCAGGGTTTTTTAACAGGTAACCAAATAAAAGCTGTATATGATCTTAAAAAATAAATATAAAAATATATTTAGCTTTGTTATGCAGTTGTAGAGTTATTGTTAAAGTAATACTAAAGCTTTGTTTTAGTTTTCCTCTAAAATAACAAACATGTTATACTTACCAACTCTGTGCAGTGGCTTTCCACAGAGCAGTGGATTCTCCTCTTCTCGGGACCCACGCTGACACTCCTGTCCCCTCCTCCTGCTGGGGGAACCCAAGCAGGCACGTGCCGACCCACGGCTCTGTGTGTCCATTCACACGGAGCCACGGCTTGGCCCCGCCCCCTCTGTCTCCTGATTGGCTCACCAACAGGAGTGCGAGTCCCCGGGGATATAAGGCTCTCATGGACATCCCCAGATCGAGAGGGGGCACAGGAACGTATTAGGGGGCTAGGGGGCTGCTGCACCAAAGAAGGTTTTTTACCTCCTTGCATAGAATGCATGAAGATAAAAAATCTTGTGCCTTTACAACCACTTTCAGTTAACCAACACATGCTGACACTGCTAAATTTGGCCTGGGCATTTAGGCATTATTGACCAGGGGTCACAAAAAAGTTTAATACTGACTGTAAAAAAAGATTTCGCAATTAGTTCCACTGCTTGATTTTTTCAGGTCATGTATGCCCAGTCTAATATTTTACCACATGTGGGATTTACTGTATTATTTCAGATATGCTGAAATGTGTGGCTCAAATAATCTGTGACACTGCAGAGGGCCAAAAATAAATATTCAGCAATGTAGGTTGAATTTTACATAATCCAGGAAGAATCAGAAGTAGTTATGACTTCCTGAGAAAAGTATTTTATACTATATGTTATTATCACTACAAATATATTTCCTATTAGTTATGAAAGTCACCTGTAGTATTTTCATTTTAGTGAGCGTTTTGCAGTTCTTTTATTCTGCATAGCGGTGGGTCTAATTGTAATTACTAGGTATAAGTGTATTGTTACATAAAGCTGTATATTTTCTTCTTAGAAAAGCCCTTCCAAGTATCATTGTGTTCAATTAGTTTACATATGGGGACGCAAAGCACAAAATGAAGACTGTGTGTTTATTTTAAAGTGATAACCGCAAAAAGCAATTAAAGGTGAACTCCCACTTCAGCAATTTATTCATTACAGGTACTGTGTTAGTTTTAACTCTTTGTATGCAATAATACTTGAGAATTTCAAATTCCAATTCGAATATTCCCAATCTGAGTATATGCTAAGTTAATGAAATACAGACTGCAGTCTTTTCATTTTTTTTTTAATATACAAATGAGAGGGACCAGCCTAAAGTGAATCTGTACTTTGCTCATACAGATTCACTTGAACCATTGCTTTTTATTAGATTATTCCCAAAACACTGCTCTGATTAACATAGCTCTTTCTCCCTGAGCAGCACTGGTGATTGGAACAATGTAAGGGGGGGGGCATGGGGACTTCTGGAGATCAGGACCACTGCTTTGTGTGTGAGAGCAGCAAGCCCACTCTGCTATATGCTGCCACCACAGGGTATTTTAACCCAGACCAGCATATTTATTACTGTGTATGCAGACTGCTTGCTTGCAATACAGTAATAGATAACAAGGGTCCAATTGGGCTTTAAAGCATCTAATGCTTACTTTTCCTTGGCCTGTTACTCAAGCTCCATGTCAATTGTAATCAAAGCTTACACAAGGCTGAGGAATCTCTTCTGGCCCACTGGTGGCAATGGTGCTGCCAATTGTCAAACTTCAGTGCTGTCACTAGAGAGGTTGAGTCAAATAATCCTCTATACCCAGACGTACCAGGTAAATTATGTTCACTCCCAGCTGTGAACAAAGTGGAGTACAGTAAGTCCCCTACATACATACCAACAAGTTCCATTCCGAGAGCATGTTCGTAAGTCCAGTTTGTCCAAGAAATTTAAAGCGGGGGTTCACCCACACCGCCAAAAAAAAAAAATATTAAAAGCCAGCAGCTACAAATACTGCAGCTGCTGACTTTTAATACATGGCCACTTACCTGTCCCAGGGTCCAGCGATGTCGGCAGGGGGCGCCGAGAACCCGCTCGGTTCTCTGCAGCTGCCGCCGCCATCCTAGGTGAGGGAATCAGGAAGTGAAGCATTGCGGCTTCACTTCCCGGTTCCCTACTGTGCATGCGTGAGTCGCGCTGCGCGTCCCAAGTGGTCCCAGCTCTCTCCTGGGAGCTGTGTGTTCCCAGCAGACAGTGCGGTGGGGACGGGAAGAGGCGTAGACTCCCATGGGAGTCTATGCCGGAAGTGGGTGCAAATACCTGTCTTAGAGAGGTATCTGCACCCCCCTCCCCCCTGAAAGGTGCCAAATGTGACACCGGAGGGGGGGAGGGTTCCGAAAAGCAGAAGTTCCATTTTTGTGTGGAACTCCGCTTTAACCTAGGTACCCAACTAACACAATCAGCCCAATAAATTACTGTAGTAGGTTTTCAAGCTCTTTTTATTATTTTCATTCAATAAAAATACAAATACATAAATACATTTACACAGCTTCCTAGAATCTTTCAGATTAATTTGACTCTATGTTCAAGCTATATATTAAAACAGTTTCATCTTCTATTCTCTTACATAGGGTCCCTTATATTATCTTCCTCCCATTTATTCTAGACACCAACCTCTCCACTCCGAAAAAAAAAGAAAAACATTCCCACCCTCCCCTACTGTAGTAGGTTTGTAAAACATTTCACATGAAATATATACGGAAAAAAAAATGTTAAAATATAGATACAGTGTTGTATACAGCAAAGTACACAGAACCACAACCACCAGCAATATGAACTAACTCACACGATTGGACATGTAAGCATGTTCGTATCTTTGACAGTTCGCAACTTTAAGGCGCGTGTGTAGGGGACTAACTGTACAAGGAGGGTGGGTAATCCCAATGTGGGGAACCAGCCACATACCAACCAGCCAAATACCAACTACAGCACACAAAGCCATCCACAACTCCGCCCCAAGCTACATCACCAACCTTGTCTCAAAATATCACTCCAACCCTCTTTTTCACTTCCCGAAACTTCCTTCCTGCTCTCAGCTCCCTCATCACTTTCTCCCATGTTCACCTCTGGGACTTCTCCATCCTCTGGAACTCCCTACCCTCTGTCTGGCTATCTCTTTCTCTTTCTGCCTTTAGACAGTCCCTGAAAACTCATCTCTTCAGGAAAGACCTTCCTAACCTAAGGCTGGCCATACACGGTTCCTGCTAAACCGGATGAGATTTGAACCGTTAATGGGCATGCTAAATGTACCAAGTTGATCAATCAATCAACTTGAGTACAACCAGCCTGATGGATTCTCTTACGATTATCGCTAGTGGCTGCTCGCGAAAATCACTATCTTCTCCTGGTGGTGATGGCTTCCCCTGCCCGCCCCCCTGCTGGGCGAAGACAATTGCCGATTTCCCTGTCAGCACCGTCTGCGTTGATGGGGGAATCGTGTGGTTGCTGGAAAGAAATTTGCCCCGTGTATGGCCGGCCTAGGCCTAACAACTGCAATTTTACTTTCTCCATCAGCTCATCCCTCACAATCACCTTTTGTATCACTTCCGTAAGCTCTCAGTAGCAGAGCCCTCTTAACCATCTTGCCTTGAATTGTATTGTGACTGTACTGTTTCTCTTTATTTTGTAAAGTGCTGCACAAGCTGTTGGCTCAATATCAATCCTGTACTCTAACAATGATAACAATTGCAGACATGTCAGGCTCACATCATGCCGGTGGTTGCCTCAGGCAAGTGCTGGGAGCCAGAGACAGGCACTCACTAACAAAAGAGCAGTCTCCATGATAGCTGCAATGTCGGATGGCCGTGCACTATGGGGGGGTGCCCCGTCCGACATTGCTGCTGGCATTACAGGGCACCCAGATAGAACACAGTACTACATGTACTACAAAGTAGGCCCATGTTTGGAAATACACATCATCCAAGTCTTGTTCAACAATAAACAATAATGTTTTTTTTTTTTTCAGGAATGCAAATAAAGCTTACTTTAAATGTTTACATTATCTCCCAAGAAACAAACATTCAGCATAAACACAGATATACATCTATGCTAACTAGCAGATTCCTAACAGTGGTAACATTTTAAACGGCAGTCCAGGATTCAGCAGTCTTAAGTGAAAATAAATTAAAAAAAATAAAAAAAATTATGAACAGACAGTTTTTTTATTGTATTAGAGACGTGTAATGTCTTAATGTTGTATAATGCAATAAAGTACTTGTATCTTCCTAATCACAATCTTCTATGAAATTGTGTGCCGGGATAAGTGCACTCCCGCATATGCATGGGAGTGAAGTCATCCCACGCTGACCAATCAAAACGGCCGTAGGCCAGAACCCAGAGGAACCTGGAGACAAGATGTTGGCACCGGCGAGGGACCTTGTGGGCATCGGACCATTGCAACTACGATATGTGTAGTATTTGTGACTTTAGTTCCACTTTAAACTGACCATACACGCAAAGACTTACCGTATTTCATTCAGCTTGCGGACTGAACAAAAAAAAACCTAACATCTATTCAAATATGCTATCCTGATATTTCCTATTCCATATATATGTCTGTTGTACCATGTAATTGTATAAAAAAAGTATCCTATTCTTTTTGTATTGCTTCCTTTGTGTGAAATACTTGGTGACCCTGCTAGTCCCCCTGTTCTCCTATTTCAAACTGACCATGCTAGGTATAAAAGCACATCCATGCCAGCATGTTCAGTTTTCTGGCGGTGCAGGGAGAACAGCCTGCCTTTCCTCTAATGGCTAAGATGTGTACTGACACCCCCAACTCACCACAGCCATTCACTGGGAAGATCGGTATAAATAAAAAATTATAATACATTTTTCATACCGTGCTCCTAACCACAAACAAACATATGCAATCCACTTTGTTATGTGCTGAATAACAATATATAAAGTCCATAAACCACCACCTGATATCTCCAATAGTGAAAGTGAGATTCCTTCTTGATAATTGTGAAAAAATATTATAGTGTCTTCTTCCACCAGGTACTAGGCAAACATCCTACTCACCGGACAGACATGTCACCCATTACAGGTAGTCATATAGAGCATGGGTAGCAAGGAATGCAATTCCAATTGAAAACGGCCCAAGACGATATACCGCCAATGAAGGTATACAAATCATATATAAAGAAAAAAGTTCAGTGCACTACTCAAATTAAAACCAAATAGTAATGTGAATCTAAAGAAATGAAAAAATTATAGTTCATATGGAGAATGATGGTATCATAAACCGGAGGTGTGATTCCTCTTTAGGTCTTCAGTAAATCTTCTATGGATCCTCTAAGACAGTGCAGAAATAGGAAAAGGGGGCTGCTTACCAGATTTGATGGATCCCCACCACAGAGATCATGCGAGCCTGAACAAACTCCTCTCGGGGTCAGGAACAGCTGGTCTTTGAGTAGAGACAGACTTCCCTCCACGCCAGGTAGTTGAGATTTCAGAGGCAGCAATCAGGAACAAATAAACGATCAAGGGGTTAATATGGCGCACAATGGATGTAGCCAAGTACATATGACTAAAAATGGTGGGGGGAAGGGGGTGGGTTGGGGGTTCCTGAGAGGGGGAACTTGGTGGTGGTAGTTAATGTTTCACAACAAGTTCAGGTATTAGTCCATGTAAGGATAAAATGATGCTGAATAAATGGAAGGCAGCCAGTCTATAAAAGCTAGAAGAAGCTCTGGAACAATAAAAAAGAAAGAAGGACGGCGCCCTCTAAGTGCAGCATGTATGTTAAAAATATTTATTACAATAGATAAAAACACTCACATTTGAGTTGCTAAAAACCAGCATATAAAATAGTTTCATCCGCGTGCTCTCGGGGGATGTGGGTGTCACGGGCCAGTGGGGGGGTTCCTGGGATGTGAGTCCTGTGACCTGGGTCCTGGTAGCTGTTCCAGTGGTGCCGAGGGTCCTCAGCTATGCATAGCCCGATGAAGGAGCACGCATGCTCCGAACGCGAAGCACCGCCCGCCTCACCCCACTCCTGGAAGTGAAGACGCAGGTCAGCACGGCGCTCCACGGAGGCTCCATGACCGACATCCTGGCCGCCCGGAGGCTCTGAGGACCCTCGGCACCACCGGAACAGCTACCAAGACCCAGGTCACAGGACTCACATCCCAGGAACCCCCCCATTGGCCCATGACACCCACATCCCCCGAGAGCATGCGGATGAAACTACTTTATATGCTGGTTTTTAGCAACTCAAATGTGAGTGTTTTTATCTATTGTAATAAATATTTTTAACATACATGCTGCACTTAGAGGGTGCCGTCCTTCTTTCTTCTTTTTTATTGGCAATCAGGAACACTCTCCTCCATTAGCTGCTCCAGCAAGACCACTCGTAGCAGGAAATAGTATATTTTATAGTATCTTTTTCTCCTCATATTTTTATCTATATATTTTAACCAGCTTGTTTCCATGATAAATGTCAGATTTATATATGGTGATGTATTTTCCAGTGAGGCGAATTCCATAGTGAATGCTTCACTGGAAGATGCTATATTCATTGTTTTAGCAATAGGAATATATTATGGTTTATGAAATTATATACATTATTTGTGATGTGCTTTAGCTAGTACATACTAATTTTTTGGCTGACAAGGAGGATGGTTGGTTTCATGTCCATGCACATAGTGGGCTGTGCAGGATGTGATCCCAAATCCATTTCCGGTGTCAATGATGCACTGAGGTATTTAAAGGTGTGGTGGGTGACGTCTGGCCATAGCCTCCTCTCCCAGTAGATGCCTGTTTAGGAGAAACGTAGCGTGGGGTGGAGCCAGAGGACCTGACGTCGCCACACTCTCAGCTGATCGGCTTTGGCGTCGGCTGTGTTTTTAAATTGCAGCTGTGTTTTACCCTGCCAATGCTTTGATGTCAGTTGTCCATTTATGGATTAAAGCATTTTAAACTACTGCACAATGAAGCACCTCTTTTTCTTTTAAAATATACTATTTCCTGCTATAAGTGGTCTTGCTGGAGCAGCTAATGGAGGAGAGTGTTCCTGATTGTCGCCTCTGAAAATTCAACTACCTGGCGTGGAGGGAAGTCTGTCTCTACTCAAAGACCAGCTATTCCTGACCCCGAGAGGAGTTTTGTTCAGGCTCGCATGATCTCTGTGGTGGGGATCCATCAAATCTGGTAAGCAGCCCCCTTTTCCTATTTCTGCACTGTCTTAGAAGATCCATAGAAGATTTACTAAAGACTTAAAGAGGAATCACACCTCCGGTTTATAATACCATCATTCTCCATATGATCTATAATTTTTTCATTTCTTTAGATTCACATTACTATTTGGTTTTAATTTGAGTAGCGCACTGAACTTTTTTCTTTATACTATACAAAACCTCATGTTCAAGGTTTTTTTAGTTGCAGCACTCAGGATTATTTATGTTTCATATATTTGCGATTTTGTGTGTTTTTTATGCACTTTAAAATAGATTTTCACTAATTTAAATTTCACATTGGTTTATCACAGTTGGGGGTAGCGCGGAACGTTTACCATATACAAATCATATATGTCAAGGAGAAAAAAGAAAACTCCTCATAGTGTAGCTTTTAACTTTTTAATTTTCGCAATTTTCAGTAAATCTTGAAATGCCCATAAAAACAAGCAGGCACGCCGATCGCGTTCTACCTGTGTTCCAGAGAGATGGCGGAAGTGATGTTTCACGCACTAACCGATCCGACGCGTTTAGTCAGCAAGGGTTGACGTCATCAGGGGTCATGTGTTTTGTTGTTTTTTCCACCCCCAGCTCTCTAAATCCCTTAGACAACTGAGAACAGAGATTATGTGATCACCTTTTAAAAAAGTTTAAAGGTTTTTCAATTTTTCTTTTTCACACAAATCTCTCATTTCTATTTAAAACGGAATGGGTTGTTTTACAAGGTAAGGGTTCACATACATTTCAATGCAAAAACATTTGGATAGACAAATCTCCCACTTCAAGCTATTGTTTCCTGACAGCCGACAACCCCAGCTGTCATATTATCCAAACTGTGATTTCAGATGATTGGATGCAGTCACTGTTTGGTCCACAATTTTCCACCAAGCTCCTTTGATCTTCAGATCAAAGTTTGTTGAGCGGAATGGTGCCGAGAAGGCCACCGACAGATCAAATTTTAGCTGATTCAACAGAAAATAGAAGACGTTCAATCTGTGTATGGCCAGTTGGATTCATTCACATAGATATGTTAACTTAAATGCCTCAAAATTACCTTGTCGCCACAGAGCAGACAGTTTGCAAGTGGTTGTCAGGCATTAAAGGGGTTGTAAAGTTATTTTTTTTTTTTTTTTTAAATAACAAACATGTTATACTTACCTTCACTGTGCAGCTCGTTCTGCACAGAGTGGCCCCGAACCTGGTCTTCTGGGGTCCCTCGGCGACTGTTTCAGCTCCTCCCCGCAAGCATTTACCACCTTCATGCGAGCTCCCTCACACGGTGGTGAGTGCTTGCGGGCGCGCTCCCGTGATACAGCCGGCGGCTATAGCCGCTCGCTGTATCACTCGGCTCCGCCCCCCGGCGCGCCGCATCATCGGATGTGATTGACAGCAGCGCGAGCCAATGGCTGCGCTGCTTTCAATCCATCCACTGCAGCCAATCAGCGACCACGCTGAGCTGCAATGAAGCTGACGAGGACGAGGAGCGAAGATTCGAGGCGTCAGGTAAGTAAAACGGGGGGGCTGGGGGCGGCGGTACTGTCAAAAGTTTTTTCACCTTAATGCATAGAATGCATTAAGGTGAAAAAATTTTTACCTTTACAACCCCTTTAATCAAGCACTCACAAAACACTCAGCATCCCAAGCAAACTTTCAGACATTCAGGCATTTCAGGCATTACAAACCGCTCAGCGTCTGCTACCCCTCTCTGCCAATCCCTCCATTGGCTGCCACTCACCCAACAAATTAAATTCAAAATACTAACAATAACTTACAAAGTCATCCACAACTCATCCCCCACTGACATCACGAACCTAGTCTCAAAATACCAACCTAATCGTTCTCTTCATTCCTCCCAAGACCTCCTGCTCTCTAGCTCTGTCACCTCCTCCCATGCTCACCTCCAAGACTTCTCCCAAGCCTCTCCCATCCTTTGGAATTCCCTAACCCAATCTATCTGACTATCTACTACTCTATCCACTTTTAGGCAACCCCTGAAAACTTTTCTCTTCAGAGAAGCCTGTCCTGCCTCCACCTAACAACTGTTCTTTTAATTTCTCCATCAGCTCACCCCCCCATAATTATTACCTTTAGTTCCACTTGACCCTCCCTCCTAGATTGTAAGCTCTAACAAGCAGGGCTCTCTGATTCCTAATGTATTGAATTGTATTGTAACTGTACTGTCTGCCCTCATGTTGTAAAGCGCTGCACAAACTGTTGGCGTTATATAAATCCTGTATAATAATAGTGGTTGTTGAGCCAATATAATAAAAACCTCCCATCCCCTCCCCTCTGTAACATAACAATATTTGTCCCTGTGCTTGTGTTATAAAAAAAATTTGCCTATTTGTACCCATATCAGAGCGTCTGCCGGCGCTCACGTGACTCCTCGGCTCTCTCCTCTGCCCGGCTGACAGCTCCGGTTCAGGGAGATTTATTTACCTTCATTGACGGTTTTTCCATTCGTATCCATATTTATGTATGTTTGTATCAGTATCATATGTATTTATTTTTTGATATGCTATTTTCTTTGTAAATAAAATTATATATTTTTCATATACACTTCATCTTTATTGTAGTAGTGCCTCTAAAGTCCCACCTCAGGGGATTCCTCCTCTTCTCTTCCAGCAGGCAGGGCCGAGCACTGCCGCTGACGTCAGCTGGGGAGAAGGGGAGGAGAGAGCCGAGGAGTCATGTGAGTGCCAGGAGACGCTCTGATATACTGTAGGTACAGATCGGCATATTTTTTTTATATAACATAGGCACAGGGACACATTTTGTTGTTACAGGGGGAATGGGAGGTTTTTATGGTAGTTATAATAGTAGCAGGAGGGGAGGGGGTGGGCACTGACACCAGCAGACAGGCAGGGGGGGGGACAGAGAAGGACACAGCAGGGCTGCGGATGATGGAAGTAAACTGACCACAGTGTCAGGGCTCAGCAGCCATGATAAACCATGGTCAGTTTAGAGGGGGGAGGGTATGACCAGGCAAGATCAGCCAGGCTTTTTAGGTGTTAGAAGGGGCCAAATTACACAGCATCAGCACTGTGCATACTTTTCATACTTGAAGGGAACAACATCTGTTTTTTTTTTTTAGGGTAACAAACACTTTAAATTGTAAGTGATTAAATTCTTTTAGGTAAAATATAGAATTTGACTATTTGATATCCACATATATGACAAACTGCCTACTTTATAGCAGTGACAGCTCAAACATCATCAAGTATTAGCAGATGGCTTGTAGGTAACAGTCAGAAAGGTGTAATGACAGTGTCATATTTCACATAATTCGAGCAGTACCCAATTACTGTATTACTGTACAATTATTTAAACAGCAGCATGTGCCAACTACCAGACATCCTAGGGCACTTAAGATAACCATAAGAGGAATGTACTGGCACTTCTTGGTGCCTTAAATTTGACTCCCAACTTCTTTTATTATAATTCAGTACAGATTCACTCTAAAGCAGCCATTCTTAACCAGTGTTCTATGTTCTATGGGACCCTAGGGTTCCTCCAGGGGTTCCTAGGGGTTCCTTGTTCTGTGTCTAATTGACCTCCAATTTCATATGGCATGTTCTGAAGTCAACACCACTTGGCAGGGCCAGCTACAGGACACCAATGATCTTTTTGGCTGCCTGTAAGGCTGCATTCACACTTTTTGAATTGCGGACAGATCTGTTGCGCAACTGCCCACGATTTGAAAGCGCTGATGTGTGAATGGCAAATCGCGGGACTCGCAGTGTGGGTCTGCCACAATCGTTGTGCAATAAATTGCAGGAATATGCATCGCGGGAAGCACGTCGCCCAAAAAAGTTCAGGAGCTACTTTTGGGCGAAAATGCTTCCCGCGATGTGTGTTGCCACGATTGCAGCATGATTTATCGTGAGAAAAATGCGGCAGACCCGCGCCGTGATTTGAGGTTTCATTCAAATAAATGTCATCTTAAATGCAAGTACCGCGATTTGCCATTCACGGATCAGCGCTTTCAAATCATGGGCAGATTCGCGCCAAAAATTTATAAAGGCTGAAGTGTGAATGCAGCCTAAGGTTCTCATTCTGGTCACCACGGTAAGGGGAAGCATTCTTTCTACTGGCCAAGAAGGGCATTTTTCCCACTCACCCCCCAAATGAATTAATTTTAGCAGGGGTTCCTTAAGATCCTAAAACCAATTTTAAGGGTCCCTCTAGGGTAAAAAGGTTGGGAAAGGCTGCTCTAAAGGGTTAATCCACCTAAAAGAAATATTTTGGTTATTTATGGATCTTGGTGGGCTCAGTCAGCCCCTTCCTACTTATATGTCTTGGATACTCCAATGCGTATATCCCCCTGCCAAAATTTCCAGTTCCTCCTGTTTTATTCTCCATAGTGTGAACTACAACTAAAGGCTCCTGTATGACTGTTTAAAAAAGTCCCAAATCCAGTTACTATGTGATGCACAAACCTCATTAAACAAAAAACTTCCTTTACCGCCTCTGATAGAGCCAAATCCTCCTTCGTTTGTTTCTCACACACTCCCCCTCCCAGACACTGCAGCCCAGAGTGGGAAGGAGATCAGAAACAAAACCAGTGCGCTCAATCCAGAAAGTAATGAGCAGGACAAGGTATGGCCAGGTGCTAATTGACAAGCTACAGGCCTGTAAATCATAAGAGGCAATGCTCATAGCCACAGCCTCTGCAACACCTTCTCATCCCACTGTGGTACAAGCAGGTGCAGCCTACATGAGAATGACAACTCTATTCTCTATTCAGGAGCAGCTCAGCAAAGTTGCCACACCATAACAGGAAGCTGTGTTAGGTGGACTCCACTGGCAGGACTAACATGTATTTGTAGGACTTTGTAGGAGAACTAAAAGTAAACTGAAAGTGCAGGAGCACTTATAATTAAAGCAAAGCTATGCTGCATCTGAGCACCTCAAACTAAAAATGCAATGTATTTCGTTTTTAAAATTCAAAGCAAACTCTCCCACCCATCCATGTCTCCATGCTTTATTTTGTAAAACACCCCTAGCATTTCTGACTGTGGTTATCTTGAGTAAGGCAGATGATTCATGAAGTATTTACTTCCTGGAATCCATCCGCCCTCAGCTAAAGCATGCAGGCCGGAGGGTGCGCTTAACTGAGAAAACCCCTCCTCCCCACCTGAAGACTCTTGGGATGTATGATATCATTTGCCAAGGCATAGTTCCTCCCCTCCTGAAGACTACTGAGATGTATGACATCATTTGCCAAGGCATAGTTCCTCCCCTCCTGAAGACTACTGGGATATATGACATCATTTGCCAAGGCATGGTTCCTCCCCTCCTGAAGACTACTGGGATGTATGACATAATTTGCCAAGGCATGGTTCCACCCCTCCTGAAGACTACTGGGATGTATGACATCATTTGCCAAGGCATGGTTCCTCCCCTCCTGAAGACTACTGGAATGTATGATATCATATAAACCACAAAGTAGCTAAAGAAATGTAAAAAAAAAGGTTTAAAACTTGATATACTTTCCAATCAATTTACTGTACTAAGACTAGCAACATAAGGCTTAAAAATAGTCAATATTGATTGAGAGAGTGAAGTTCAGCTTTAGTTGTGCCATATATACCATAATTTTAAGTTTTTGAGTTCTACCTTAAAATAAAAAATTCTAAAAGGGAAAGTAAAAGCTTTCATATTAGCCACATCAGGGGTGCAGACCCAGGAACTCAACCATTAAGATCTCCCCAATACTGTCAGGTGGTTGACCTCACCAGAATCTACCAAACACTGAAATATCAGTTTTGGGTGGACTGACCCTTTCAGATGCCAATATACAGGGAGACAAACCATTCTGCTGCTAACAGTCCAGAAACTTTAAGAAAAATGTTATAATTCTGATTAAATGACATAACTAGAATGTCTCATTCTACAAACCAAAAAAAAAAAAGTTATAAATAGACCCAGACCCAAACTATATATAGACAGACAAAGCTGTCCAGATGTATGTATGTAGATACAGATATATATGGACACGCTTACACCCACGCATGTATACTTAGATCCCTATCTAAATACAGCTGGGTCATCCCAAGTGACATATTTTCTTAGCAGCATTACTGAGTCAAATGGGATTTCGGCTATTAAAACTATTTATCCCTCAGAAGTTAGAGCATCAGTAGGAAGCAGAGAATGCAGCCCGTCCTCTTGTCCAAGTCATTAGTTACACATTGTGCCTGCCCGGATTCCAGCAATGAGAGCGACGTTTTATTTTCAGGCTATTTAACATTCCTTGCAAACTTGCAGAATCTAGCAGATTTGGTTTAAGTGTTGCAAAGCTCAGAGTTTTCCTGTGGCTTTTCTGTGTTTCTAGATAATCAACACCTGGTCTGCAGCAGCAGGACAACCTACAGCAAAGTGGCAGCTTGTGGCATAGGTCATGTGATCAGCTGAAATCATTTCAACGGTAATTTTTACAATGTATGATAAGCAGGCCACACACATCAAAGAAAAGTCAGACACACAATTCAGTCATCTCACAATGCCTTTTTGGTATAGTTTCCGGTCCCATGACCATTTTTTGATATATAATCTATTATTGTTATTATTACCATCCTTAGTATTATTACTCATGCTCACCAAGCTATGAGTTATGTATAAATTCTATATAATACAAATATAAAAATCCATGCTACCCACTACACATATGAATCAATATCATAAAAGTATAGACATAAAAGATTGAGGAAAAGTTCAAATAATAATTCTTTGTATGGCAATAGGAGGAAAGCGGGGAGAGTGTGGCACACATCCTGCAGGTCTTACCTCTTGTTAAAGCGGATCTTCACGCTCCCATGTTTTACCCTGACATATGCTTTATTGCAAGACAGGAGCTTGGAAGAGAGGATACAACTGGAAAGAATAATAAAACTCTTTCCTGATATTTAACCGTTAACAGCCAGCGGTGTCATCACGTCAGTCCACGCAATCGTACAGGCCCACCATACCTTACTAGAAACTGATTCTGAACAAGCAGAAAACTCTACAACTTTACACTTTTTGATGTCAGATAGTATTTCACAAACAATAGGAGAGTCTGATGAGGAATTCCTACCACCACACACTATGTCCTTTGATGTCTCAGATTGTGCAGAGCTGCCCCCATCTCCTTCCGCCTCCATCCTGGCTGCATTCAGTCAGCAAATTTCTACAAATGATCCGTCAGCCCATTTTACCCATTCATCAGCAACACAGCTGAAGGATGAATGTTTCTTACAAGAGGGTTTGTAATATGTTTGTTTTAAATTTCGTTGTGTCTAATCCTACTTATTTTTCTCTTCTGCTGCCCAACTGCCCACGTAGATGTTAATAAAAAACTAAAGATTATGTGAATAGATGGTCTTAAAAGCAACAAAGTAATATATTAATAAAAATATAGATATATAGATATATATAGTGTAATAGTCCCTGTCACTGGGAAAAGGGATGGGATCTCTAACCCTGTGTCCATGTCTTATGGAGAGCCAGCAGGTTGTGTGCCCAGGTGCACACAGCCCATATAACGAGGGGCTAGTGAGAGCAGAGTGTGGAGGAAGGTGGAGTGTGTGTAGCTTGTTGCTACTGCTGTGTGAAGACAGACCTGTGTCTGGAGAGTGGTCTGCCCTGTGGGAGTCTGCAGCCTATGTAAATGGGATTCTTTGCCCAGGGACTGGGAAAGGCTGGCCAGCCTTGAGAGTCGGGGAGACTGAGGAAGCCAGTGAGTCCAGGGGGCTGTAAAGAATTGCCAAATCTGTTGAGAGCAAGCAGAGGAACTGCTGACAAGAGAGCCAGGTGGCTTGGTATGTTTTCCTTATTTTTGGAGTGCTTAATGAAGTTAAACCCCTGCGTGGGAATCCTGAATGGACCTTTTTGCTTTTGTTTTTCGGTTTAATAAACGTGGGCTACCAGGCCCTTAACTATAATGCCTGTCTGATGTGGACTCACTGCACTAAAACGCATTTATCGCTTGAGCTAAATACCCCAAACATTACAAGTGGTGTTCGAATGCGGGCCAACAGACGGTGAAGTCCGGGTCTCTGCGCCAGTAGTGAGTCATTTCAGGAATTGCTGCTAGCGGTGTGTGGCAGCCAGGCAAACTGCATTGCGCAGAAGTTAAATTGATGAACTGTGTTGCATACAGGCGTTTTACCTGTGGAAGTGAGCTCAGCGTGGCCTGAGAAGATGTCTCCACCTAGGAGGGCCAGTCCAGAAGGCCAAGTGATGTGCGATACAGTGAATGAATGGTTCAAGCGGAATCGCAAAGAGTGGGCCGCAGTGCAAGGGGCTGAGATTGTGGCCTCTGACTATGTGCAACCCATGCTACCTACAGAGGAGGTTGGGGACTTCCTGAAAAAATTTGAAAAAGTTGCTGTAAGGAGAAAATGGCCTAGGGATCGGTGGCCAAAATTGTTGCAACCCTTATTATGGATAGAGTACCGGTCGGTTTACCATTTGATGGATTGGGACCAGGATGACTACTGCAAGTTTAAAGAGGAAATTCTTTTTAGAGGAGTGTTCCAGCGTATCATGGGCCGCCAGCAATGCTCCAGAATGGGAGAGGTGTCACCGGAAGACCAAGATTTTGGAAATGCAGAGAAACGCAAAGTTTTGTGTCATGGCCGCTTAGGGAAAGTGGTGAGCTCAGAAAGGAGGGTGCAACAGTCTACATCCTGCATGAGGTATAGCCAACCGGTTTTGGAGTGCAAGTCTGCTGTTACCCCTAGCAACAGGAATCTTGTGTTGCCTACAGGGGGCATCAGTGGGTCTAGAAAGGCTGCAGTATTGCTCCGTGACCACATGGGGGCGTCAGCCTGTGGAGACACCACAGATGAAAGACATCGCACTCAAGTGAAGGCTATGACACCAGCTGCAGGAACTGGTAAGACTGTTTCAGTTTATGATGCTGAACCCAGTGAAGTGGGAGTATGTCCAGTGGGGAGATCCGCAGTACAAATGGACATGGACTTGCTGCAGTGTGCTACCCAGAGCAGTGGGGAGGCGCAGCGTAAAGCCCAACTAGCTGCAGGGCTAGAGACTGGAAAGGACATGGGGACTCTGCATGTGCCTGCTATAATCCAGCAGATGGCTGAGAAAATTGAGCTAGGGGTGACCAAAACAGTGCTGGTGCCATGTTCCCTAGTTACAGGTGCTGCAGGGTTGCCCAGGGAAACTTCCAAGGAGCTCGCAGTGACTAAGCAGAGAGTTTCCCAGGTCAGCTATGGAGCTGCCCAAATAGGTAAGAGTACCCCTTTACCGAGAGCGGGCGCTGTGAAGAGTCGCTCAGAGGTTATGGTGGCTCATAGACAACCCCCAAAAATGGCAGTTGTATCTACATGCAATGAAAATGCTAATGATTGTGCTGACAAAAGTGTTACTATGGGTAAAAGTGATGTGGATTGTAATGACATTGAAACATGTATTTCTTGTAATTTCATATCTGAGAGTGAGGTTGGTAATGTGTTCACTACCAATGATGAGAGTAGATCTCACGTGACAGGCAGAGGCATAGGATTGTCCATGGAGGTCTCAGGGGGTCTCCATGTGATGAAGCCAGAGTCTGTCCAGGATGGTTCTGGTCCTACTCTGGTGGAACAAGGTTGGACTGAGTCACACAGTGAGTGTGTGTGGGCACAGCCCCACAACCCTAAGTGTAGCCCAGTTGGCAAGGGGTTAATTCAGCCTGTAAAAGCTGAGAGTTCAAAGCTAGATGTGTTTGTAGCGCCACCAAAGCAAGGTGGTCAAAATAAGGTATTGCATATTGCCTTGGTTGAGGATGCAATCTCTCACGTTGATGTGAGTAAAAAAATATTGTCACAATGTGAGGTAGATAGAAGTGACAAGTGTGCTGTTTTGGCTAGTGAATCCCAGGTTCCTGTGGGGCCTTCTAGAGCAGCTGATGCAGCGCTGTGGAGCACTGGTGATGGAACCACAAGGGACTTGGATGATTGGTGCAAGAAAACACTTGCAGCACTAGACCAAGTGACAAAGACTTACGAAACAACGATGTGTAACAAAGGTGTGGACAGAACACCTGCTATGCCCAATGGAGGGATCACAGAATGGCCGGTGCTCAAGAGTACGCTAGCCTCTGTAAAGACTGATGCCCTCCAGTCTGAAGGAACGGTTCTGGGCGCAGACATGGCAGATGGGTTGTCCACAGCCCAGCAACTACGTAATAGCAAGTGTCAAGGTGACAATGTGACTATTGTTGACCTGCAGAGGCTCATTGTTGAGTTGGAGGGGAAGAGGAGACATATGGCTGACAGTGCTCCAGGGGAGCAACAGGCAGTGATGGTGGGTACCTCCAAGGAGGTGGAGGTCTCTTCCAAGGTCTCATCCTCTCAGACTACAGTGGATGAGCCCCTCCACGTCGTTAGTAAGGGAAAAGTCCCTAGAGTTCTGTGTTTAGATGTGGCATGTCTAGAAATAACTGAGATGTTGTTGGAATTGGTGAAAATCTTTCCGCTGTATACCTGCATGTATCCACCGCAGATGGGCGACCTGGTACTGCGTAGTACCAATCAGTGGAGACACATGGTACAGGCGATGTTAAGCAATGTTGATAAAAATAGGTTACTGCAATGTTGGTTACTTTTGCAGAAAGTGGTCTCGCAGTTCTCTGCGAGAATGCTTCCAGCGACAGTTATGTGCGGAAGGCGTTCAGGGGAACTGCTAAAGGAATCAGAAATGATAGACCTAGTAGAAGTCTCTCCGTATGCTGGTGTGATGAGGTGCATTCCTGCTGGTGCGATCCGAGGTGCAGCTGAGCAGTGGTTGGTACATGGCGCGTGTGCTGTCTCACCCGCTAGACCTCGTGAAAGGGAAGGGCCCGGAAAAGACGCAGCAGTAGTGGGAATTCAATCCATCACTCGCAGGGAGGTGCAGTTTGAGGTACCCGGAGACACTTTGACAGGAAATGGCAGTGTTGGTAACTGTAATGAAAAAGTGTATGAGAAGCACTGTAGAGCACTGTCGGACAACTCAGAGGTATTGGTTGAGGTACCAATGGACACAGAAATGGTTAAAGAGATTGGTGTGGAAAAATGTGGCGCAAAATGTGTGTTGGTAGGACAGTCGCTATTGGAGTGTTGGACAACCGGGAGCGATGTGAAACTGCGGGAATGTCCCATAGGGAGTAACTGCTTGCCTGTAGATGGTCCCTCCCTAGACCCTGTCCTAGCAAACCAGGTGACAAGAGGTCTTGATGATGATGATAATATTGAATTAAATAACCCCTTGTGGAACATTGCTATCGAGGTTAAACAGAAGTATGTGGTGTTGATCTCAGATGATTTGGTTGCCAAGGGTAACCACACAGGGGTTAGTGAAACTGATAAACAGATGTTGTTGGTTAGTGTTGCGTCAGGTAGTGAGAGGGGTCAGTCCCTGACAGATTTCATGGAAATGGGTCCCCAACAGTCCCAGGAGAGTAGGTCTGTGGGAGGGAAAAGGAGGATCCCGTGGCCAGAAGGTGGAAGGGATAGAGAGATTAGTGGGAGCCCATGGTTCAAGGTGAAGTGCTGGTGGAAACATACCCGGAAAAAGAAATGGGCCTACGCAGCGAATGGCTGGCACAGAGGTGTCCCATTCTTAGTGACTGGTTTATGTGTTCCTCCCTCCGGTGCGAAACAAGGGGGGAGTATAGGGAAATGTAGGACCCTGTTAAGATCCAGGGTGGGACGTACCTGGAAGCGCACCCGAAAAAAAGGTTGGGCCTACGTGGCTGACAGCCAGCACAGAGGTGTCCCAACCATGACGGGTGCTGGTGTTCCTCCCTCCGGATCGAAACAAAGGGGGGGGATATGTAATAGTCCCTGTCACTGGGAAAAGGGATGGGATCTCTAACCCTGTGTCCATGTCTTATGGAGAGCCAGCAGGTTGTGTGCCCAGGTGCACACAGCCCATATAACGAGGGGCTAGTGAGAGCAGAGTGTGGAGGAAGGTGGAGTGTGTGTAGCTTGTTGCTACTGCTGTGTGAAGACAGACCTGTGTCTGGAGAGTGGTCTGCCCTGTGGGAGTCTGCAGCCTATGTAAATGGGATTCTTTGCCCAGGGACTGGGAAAGGCTGGCCAGCCTCGAGAGTCGGGGAGACTGAGGAAGCCAGTGAGTCCAGGGGGCTGTAAAGAATTGCCAAATCTGTTGAGAGCAAGCAGAGGAACTGCTGACAAGAGAGCCAGGTGGCTTGGTATGTTTTCCTTATTTTTGGAGTGCTTAATGAAGTTAAACCCCTGCGTGGGAATCCTGAATGGACCTTTTTGCTTTTGTTTTTCGGTTTAATAAACGTGGGCTACCAGGCCCTTAACTATAATGCCTGTCTGATGTGGACTCACTGCACTAAAACGCATTTATCGCTTGAGCTAAATACCCCAAACATTACAATAGATATATATATAGATATACAGGATCTCACAAAAGTGAGTACACCCTCATATTTTTGTAAATATTTTATTATATCTTTTCATGTGACAACACTGAAGAAATGACACTTTACTACAATGTAAAGTAGTGAGTGTACAGCTTGTATAACAGTGTAAATTTGCTGTCCCCTCAAAATAACTCAACACACAGCCATTAATGTCTAAAACACTGGTAACAAAAGTGAAAACATCACAGAGCTGGTGGATGTTAGAGACCTTGTGCTCCTTGTGCTCCTCCACCTTCCATTTGAGGATGCCCCACAGATACTCAATAGGGTTTAGGTCTGGAGACATGCTTGGTCAGTCCATCACCTTTACCCTCAGCTTCTTTAGCAAGGCAGTGATCGTCTTGGAGGTGTGTTTGGAGTCGTTATCATACAGCCATGTGGCCCAGTCTCTGAAGGGAGTACATGTTGGCATTCATGGTTCCCTTCAATGAACTGTAGCTCCCCAGTGCCAGCAGCACTCATGCAGCCCCAGACCATGACACTCACACCACCATGCTTGGCTGTAGGCAAGACACACTTTGTGCTCCTCACCTGGTTGCCGCCACACACACTTGACACCATCTGAACCAAATAAGTTTATTTTGGTCTTATTGGACCACAGGACATGGTTTCAGTAATCCACGTCCTTAGTCTGCTTGTCTTCAGCAAACTGTTTGCGGGCTTTCTTGTGCATCATCTTTGGAACGACAACCATGCAGACCAATTTGATTCAGTGTGCTGCGTATAGTCTGAGCACTGACAGGCTGACCCCCCACCCCTTCAACCTCTGCATTAATGCTGGCAGCACTCATACGTCGATTTCCCAAAGACAACCTCTGGATATGACGCTGAGCACGTGCACTCAACTTCTTTGGTCGACCATGGCGAGGCCTGTTCTATCCTGTTAAACCACTGTATGGTCTTGGCCACTGTGCTGCAGCTCAGTTTCATGGTCTAGGCAATCTTCTTATAGCCTAGGCCATCTTTATGCAGAGCAACAATTCTTTTTTTCAGATCCTCAGAGAGTTCTTTGCCATGAGGTGCCATGTTGAACTTCCAGTGACCAATATGAGAGAATGAGAGAGACAGCACCAAATTTAACACACCGGCTCGCCATTCACACTTGAGACCTTGTAACATTAACAAGTCACATGACACGGGGGCGAGAAAATGGCTAATGGGCCCAATTTGGAAATTTTCCCTTAGGGGTGTACTCACTTTTGTTGCCAGCGGTTTAGACCTTAATGGTTGTGTGTTGAGTTATTTTAAGGGGACAGCAAATTTACACTGTTATACAAGCTTTACACTCACTACTTTACATTGTAGCAAAGTACAATTTCTTCAGTGTTGTCACATGAAAAGATATAATAAAATATTTACAAAAATGTGAGGGGTGTACTCACTTTTGTGAGATACTGTGATATATATATATATATAATTTTTTTTTTTTTTTTTTTTTTCTTCAGTATACAAGCACTGTCTATAGGCACTCATTCATGTGACAGATTGCTAACAAGATCCATATGGTGCATTCTCAATTGTAATATGTATGCCGAATTTAAGCAATGTTGCACAAGGCCAAAACTGTGCGCATGGGACCCACTATTTAGGAATGACAGGTATGTTTTTCATAGTTTCAAACTACTTGTCTACTTGTGTTATAAAGCAGACCTAATCTTACAGTTTAGGTCCTGCTTACCTGTGGCCAGGAAAAAGCAATCAATATTCTCCAATATAAAAATGGCAACCAGCTTCTGTGTTTGGAGGCTCAAACCCATCTCTTACCATCTACTGCACCTCTATGTTGATTAGTGAAGCAGAGACATGCCAATAATGAAGCAAAAGAGGATAGAAGGTGCAGGCCGGAAGATGATCTCCATTTGCCTCCCCAGTATGCAAGACTCCTAGGACAAGCCATACAAATCACTAGTTAAAGGAAAGAAAAATTACTTGATTCCCCCATCAACACAGTCAGTGTTGATGAGGGAATCCCTCACGCAGCTCTATTGTGTTCTGCTGGGGAGCACAGGGAGCCTTCCCCAACGGCAGAATACAATAATCACTGCTGATGGTTATCTTGCTGAACAGGCCCAATTTCGATTCCACTAGGGCCGGATTAAGGCACCTGATAGGAATGTGTAAACACTTGGAGCAGCCTGCTAGGCAGCGTGAATGGTAGTTTCACTAAATGGTTAAGGGCCCTTTTCACATGGAGTGGACTCTGCCAGGAGTCCACCTGCTCAGTGGGGAATCTGTCCGCTGATCCGTGTCTGCTCCACTTATGCAGAGCGAACACAGACACAGCCTGTTCTCCTCTATGGGTAGTCGGATGTAAACAGACAGCCTGCCCATTTACACCCAACTGACATCCAATCCGCTAGAGGAACCCCAACTATCTGTTCTTGGTCGGATTGGTGGGTCACAAAGGCGGTTTACATTGGCTGCTCCGTAAAAAGGATAATGGAGGGTCCAATCAGATCTTCCTAAAAAAAATTGACAGGCGTGAAAGGAGCCTTCCGTTAAAGCCCAACTGCAGTCTCAAAAACAGATACTTATGCCGTGTACACAGGACCAGTTTAGCCGAATAAACTCCGAAGGTTTCTTAGACGGAACTCTGACGGAATTCCATTCAAGCGACCTTGCCTACACACGGTCAACCCAAAGTCCGACCAAAGTCCGACCGTCCAGATCGCTGTGACGTACAACACTTACAACGGGACTAGAAAAAGGAAGTTCAATAGCCAGTAGCCAATAGCTTCCGTCTCGTACTTGCTTCACAGCATGCGTAGTTTTTGGTCCTTCGAAACAGCATGCAGACGATCAGTTTTCCCGATAGGAATTGGTTCAGTCGGAAATATTTAGAACATGTTCCATTTCTAGGTCCGTCAGAATTTTCCAAAAAGGAAGTCCAATGAGGCCTACACACGATTAGAATAGACGATGAAAAGCTTCCGTTGAACTTTTTCTGTCGGATATTCCGCTCGTGTGTACAGGGCATTAGTCAAACACACATTGTACAACAACCTCCTTTGTTATAACCTTTCTTAATATATGGACAATAAAGTGTATTTTAAAACCCAAACCAAAAAATGATATTTATGTCATAAATATTAAATATAAAAATGTATAAAAAAAACTGCAGAAATTCGTTGTGGCTTAATTTTGCATTGCATTAACAATGCACATGAGGGGGATCAGGGGACATGTAGTCCAATCGGTGACCATGAGAGAGAGAGAGAGAGAGAGAGAGAGAGAGAGAGAGAGTGTGCACACTCCCTGACCAGAGGTTGAGGAGACACCGCACCTGGCAAAAAGGAGCTGTATAAATCTAATAAAGGTAAATATAAGTCTTATAAAAGTAGTAAATGAAAATCAATGGATTTATTATAGATATTATATGCATTTAAATAGAGCTTGCTTTTAATATGAGGGTTTAATACTACTTTAATTAAAATACAATAAAGTTATTACTTTGTTCAAGCATTTAAATCAAGCTTTTTCTGCAGAATAATTTACATATTTGATCTCTATCAAACATGACATTATAAAAAAAAAAAAATAGAAAATGTGCTAATCTAAAAATTATACCTTTTTAACTGCAATTAAGCTTGCACAATTTCCCAGATCTGTCTAATGGATATTTAGGGAAGTTCCTTGCTGTTTTATAGACAGCTGTTGTATACTTAGAATCAAGGAAACCAAATTAGCCACATGTGAACACGAGCAACTGCTGAGGGGGGGTTGCTGTGTGTGAGGTCCCTGGCAAGCAACCTGTGCATATCTCCATATGTACAATCCAGCTCCTTCCTTCACCAATAGCATGAGATATGTCTCCGTATTCCACATTTGATAAAGACATTCGGTGTGATTCCAAGTTTAAATAACACCTCCGTCCACAGTACCACCCTGTATGACATTTGTCAATTGCAGCCCTGTACTTAAAGGAATTATATTGTGTATTTTGGGTAAGTACACATTACGATTTACCTGAAAGTCTTTTTTGATGTGGTGTTCCATATTTTAGTGTGTGTCACATTCAGAATTTTAAATGCCCACTCCAGAAATCTGTATGTCAGAGAATTGATTCCCTGAATATCGTGTCAGTAAACCCAAAATATCAAACATTATAGTCTTTATAAAAATCGAACATATCATTATGTGCCTTTCATTAGCTTTTTTTATGGTGTATCTATGGTCAAAATTTTAAATATTCATTTCCATTTTCAATTTTAAAGTGTAAGTCCAGGCAAAAACTAGCCAAATCTTAAGGCCCGTACACATGATACGAAAATCGGAAGTAAAATTTCGTCTGATGAACGATCTGCCAATTTTCGGATCGTTAATATGATGCTTTCGACAGCCAATTCCGATTTTTCGTACAACAAAAGCTGGATGTGCAGACTATAACATTTTACTTTTAATTAGTATGGTTTTCGTCCAAAAAAACGTAAAGAGCAAGACTGCGCATGCTCATAAACGAAAGAATACATACAAAACTAGTCAACACATTACGTCACTTCTGAAGTTGAATTCTGTCGTACGAGAATTTTCGTATGGTGAGTAACCTCTTCACTTTCGACATGAGACTAGCATGCAACAAAAAAAACGGACGTACGGTCGTCCGAAAATCTGATCGTGTGTGTGAGGCTTTAACCTGCTATCTACCACATTCTAAACCTAATCTATTTAACTCTGTAAAGCAAAAATCGCTTTACCTACTTATTCTGCAGCCGATCTGGTCCAGTTTCCAACAGCTATGAAATGGCTAGGAAGTGACGACACCCGGTAATGGTAATGGGGCTTCCATTGTTGGCTGCCTCTCCTGCACCCCGCTCCACTTTGAAGCTGCCGCTGACAGCTGATGCTGGGACCGGGCCGGATTGGCTGCAAAATAGGTAAGTACAGCGATTTTACAGGGTTAGATAGATTAGGTTTAGAATGTGACAGAGAGCAGGTTTAGAGTTTGCCTGAACTTCCACTTTAATTATTTCTAGCCTACTCTTAATAATCTGAACGATCTTGAAGTTTGTAAATTTAGTTTGCGAGCATCCTCACACATTTACTTCTTTGAATTCTGTGACACATAGTCATCATGCCCTGTGGGTAGGTACTGCTGTGTCCATAGGTGTGTCCAGCCCAGAGGCGTAACTAGAATCGTCAGCGCCCCAATGCAAGAAACCATGAAGGGCCCCCACCAGGGGCATTGCTGGGTCTACAAAAGATCTTGGGCTAGAGCCCATAGCAGTGTAGCAACTAAAGAAAGTCATACACTTGGGCAGGCATACACATGTATACAATATACATGTGTGTGTATGTATTTATTTATATATATATATAAATAATCGTTACATATCTAAGTGCGGATCCCCCTTACATTAGGGTCCCCAGAGATCCCCCACTTACATCAGGGTCCCCAGAGTCCCCCTCAATTGCATCAGGGTCCCCAGAGAGCCTCCCCTTACATCAGGGTCCTCGGAGAGCCCACCCCTTACATCAGGGTCCCCAGAGAGCCCCCCTCCCTTATATCAGGGTCCCCAGAGAGCCCCTCCTTACAGCAGGGTCCACAGAGAGCCTCCCCTTTACATCAGGGTCCCCAAAAGAGCCTCCCCCCTTACATCAGGGTCCCCAGAGAGCCCCTTCCTTATATTAGGGTCCCAGAGAGCCCCCTCCTTACATCAGGTTCCCTAGAGAGCCCCCCTTACATCAGGGTCCCCAGAGAGCCCCCCTTTACCTCAGGTTCCCCAGAGAGCCCCCCTTATATCAGGCTCCCCAGAGAGCCCCCCTTATATCAGGCTCCCCAGAGAGCCTCCCCTTACATCAGGGTCCCCAGAGAGCCTCCCCTTACATCAGGGTCCTCTGAGAGCCCCCCTTACATTAGGGTCCACAGAGAGCTCCCTCCTTACATCAGGGTCTCCAGAGAGCCCCCTCCTTATATCAGGGTCTTCAGAGAGCTCCCCTTGCATCAAAATCCCCAGAGAAACCCCCCTAACATCAGGGTCCCCAGAGAGCCCCTCCTTACATCAGGGTCCCCAGAGAGCTCCCCTTACATAAGGATCCCCAGAGAGCCCCTCCTTACATCAGGTTCCCCAGAGAGCCCCCCCCTTACATCAGGGTCCCCAGAGATCCCCCTCTTACATCAGGGTCCCCAGAGATCCCCCACTTACATCAGGGTCCCCAGAGATCCCCCACTTACATCAGGGTCCCCAGAGCCCCCTCAATTGCATCAGGGTCCCCAGTATGCCCCCCCTTACATCAGGGTCCCCAGTATGCCCCCCCTTACATCAGGGTCCCCAGAGAGCCCCTCCTTACATCAGGGTCCACAGAGAGCCTCCCCTTTACATCAGGGTCCCCAAAGAGCCTCCCCCTTACATCAGGGTCCCCAGATCCTCCTCGTTACATCAGGGCCCCCAGAGAGCCCCTTCCTTATACCAGGGTCCCCAGAGAGCCCCCTCCTTACATCAGGGTCCCCAGAGAGCCCCCTCCTTACATCAGGGTTCCTATAGAGTCCCTTTTACATCAGGGTCCCCAGAGAGCCCCCCCTTACATCAGGGTCCCCAGAGAGCCCCCCCTTACATCAGGGTCCCCAGAGAGCCCCCCCTTACATCAGGGTCCCCAGAGAGCCCCCCTTACATCAGGCTCCCCAGAGAGCCCCTCCTTACATCAGGGTCCCCAGAGAGCCCCCCTTACACAAGGATCCCCAGAGAGCCCCTCCTTACATCAGGGTCCCCAGAGAGCACCCCCCTTACATCAGGGTCTCCAGAGAGCCTCCTCTTTACATCAGGGTCCCCCAAGAGCACCCCCCCTTACATCAGGGTCCCCAGAGAGCCCACTCCTTACATCAGAGTCCCAGAGAGCCCCCTCTTACATCAGGGTCTCCAGAGAGCCCCCCCATACTTTAGGGTCTCCAGAGAGCCCCCTTCTTACATCAGGGTCTCCAGAGATCCCCCTCTTACATCAGGGTCCCCAGAGATCCCCCACTTACATCAGGGTCCCCAGAGATCCCCCACTTACATCAGGGTCCCCAGAGAGCAACCCCCTTACATCAGGGTCTCCAGAGAGCCCCCCCTTACATCAGGGTCCCCGGAAAGCACCCCCCTTACATCAGAGTCTCCAGAGATCCCCCTTCTTTCATTAGAGTCCCCAGAGAGCCCCCTTACATCAGGGTCTCCAGAGAGACCCCCTTACATCAGGGTCACCAGAGAGCCCCCCATATATCAGGGTCTCCAGAGAGCCCCCCCCCATATATCAGGGTCTCCAGAGAGCCCCCCCCCATATATCAGGGTCTCCAGAGAGCCCCCCCCCCATATATCAGGGTCTCCAGAGAGCCCCCCCCCCCATATATCAGGGTCTCCAGAGAGCCCCCCCATATATCAGGGTCTCCAGAGAGCCCCCTTACATCAGGGTCCGAAGAGGGCCCCCCCTTACATCAGGGTCCCCAGAGGGCCCCCCCTTACATCAGGCTCCCCAAAGAGCCCCTCCTTACATCAGGGTCCCCAGAGAGCCCCTCCTTACATCAGGGTCCACAGAGAGCCTCCCCTTTACATCAGGGTCCCCAAAGAGCCTCCCCCTTACATCAGGGTCCCCAGAGCCCCCTCATTACATAAGGGTCCCCAGAGAGCCCCTTCCTTATATCAGGGTGCCAGAGAGCCCCCTCCTTAAATCAGGTTCCCCAGAGAGCCCCCCTTTACATCAGAGTCCCCAGAGAGCCCCCCTTACATCAGGGTCCCCAGAGAGCCTCCCCTTACATCAGGGTCCCCAGAGAGCCTCCCCTTACATCAGGGTCTCCAGAGAGCCCCCTCTTACATCAGGGTCTCCAGAGAGCACCCTCCCTACATCAGAGTCTCCAGAGAGCCCACTCCTTACATCAGAGTCCCAGGGAGCCCCCTCTTACATCAGGGTCCCCAGAGAGCCCCCCCCCCCTTACATCAGGGTCCCCAGAGAGCCCCCCCCCCCCTTACATCAGGGTCCCCAGAGAGCCCCCCCCCCCCTTACATCAGGGTCCCCAGAGAGCACCCCCCTTACATCAGGGTCTCCAGAGAGCCTCCTCTTTACATCAGGGTCCCCCAAGAGCACCCCCCCTTACATCAGGGTCCCCAGAGAGGCCCCCTTACATCAGAGTCTCCAGAGAGCCCCCTCTTACATCAGGGTCTCCAGAGAGCCCCCCTTACATCAGGGTCTCCAGAGAGCCCACTCCTTACATCAGAGTCCCAGAGAGCCCCCTCTTACATCAGGGTCTCCAGAGAGCCCCCCCCCCTTACATCAGGGTCTCCAGGGAGCCCCCTCCTTACATCAGGGTCTCCAAAGAGCCCCCCTTACATAAGGGGTCCCCAGAGAGCCCCCCCTTACATCAGGGTCCCCAGATAGCCTCCCCTTACATCAGGGTCCCCAGAGAGCCCCCTCCTTACATCAGGGTCTCCAGAGAGCTCCCCTTAATTCAGAGTCCCCACAGAACCCCCTCTTACATCATGGTCCCCAGAGAGCCCCCTCTTACATCATGGTCCCCAGAGAGCCCCCTCCTTACATCAGGGTCTCCAGAGAGCTCCCCTTACATCAGAGTCCCAAAGAACCCCCTCTTACATCAGGGTCCCCAGAGAGCCCCCTCTTACATCAGGGTCCCCAGAGAGCCCCTCCTTATATCAGGCTCCCCAGAGAGTCCCTCCTTACATCAGGGTCCCCAGAGAGCCCCCTTACACAAGGATCCCCAGAGGGCCCCCCTTTACACCAGGCTCCCCAAAGAGCCCCCCCTTACATCAGGGTCCCCAGAAACCCCCCCCTCCAGAGGTTCCCCGTGTACCTGGCTGGTCTCTTCAGCCTGCGCACCTCCAACCCCCAGCACAGGGTGAGGTGGCGATTGGCAGCTCTATGGTGCCTGTGGACCACGCGATCTCCCTGGGGCTTGTAGTTCTCCTCCCGAGTGTAAACAGTGAAGAGGGGCCTCTGACCCGGGCAGCTATCAGCAAGAGTGTACAAGCAGAGCAACTCACTTGTACACTGAAGAGTGAAACTGATAGCTGCATGGGTCAGAGGCCGCTCCCCTCTCCACTGTATACACTCAGAAGGAGAACTACTAGCCCCGCGGGCACCATAGAGCTGCCAATCGCCGCCTCCCACTCCCCCCCACTGCATCCCAAACTGAAAGCCAGAGGTGCAGGGGGAGATGCCGAGTCTTGGGGCCCCCCCATAGCGGCAGAACGGCAGGGCCCAGTCGCAAGTGCAACTGCTGTGACCCTGAAAGTTCCACCACTGGTGCAGCCTATTGCATTAGGGTGTGCACCCCAGAGCTCAAACACACATGCGTATGTGTGTATGTGTATACATATATAGATATCTATATATAGATAGATATCTATATATACACTATATTGTCAAAAGTATTGTGACGCCTGCCCTTACACGCACATGAACTTTAAAGGCATCCAAGTCTTAGTCCGTAGGGTTCAATATTGAGTTTGCACACCCTTTGCAGCTTAAACAGCTTCAACTCTTCTGAGAAGAAGGTCCTTGTCCACAAGGTTTAGGAGTGTGTCTATGGAAATATTTGACCTTTCTTCCAGAAGCGCATTTGTGAGGTCAGGCACTGATGTGGATGAGAAGGCCTGGCTCGCAGTCTCCGCTTTAATTCATCTTAAAGGTGTTCTATCGGGTTGAGGTCGGGACTCTTTGGACACCCCAAACTCGCTAATCCATGGCTTTATGGAACTTGCATTACCATTGAACTCTATAACAGGTGTGCTTTGAAGAAAGCGCATCAAAGATGCAGCAAGCAGAACTTTTTTTAATACATCACACTTAAAACGCACCGGTGTGAATGAGGCTTAAAGTGGATATTTCAGTTACTATTCAAGTTTGCATTCATCAGCCTCCTCTCCCTTGGTGTTTAGACTGTGACATTGTAACTTTGTAGCCAGTCACATGGTCAGACGGTGCAGCAGGGGCTGATCTATGTCAGAAATCGGGAGGCTCCAAGCTGTTCTGAAGAACCACAATGAAAAGGTATGAACAATCGATCGTGCTACCCATATCCTGTTTATACTTTTTTTTGCTTATGACAGGTCCTCTTTCAGTACATTAGATTTGACCCGCACGTATCTGGACACTGAAAACTGTCACAATATGATCTTTTCAGCTACTTCCCTAAAAATGAACAAAAAAAAAAAATGTTGACACGACTTGTAAACTAGAGGAGCCAGCTGTACTGTGTCCATTTTCTTGGCTGGAATTTCAGTAACCGCTCAAAGGAAAAAAAGTTTAATGAACAAAGTAGAGATGTCAGGATTTGCTTTGGGTAGGAGTTGGAAGGATAGCAATCTGTACTCATAACTTTAGGTTCATTGACTTTTGTGGGATGTTGTAAAAACAGGAAAAACATTTTTTTGAAATCTTATAACTTCTACTGCCAAGATTAGGAAGATGTATAAATTAGGCAAGAAGAACAACTTACCTAAACCATTGGCAGAACATTATTTACAGCAGTGGTCTCCAAACTGCGGCCCTTAGGGCGAATGTGGCCCTTTGCTTGCCTGTATCTGGGCCTCGGGACAAAATTCCTTCCACTGACACCAACAGTGAGGAACCATTCTTCTCACTGACACCAACAGTGGGGAACCATTCCTCTAGCTGACATCAACAGTGAGGAACCATTCTTCTCACTGACACCAATAGTGGGGAACCATTCCTCTAGCTGACACCAACAGCGGGGAACCATTCCTCTCACTGACACCAACAGTGAGGAACCATTCTTCTCACTGACACCAACAGTGGGGAACCATTCCTCTAGCTGACACCAACAGTGAGGAACCATTCCTCTCACTGACACCAACAGTGAGGAACCATTCTTCTCACTGACACCAACAGTGGGGAACCATTCCTCTAGCTGACACCAACAGCGGGGAACCATTCCTCTCACTGACACCAACAGTGTGGAACCATTCCTCACACTGACAACAATGGGGCATTTTTCCTCCCACTGACACCAGCAATGGAGCACTGTTCCCCCCACTAATACCAATGATGGGGCACTATTCCTCCTTCTACTGATTACAGGCACTATGTAATTTTTTTTTAATCCCACTGATGCTGGAGCATTTTTTACTTCCACTGGCCACTCTGGCCCCCCTTAATTCTGAAGGACAGTAAACCGGCCCTTTGTTTAGAAAGTTTAGAGACCCCTGATCTATAGCATGCAGACCATTATAATTGCAAAGATTTATTTACTCTCAGGTTATGTGCACTTGTTAGTTTTATTTTTTGAGGCTTTCTTCCCTGTTTTCACCTTGTGATCTGGCCAATAACACACCTCTTGTATTAGAGTGCCTTTACCCTGGATGAAGGACTACAGGAACAGCATTGTCAATCTGGAAGGGAGTGTTGGATGCACTAGCAGATTTAGAGATACTAACAAACTGAAGCCACTTTATAAGAAGTTACAGCAAACGTTTTTTTCCATTTGAGATAAAGGTTTTACATATATAAATAAAAGCTTATTGATATACCCTCTGATTATTGAAGACAGAATTTTTCTTATCCCATTCCTTTTGATGCAAAATTTCAATAAAAAGTTAATCATAAAAAATGTAATAAGTAAAAGCTGATCATTGTAAGCTCCCGTTGTCAGTGGTAAATCCAGTTTCCTCCAACACTCAAAAGACATGCTGGTAGGTTAATTGGACCCTGTCTAAATTGGCCCTACTATGTGCATGTATGAATGAGTTAGGGACCTTAGATTGTAAGCTCCTTGACAGGGCCGTCTTTAAGGCAGGGCAAAAGGGGTAGCTGCCCTGGGCCCTGTCATTGTTGTGGGGCCCAAAGCAGCTGCCTCATACTTGCCAACTATCCCAGTTTAAATTCCCTTGTCCCTTGAAGTTTTAGTCCTGTGCTGTGTCCCGATATCTCAGTGTGAAGTGCTGGTACTAATTCTGCCCAGCTCTGCCCTATTGTTGTGTACAGATGACTCACCAGCAGACCCTGTGTTTACATGTAAATAACTGGCATTCATATGTAAATAGCGGCTGCATTACTAAGTAAATAGCTGCGGTCGGCGACATTGATATGTAAATAAAGGTGGCATTCATATGTATATTATGCTCCCCTGCAGTGAGGAGATGATGTGCTGTAACCTCTAGCAACCAATCAGTGAGCAGTATTGATGTACAGTCATCTCTAGCAACCAATTAACAAGCAGAAATCATTTGCTGTAACCTCTAGCAACTAATCAGTGAGCTGTAATGTGTGCTGTAACCTCTAGCAACCAGTCAGTAAGCAGTAATGATATACCACTGGCAACCAATCGCTGGCAAGCAATCACTGCCTGATCAACTACAGTAAACTGATTTTAAGTATAGCTGCTATTTATTGTATGTCTCAGAGCAGGTGGAGAGTGAAATTGCATGAGTGAACATTTTTGCCCAGGGTCCAATCAATATTAAAGACGGCCCTGCTCCTTGAGAGCAGGGACTGATGTGAATGTACACTATATATGTAAAGTGCTGCGTAAATTTACAACGCTATATTAACACATGCAATGAATGAATGATTATAAAAAAATAAAAAAAATAAAAAAATAAAGGCTGATCATTGTAAGCTTTCCTTGTCAGTGGTAAATTGTTTGTCTCAATCAGCCCTCCAGCTGTTGCCAAACTACAAGTCCCATGAGGCATTGCAAGGCTGACAGTTACAAGCATGACTCCCAAAGGCAGAGGCATGATGGGACTTGTAGTTCTGCAACAGCTGGTGGGCTGCAGTTTGACACCCCTGCGTCTAACTTTTGAAAAACAACAAGCTTATTGGCAGGATCACCAGGTGAAAACAAAAGAAAGAAAGCCTAAAAAAGAAAACAAATGCATCCACCACATCTAAGACTTGGTCAGCTGAAATATAATAAATGTTTATTTTTGGGTTTAATACCATTTCTACAATTCTGCCTAATTCCAAAAAGAGCTACAAATTACCGTAAGTGGAATTTTACCAACCTGTTGACAAAGATATTGCTGCGATAGTATTTCAGCACCCTTACTTGAGTATGATGCCTATAGAGATGCCCTGTACACTTCAACCAATAATCTTCATTAAAAATTTGAACAACTAGTCCATCCCTTTTAGGGCCCCATCCCACCTTTTGTAGTGACCTGCAATGGGGGTAATTTACTAAAACTGGTGCACACACAATCTGGTACAGCTGTACCTAGTAACCAATCAGCTTATAACTTCAGCTTGTCCAATAAAGCTTGACAATTAGCCGCAGTTCACACTGGAGCGACTTGTCATGCGATTTTACAGGTCAAATCGCATGACAAGTCGCACCCTATTGTCTGCAATAGTATCAGTGCAACGCTGACTTAACAGCGCCTCATTGATTTGAAAAAATAGTTCCTGCACTACTTTTGGCGATTCCGGGTGGCACTTTCATATACATCTTCCAAGTCGCACTAACATACGGTTTTGAAATGTGCAATTTCAGATGAAGCTGCACGATTTCAAAGCTGTATTTAATGTGAACGAGGGCTAAAACCTGGAAACTGATTGGTTACTATGCACAGCTGCACCAGATTCTATGTGCACCAGTTTTAGTAAATCTCCCCCTATGTGTTATCGCATATTTATGCCATTGAAACATGTTAAATATTCAAATGTCATTAAATGAAGCTTTAAACATAAGAAAAGTTTCAGAATTTCTTATCTCTATATTTGTTCCAGGTCAGAGACTCAGAAAGCATTGAAGCCAAAGCATCCAGTTGACAGCCAGGGCATTAACCTTCTCAAAGCATAGAATGGTAATGGCTGCCCCCATACTTTTTTCATGACACTTGTCATGAAAGGGTCACTTTTAAAAAGTCCAGTAAAAATAAGTCTATTACCCTGCTGCTTAACTGCTCCTGGAAAACAGGTATTTGACCCAACCAGAAGGTGAACCAGAAAAGCGGTGACATTTCAACACATGGGCCCCTGGAAAAGGTAAGTATGGATGGGCTTCTCTTTTAAAGGGCTGTCTTTGTTTTTTTCAAGAATAATGTTGATTGGGTTTTCAACATGAATACACAGAAAAAAAAATAGGGGGAAGGAGACAGGCTTCCTCCTTTTATAAAGGATACAAAGCTTCTGAGGTAGGTACATTGCAGGTATAAAATGCACAGAATTACAAAGGGCAGTAGAGGTGATTGTATATATAGGAGTACGTCAGAGGCCCAACTGAGGGTAGAGGCCCAACAGGGGTAAGCCTAACAACACCAGCACTGGCACTGTAATGCCAGAGTATACAGCTGGCCATAGATGGATCGAAATTCATCTAGTTCAGCAGGGATTAGCCGAATTTCAATTCATGTATGGACACTGTGATTGTTCAGAAGTCAATCTACTGAGCGACTTCTGTACAATTGCCCTTCTGGAACAGTCCCTCTCAATCAGCAAAGCAGACTATAGACTGCAGCCCTGATCTGTGTATTCTGACGGAAGAGAAGTCTCCCCGCTGTCAGAATACAATGACACAGCAGGAGGCTTCTCCCATCAACCTGAGTGGATGGGGGAAATTGGGCAGTTCTTTTCGTTCAACCTGCTGGATGAATAAAAATAAAAAAAATAAAAAAAAGACTCTTCTATGGCCAGCTTAAAGCCAGCAATACATGGTCGAATTCTGAACAAATTTTCTTTCAAAAAACAGAAATCTTGTGCGTTCTGTGATCTGATGGTGCCACCATTGATTTCAAAATTCGACCAACCAAGCCTTCAATTTCACCTCATATTGCTGCAGAAAAGAATTTTTGTGGCCAGGAATCTTCTTTTCTTTCCAGGTCACAGCTCATGCACATTTTTTTTTTTATTTCCCGCACAACTCTCTTATCACTGACTAGAAATTTGTTTGTTTTTCCTAAAATTTCCAACATGCCCGGTCATTCAAAAATTGGCCATTGTTGCAGCCCACTAATGGTGGGAAATTAGAAAGAAAATTCTTAGTTACAATTTTTGTAAGAAAATTCCTTTGGAATTCGACCCATGTATGGCCTACTTAAGTTGCAGGGTTGAAGGTGGAGGGACATAGAGTATTCGATCCAGGTGGTCCAAATTGCTATAAAGCTCAAGTACCTATTGTGCAGATAAACCAACATGTCTTCCATCCTTATGACGTGTTTCTGTTTACTCTTTCACTCCTGAACATGCAATCGCTAATGCCTGGGGATCAGCACTCTACCTGCAAAAAAAGAGAACTCTGAAAAGACCTATCATTGCTGCCTCGAGGGGTCCTAGGGGCTATGGAGAGCGAGGCCATCTCTGGAGTCCCTGGCCATTCTGTAATTGCAGAGTCTGAAGATGGCCCTCCAGGGGGTGGCCTTCTGTTATAAGTGACCCTGTGGTGACAGGGTCACTTTAAAGAAAACCTGTCATGACAGAAGTGCCCTACTACTTAGTGAGTTGCTGACCTGGAACAAGCTTATACATATTGGTACTTTGAAGTATAGTGTCTTCAAAGTATATAAATGCCACAAATGGAAAAGGACTACAGTAACCAGACACACGGCTGCCTCAGGAGGTGCATGTGCATGCAGGGAAACCTAAAAACCATCATGGTTTACTACGTTTATAAACCAAAATGTCCACACACTGCAATACAATTCCACCAAGGATTACAGGGCTTCTCAGGTGTACAGAAGATGGTCTGGTCTTTTCTAAGGTATTCAGGTACCTTCTAGGGTCTGCACATATTGGCAGTACATTCATTTTACAAACTTAGCAAATGCTGACAGGTTTACTTTCAGTTCTCAGATCTGAACCGATAAAAAGCTGACAGCCTATACATGGGTATATGTCCCTTAGGAAGTCAGAAATACCAGAGTGAGCTGTCAGGGACGAACGTAGGAGGCCATAATTAACTGAGAAGGTATTTAAGGCCTTGTGCTCGATCTGCCCAGAATATAATGTCACAGACACGCAAGGGGAATCCAGACCAAACCTTAGAGGGGAAATCACTGGAAATAACTGCAGTTATCAAACTATAATGGTGCATGATGTGCAAAACACAGCAACCAATTAATCAGAATCCATCTTTCATGATTTAGTACTCAAAAATCTGATTGGCTGATTGATAGAGGTCACCTTGTCCTCACCTATTCCGTAAAGCAGTCTGATTTATGTAAGATGATATGGAAAGTGTAGTAACACCTGGCAACCCATCAAATTGGTATGAATTACTCCACTATACACAGTATGATTGCCCTGCTTTGGTGCTTTGACCATAGTGTACAAAAGTAGGAGGTTCCGAGAAAGCCATATCTTAGACTAATGACACATCAATAATTTTCTTTCATCAATCAGGCCCCCCCTCACATTTTGTTACAGCAATTTAATGCTAACAAAATCATAATTATTTTCTATGGAATCCTTAACAGTAACATTTTTTAAGTGATTTGATGCTCTTTTGCTCAGTGACCACAATTCGTCAGAGTTTCCGTTCAGTGGCAAAATCACTAGCGACAATCGCTCTTAATGGTTTTCTATGAAAGGTTGCAGCAATCACTGTGCTCACCTACATATCCCTGAAGGAAGGCGATTTGTAGCAGAGCAACCCAATGCTGTAACACATCGCCAGCAACTCAAGTGATTTAATCGCTAGCTACAAATGGATGTTAATCGCTTGAATTAGCGATCTGTGGCAGCAATTAATCTCTGCAGGAAAAAATATTCGCCCTTGTATCATTAGCCTTACACAGTACTCTCTAACCCCACCCCACCTTCCCCTGCCTCCATGTGACGGGACTTGGGCCTAGTGATTGACAGCTCAGGCATCCAACAATCTATTCTGGGAGGTGAAGGGAGGAGGGGGGTCCTGTGTTCCAACATACTGGGAAGTACCGCATACTGAGTAAACTAAGAAGTTTTGGGCAACCATTCTGTAGGCTTCTTTGCATGACTTTGAACAATTCACAAGTATCCAGACTACTACAACTACAAGTCCCAGCACGTGTTTCCATTCTGCTCACTGGGTCACCACAACTTTATGACTTTACTGAGAAAGACACCAATCAGCATGCTCTGCTGAAAATCTACTACCCAATAAGTCATGGTGTCAAAATAGAAACAGTTGTAGCCACTTCAAATGGAATATAACACAGATACTAATTACATAACATTGGGGCAGGCATAGAGCAAGCATATCATATTATGTCCCTCCATTCCCATTTATTATAATATAATGTGCTACATGTTATCTACTTGTTATTAAGAAAAAAAAATACACTTCTAATATACTGTTTGTCATTTATTAGATCTAATACATCAGTGCTGTAAAGGTTCACCTTTGTTTGGCTCACCACACTTAGAACTACAAGTACCAGCAAACCCTCAGGCATTTTAAATCCAATAACATTTTAAAACTTTTGCAACTACAATTATTAAATTGCTAGAATCAAGTATCACAAGCCACTTCTTTAGATACTAACTAAAATGCAGATGTTTATTTTACCCACAACAGAAATAAATCATGAATTAGGGTAAGCAATCACTGACCCAAAGAGCTTGCAATCTAAGCATAGAGTTATATTTCTTTTGGGTTATAGTTCTTTATTCCACCACTGAATGAAAGTGTGAGGCCCATCGGAACTAATAAATTAGTTGAAGCAATCACTGAACCAAAGGGCTTGCAATCTAGGCATAAAGTAATATTTCTTTATCCCAAAACTGAATCAGAGTGCAATGCCACTATAAAATAATGAATTTGTTGAACCAATCAATCTAGGCACGGTGTAATATTTCTTTTTTAGCCAACTGAAAGTGCAAAGCCATTCCGAAATAATGAAATAGTTATAGCAATCACGGATCTAAAGAGCTTACAATCTGGGCATAGGGTCTTGCAACTGAACCAAAGTGCAAAGCTATACAGAAATAATTTAGTTGAAACAATCACTGACCCAAAGAGCTTGCAATCTAGACATAGGGCAACATTTCTGTATCCCACAACTCAAACAAAGTGCAAGGCCAATCAGAAATAAAGAATTTGTTAAAGCAACCCCTGACATAAAGGGTTTGCAATCTAGGCAAAAAGTGATACTTCTTCATCTGAAAACTGAACCAGAGTGCAATGCCATTATGAAATAATTAATTAATTGAAGCAATCATTGACCCAAAGAGCTGACAATCTAGGCATTGAGTAAGATTTCTTTATTCCACAACTGAGTCAAAGTGGGAGGCCAATCATAAATATTGAGCTGGTTGCAGCAATAACTAACCCAAAGAGCTTGCAACCTAAGCACAGATCGATATTTCTTTTACCGCTGAATAAAAGTGCAAATCCAATCAGTTGTGCTTCTACTGACCACAATCATGCAATGCCTTGTTGTAGTTCTTGCACACCTTGTTATCAAACAAGAACAATACTGTTTGTAAGAAGTAAATCTGCAAAACACAAACAAAACTACTTCAACGAGGAGCTGCAGACTCAATCCCCACCATCTGCAGAGCTTCATCTGTCCTGCCACCCCTTTGTCACCTTAGATGTTCCTGTACAGGAAGACACAGGTCTATGGAACCCACCCAGAGATCTCATTCTTTCCAGCCAACACGTCTCCAAGTCGGTGCCAAGTCGGTGCTGACTGTCAGAGAGAAGTGATCTGCAGAATAGAGTGTATATGATGATTGGACCTAGAGATGATGTACTCACCAGATCCTGAAATCCAGACCGAGGAGGAGGAGGAGGCTGGCAGGACCCCAGGGAGGAAACTCTGGGACTTTTCCAGGGAAAGGCAGAAACGTGAAAATAAAATAATAGAAGGGAAGTTGTGCTTGTCCTAAGTTAGTGCTGAGATTTGTAACAGTGAGTCACTGAGAGCGGAAATGACCGGAGAAAAGGGGGGTGGGGGGGATGCAGCAACAAGCAAATGGCATGAGAAGTGCAACCACACTGGGATTGAGTTTCAGTGGAGCGGGGTCAGTGGGTAAGAGCTCCTCCTCTTCTTGTGACTGTACACCTATGTACCTCCTATCACTTCCCCACCACAAGCCCTCCTTCCCGGCTCTCTTCCCTGCCTACAGCCGCCTGATCCTCCCCTTCTTCCCCTGTAATGACAAGTCCAGCAGTCCCTCTCCTGAGTCTGCATTCCCCAAACATTACTAGCAGCCCTGAGCCAGGAAATAGACACTTCACAGGGTCCACAGTGCTTATCTACAGCTAGGATGAGGAGTCTTCACATCTATATAGATTTATTATTGTGTATCCCTTATACATCAGCTTACAGCACTGACACTAACGTTTTCATAACACACTCCCACCATAATTCTAATACTAACCAACCCCCCCCCATAACTCTGATACTAACCCCCCCCCCCCATAACTCTGATACTAACCCCCCCCCATAACTCTGACACTAACTCCCCCATAACTCTGACACTAACTCCCCTATAACACTACCCCCCCCCCCCCATAACTCTGACACTAACTCCCCATAACTCTGACTCTAATTCCCCTATAACACTAACCCCCATAATTCTGATACTAACCCCCCACAACTCTGACACTATTTCCCTTATAACACAAACCCCCCATAACTCTGATACTACCCCCCCATAACTCTGACACTATTTCCCTTATAACACTAACCCCCCATAACTCTGACACTAACCCCCCCCCATAACTCTGACACTAACCCCCCATAACTCTCACACTAACTCCCCTATAACACTACCCCCCCATAATTCTGACACTAACCCCCCCATAACTCTGACACTAATTCCCTTATAACACTAACCCCCCATAACTCTGATACTATTTCCCTTATAACACTAACCCCCCATAACTCTGATACTACCCCCCCATAACTTTGACACTAATTCCCCTATAACACTAACCCCCATAACTCTGATACTATCCCCCCATAACTCTGACACTATTTCCATTATAACACTAACCCCCCATAACTCTGACACTAACTCCCATATAAGACTAACCCCCCATAACTCTAACACTAACCCCCCCATAACTCTGACACAAACTCCCCTTTAAGACTACCCCCCATAACTCTAACACTAACCCCCCCATAACTCTAACACTAACCCCCCATAACTCTGACACTAACTCCCCTATAACACTAACCCCCCATAACTCTGATACTAACTCCCCTATAACACTAACCCCCCATAACTCTGACACTAATTCGCCTATAACACTAACCCCCATAACTCTGATACTATCCCCCCATAACTCTGACACTATTTCCATTATAACACTAACCCCCCATAACTCTGACACTAACTCCCCTATAAGACTAACCCCCCATAACTCTAACACTAACCCCCCATAACTCTGATACTAACTCCCCTTTAAGACTACCCCCCATAACTCTAACACTAACCCCCCCATAACTCTAACACTAAACCCCCATAACTCTGATACTAACTCCCCTATAACACTAACCCCCCATAACTCTGACACTAACTCCCCTATAACACTAACCCCCCATAACTCTGACACTAACTCCCCTATAACACTAACCCCCCATAACTCTGACACTAACTCCCCTATAACACTACCCCCCCCCATAACTCTGATACTAACCCCCCATAACTCTGACACTAATTCCCCTATAACACTAAACCCCCATAACTCTGATACTAACCCTCCATAACTCTGACACTATTTCCCTTATAACACAAACCCCCCATAACTCTGACACTAACCCCCGCATAACTCTGCCACTAACTACCCTATAACACTAATCCCCCACATAACTCTGACACTAACTCCCCTATAACACTACCCCCCCCCCCATAATTCTGACACTAACCCCCCATAACTCTGACTCTAACTCCCCTATAACACTAACCCCCAATAATTCTGACACTAACTTTCCCATAACTCTGACACTAACCCCCCATAGCTCTGACACTAACTCCCATATAACACTACCCCCCCATAATTCTGACACTAACCCCCCATAACTCTGACTCTAACTCTCCTATAACACTAACCCCCCATAACTCTGACACTAACTCTCCTATAACACTAACCCCCCATAACTCTGACACTAACTCTCCTATAACACTAACCCCCCATAACTCTGACACTAACTCTCCTATAACACTAACCCCCCATAACTCTGACACTAACTCTCCTATAACACTAACCCCCCATAACTCTGACACTAACTCCCCTATCACACTAACTCCCCCACAACTCTCATACTAACTCCCCTATAATACTAACCCCCCCATAAGTCTGACACTAACCCCCCCATAAGTCTGACACTAACCCCCCCATAACTCTCACACTAACTCCCCTATAACACTAAACCCCTCCCCCATAACCAAGTTTTGTTGTCGGAAAATTTGAGAACCAGCTCTCAAACATTTGTTGTTGGAAATTCCGACAGCTAATGTCCAATGGAGTATACACATGGTCAGATTTTCCGACAACAAGCTCACATCGAACATTTGTTGTCGGAAATTCTGACCGTGTACGTGGCATAATACCCCCACAACCCTAAAGCCTTGTACACACAATCGGACTTCCATCAGACTTTTCCGTGGATTTTTGTCCGAAGGGGCGTTGACCGTGAACTTGTTCTGCATACACACGCAGAACTTTTTTAGCCAACATTCACCAAATCACGTGGCTTTTCAGCTCTTTACCGCTACCCTTTGGGCAACTTCTGCTATTGTTGTCTGATCTTTAGCATTGGTTCTGAGCATGCGTGTTTGTACTTTGGACTTTAGTAAAACTGTTGCCAGTTCCTGACCTGACTTTTGTTCCTGACTTTGGCTCTGCTCATGACTTGGTACCTTGCTGCCCACATGTTGATGATCCTGGCTAATCCTGTGACCCCGCTTCTGTCTCTGATCTTGGCTTCCCGACCTGTTTGAGTACCTGCCTGGCTGCCTGCTGTTGTAGCTCTGCACACCGCTGAGTATTCCGGCCTGCTGAAAGTCTGCTGAAAGCTCTGACAAGCCACACCTTCTGGGCCTGCAGCACAAGTGGAGTGCCCTTTTAATCTTGGCTGGACTACTGAGTACAGCTGCTGTTCCTGACCTGATGGTCCACCAATCTCCATGGGACCGCATCTCCTGCTGCAAGTTTTCCTATCAACATCTGCACTTGTGTTCCTCATGTCCCTCTGCACCCTCTGTTCCACTCTTAGTGGGGCCGGGGCTACAGATACAAGAGAGTAAATGGGGAGATTGGTTCCTCTGTATGCAGCCACACCCGCCGCTACTCCTATCCAGCTTCTTTCTGTTGCCCCTGGCCCCCTGTGTTTTTTTCCGGCCTCCCCTCATCCCCCTTAGCTCTGCTGGGTTCCCCCCTCCCCTTTCACCTTGGCTGCTGTGGGGAATGTGTCAGGATGGAGAGCGGGGAAGGGGCCGGTAAATGTGTCATTTACCGGCCCCTTCCTTTTCGCAATGGAGAGTCAGTGGTCTGTACCGATCACTGACTCTGTCAATTCATAATTAAAACATAGTAAACTTAGTTTGTAAATTCAGTTTGTGAATTAACAGGATGCTCTATACAGAGCTATTCCTGTCGATTCATTCAGTGTAGCTGAGGCTACAGAGAAGGAGATGAGTCTGTGTAGACCCCTGACCTTCCACCAAAGCCCCCCAACGGGGGTCCTAAAAAAAAATTGTAAAAAATCATTAAAAAATAATATTGTAAAAAAAAAAAAATGGTGAAAAAAAAATAAAATAAAATAACAAAAATAAAAAGACTACTGACTCTAGTGGCAGAACTACCAGGGTCACAAAGGTCGCACTTGCAACCACACCCTGGCATTCCACCACCGTGCTCAGAGAGAAGGTCCAGGTACTTTTGTGGGTTCTTGCACAGGGGCCCTGAAGGTTCTATTTACGCCTCTTAAAGATGCATAAGTCTAAAAGCATGCTAACACTATACCTTCCACTAATCTGCCCTGTAATCCCAAAACTAAACTGCCGGTGTGCACGTGTGTGTACGCGTATCAGCTTATGAATTGCGATGTGCCTCCAATGAGAACAACAACCTGGTGGGATTTTCCAATAAACAGTCCAAGGTGTAGGCGTGCCCTTAGAGCTCCATGGATGCATACACTATATTACTAAAAATATTGGGACGCCTGCCTTTACACGCACATGAACTTTAATGACATCCCAGTTTTAGTCTGTAGGATTCAATAGAGAGTTGGTCCACACTTTGCAGCTATAACAGCTTTTAGGGCCCTTTCACACTGGGGCGGGGGCGGCATCGGCGGTAAAGCGCCACTATTGTAAGCGGTGCTTTACCGTAGGTATTCGGCCGCTAGCGGGGCGGTTTTAACCCCGCTAGCGGCTGAGAAAGGCTTAATAACCACCGCAAAGCGCCTCTGCAGAGGCATTTTGCTGGCGGTATAGCCGCGCTCTGCTATAATTCATCCCAAAGGTGTTCTATTGGGTTGAGGTCAGGACTCTATGCAGGCCAGTCAAGTTCCTCCACCCCAAACTCGCTCATCCATGTCTTTATGGACCTTGCTTTGTGCACTCGTGCACAGTCATGTTGGAACAGGAAGGGGCCATCACCAAACTGTTCCCACAAAGTTGGGAGAATTACATTTTCCAAAATGTCTTGGTATGCTGACACCTTAAGAGTTCCTTTCATTGGAACTAAGGAGCCAAGCCCAACCCCTGAAAAACAACCCCACACCATAATTCCCCCTCCACCAAATGATTTGGACCAATGCACAAAGCAAGGTCCATAAAGACATGGATGAGCGATTCCTGGGTGGAGGAATTTCACTGGCCTGCACAGAGTCCTGATCTCAACCCAACAGAACACCTGTGGGATGAATTAGAGTGGAGACTGCAAGCCAGGCCTTCTCGTCCAACATCACTGCCTGACCTCACAAATGCGCTTCTGGAAGAATGGTCAAATATTTCCATAGACACCCTCCTAAACCTTGTGGACAGCCTTCCCAGAAGAGTTGAAGTTGTTATAGCTGCAAAGGGTGGGCAACTCAGTATTGAACCCTACGGACTAAGACTGGGATGCCATTAAAGTTCATGTGTGGGTAAAGGCGGGCATCTCAATACTTTTGGTAATATAGTGTATCTTCTCTTAAATGAAAGCTTCCAAAACTTAGCAGCCTGGCCACATGGTATTAGTTAGTTAAGCTTTCTCCTTGTTCTTAGTTCTTTTTTTCATTTTCTTAATATGATTAATTCATACATGATTGTAGTCGTTTCGTTGTTGAAGGCGTAGGCTTCTATTCTCTACAAAATATTCACAAGTACAAATGTGCTTTCTATTGTCTATTGTCCAAATGTTTCTTCATGGCATTCCTTTTGACTACAATGTAATGTTTTTGTATATTGCACTGTTGTCTTATTTCTTGTTATACTCTGAAAATGTATTAAATAAACATTTATTTGACTAAAAAAAGTATTTTTTGCTGCCTGTTCACAATGTGCATGACTGCCGAGATGAATGAACTCCAATACATGCACAGAGATGTCCAAAGAGGTCAGCAGATAGCAGGGGAGCTCTGAGACACCACATTACTGGAGCAGAGGTGAGTACAATTCTGCTTTAATCCAGTCAAATCAATTATCACTTTCGTCCACATTGTTCAAGAAAATTGGAGGAGAAGGATGAAAAATGTTTCCATAAATAACATTCTAACTATGAATGTGGTTTTTGATTGGGAAAATTCATACTTAAAGCATAACTAAAAGCAAAACTTATAACCTATAGAACACCTTTGGAATGAATTAGAGCAGAGACTGTGAGCCTTCTCGTCCAACATCAGTGCTTGACATCACAAATGCGCTTCTGGAAGAATGGTCAAACATTCCCATAGACACACTTCTAAACCTTGTGGACAGCCTTCCCAGAAGAGTTGAAGCTGTTATAGCTGCAAAGGTTGGGCCAACTCAATATTGAACCCTACAGACTTATGCCCTGTACACACGGATGGACATTGATCGGACATTCCAACAACAAAATCCATGGATTTTTTCCGACGGATGTTGACTCAAAACTTGTCTTGCATACACACAGTCACACAAAGTTGTCGGAAAATCCGATCGTTCTGAACGCAGTGACGTAAAACACGTACGTCAGGACTATAAACAGGGCAGTAGCCAATAGCTTTCGTCTCTTAATTTAGTCTGAGCATGCGTGGCACTTTGTGTGTCGGATTTGTGTACACACGATCGGAATTTCCGTCAACAGATTTTGTTGTCGGAAAATTTTATAGCAAGCTCTCAAACCTTGTGTGTCGGAAAATTCCGATGGAAAACGTGTGATGGAGCCCACACACGGTCGGAATTTCCGACAACAAGGTCCTATCACACATTTTCCATCGGAAAATCCGACCGTGTGTACGGGGCATAAGACTGGGATGCCATTGAAGTTCATGTGTGTGTAAAGGCAGGCGTCTTTTGATAATGTAGTGTATATAGTGTATGCATGCATGCTTATCGGATCACCCCCTGGCACACCCATCTATAAACACAAATGTTCAGCACAGCAGATTGTTCCTGTTTATAAACAGAGAGGAGATGAGCAATGCTGGCTGTTGTTATTGGGGGAACAAAATGAGATAGCAAGTTTTTTTTTTTTTTTTTTGCTCAATTGTTACCCCAAAACTGAAGGTGAGGGAACAACCATAGAGATCATCGCTACAAATCTTATATATAAGGATAGTCTATATAGCACTAATTCAAAAATAACTTTATGAATAGAGAAACGTCTGTGCCGAGGAGGCTTCCACACCATTTGCGGATATTGCACTAAGCATGTGTTTCTATGCAATGTGGAAACGCACAGATCCTATTGACGCAGCTGACATATTTGTCTGCCAGTGCTTACAGCATTCAGCTGCTCACGCATGACGTATCCTCTAAATTACATTCAGATTCCATAATGACTCAGAGTTTTTCTAAATAGCATGGAATATATTTAATTACACTATGTTGAATGGGCTGAATAATGAAAATGATTTGTTCCTAAAATCTATATGTATCTCAACCAATCCCATGTAAGCTTTAACATGTTCACGTCATGTCAAAAGTCAATATTTTTAAATTTGCAACTTTCATTTTAATACCTGGTGATCCTGTTCAGTCACTTTCTGTTACAGAGTGACAATTGTTTTCCAATTGTGCTCCTGTGTTGTCTCCCTGTCACATGGGCTTCTGATGGACATTAGTGGCCATTTCAACACGCATTTCACAGGTATGTTCTACTGCTGTCCCTATCAGGAAATCCATCTGAGAAATGTCATGCAGCCATCAATGAAGTGCATATAGACCAGAAGTGGCTGTAAAGAGGCTACGAAACATATTGGGATCAGTGTGTAGTGTTGAGAGGAAATCTTCCAATGGAAACATCTGTTTTGGTGACAACTGAAGATTTCCAAATCTGTCCACAGGACAGGAAGTGAAGAGAAATCTCCCCAATAGGATTCAGCTAGCAAAAAAAAACAAAACCCGACAGGCATTCTAACTACTCCTATACGTAGACCCTAACAAGAAATGTATAGGGTAAAGTTCCATTCCATTTTAGCAGAACGCTAGCCAAAAGAAAACTTCAGTCCTGACATTTCCTTACAGTATTTTTTTTCTTTCACTAGATATCCAGCATCATTCTTCCCACTTCCTCTGAACCCAGGCTGTCCAGGACCCGCCCTTCTCTGAATGCAGCAGGGCAGCCACTTGCCACGAGATCCAGAAGACAACTAGGATCACTGTAGTAGTGATGGCTACCACAGTGTTTCTCCACTTCCACTGGGATCAATATGGTATATGTACACTTACAATGGCCAAAGCTGGACCAATATAACTATGCAAAAATATGTGTAGCACCCTGTAGTGTGCTACTAGTGGTAGTGCAGGTAAATTATAGTCTGGTGAAGGGCTAAGCCTGAGCCATAGAATCTGGCTCAGGGTTCATTAGAGTTCAGGGCGGGATGACTCATCCAGGCAGCTCTCTGGTGCCTTCCCCTGGTTCTAGAATGTTGAAGATATTCTAGAATTTAGTGGGTGGTAGCTAGGAGGGTTGTCTTGCACATTTAGGGGTTCTTAGCCAATCCCCAGGAAGGGTGGAAAATGGAGATGCAGTGCTGAGGGAGTCTGTCGATGCCCCTCGCGGGACCCCTGCCAGGGAAGGACTCTACCTCGGGCTGGGGCTCAGGTGGCTGGCCTGGAAGGATCCTACCACAGAAGAAGTTGGAGGAGGCCTTCCGGAGAGGTTTAGGGAAGGACAGCGTGAGAAGATCAGCACGGTGCAGGGACAGACAAGGTGAGAGACTGCCACATGCAGCAGGTCTCTCTTGAAGACAGCGGTATGAAGGGCTTCATCAAACCCTGCCCTGGGAGATCTCCAGTGTGTCAGTCAGGAGGACTGGGAAGAAGAAGCAGCCAGGTGGGCTGGTGAAGTGGCAGCCAGGTAGTCTAGCATTTCTGTGAGATGTAGAGCTGGGATCAGTGTCTACAAGAAAGCAGAAGGTGTTGCAGGATGCAGTTCACTCCACAGGTGCTACTTTTTTTAAGAGACTGAGAGTTCCTAGACTGTAAGAGGCTATTGCTGAGCTAACAAAAGACTGTTATGCCGCGTACACACGGTCGGACTTTTCGACCGGACTTGTCCGACGGACGCCGATGGACCAAATCCGGCGGACAATCCGATCGTGTGTGGGCTTCATCGGACCTTCAGCGGACTTTTCCAGTTGCAAATCTGACGGACTTTAGATTTGGAACATGGTTCAAATCTTTACATCGTAACTCCGCCGGACCCAGAAATCCGCTCGTCTGTGCTAGTACGATGGACAAAAACCCACGCTAGGGCAGCTATTGGCTATCAACTTCCTTATTTTAGTCCGGTGTACGTCATCACGTACGAATCCGTCGGACTTTGGTGTGATCGTGTGTAGGCAAGTCCAGTCATTAGAAAGTCTGTTGAAAGTTCGCCAAAAGTCCATCGAAAGTCTGTCAGACGGGCTGTCGGACTTTTGTAGCTGAAAAGTCCGACCGTGTGTACGCAGCATTAGTTACTAAAGGAGTGAACCAAGCGGAGCTGTAGAAAGGAGCAAGTTATTGTACAGGAGGATCAAGTGGAAGCTGTAAATAGGGAGGAAGTCCTCCCTGGTTCTGTTTGTTATTGTCAAGTTGTGAATCCCATAATTCCCATCCCCATCCAAGTTATTATCCCCCAATAAAACAACAAAAACAAGCTCAATGACTGTTTTCTGTGTCTGGATGCAAGTTGAAGATGCTTTGTGTCCGGCTGTGCAGAAGTGGGGAGCCCTTTCACTCGTAGCCCCTACTGTGAGTGAGCACTGTTGTCCCTGACAAAGAATGCACATTCTCACTGCTCACTCTTCCTTGGTATGAGAGTGACTACCTGACCCAGTTGAAGTTATATAAAATATCTGTAACCCTTGGTACCTTTTACTAACGTCCGATGTAAAATTATGAACAATCTCTGCATTGCAACCTTTGTACAAGCCTTTTTGAAATGTTCTATGTCTTTGTTCATTGTACAACTACATCTCTAAAACTTTAATAAAAACATAAAATAAAGGGAAAAGTATGAAAAAACGTATGCAGCCACCACATCTAAAGACTGGTAAGCTTCAATATGTAGCACCCTCTTCGGCTGCTAGGCAAATGTAGTTCTTTTTGGCTCCTCTGTATTCAGTGGAGCAGTTGTTGATTATTTCTAGCTGCTCTGGGTCTCACAGACCGTGGGTTTGATCACTCCCCCTGCCTTCCAGAGGCTTCTGGAACATAGAGGGCTAAGCAAAGCAGAGCTCAGCCCAAATATTTTATGTGCTCCAGCCTACTCTGGGAAGGTGTGCCCAGATGGTGGTTGGGGAGGCATAAATATTCTGCAATTTGGAGCAGCAGCTTACTTCCTCTTCCCCTTGTTGGAAGGAATCCACCTGGGGTGGGGTGAGGGGGTGTAGCTTGAAAAGTTACAAACTGAGATTGCTAAGGTACAAAAGGAGATTTTCCCCTTTAAGGATCAAACTTTTTTTGAAACCCTGGATGCACGGTTGAATGAAACATTAGATAAGATGGAGAAAAATTTCATTGCTGGGAAGACAGAAAAACTGATCCATGATAGATTTGACTAAGAATCTAATACAGTCTATATTTGGAAGAAACCGTTACATATTAGAACAAGTCAGGCAATGTGATAAAGAGAGTCCACTTCTCAGACACAGAAAATGGGTCTCGACCAAACTATGGCAGTATCAGGAGCAGATTCCTTATATGAAACAACAACTGAAACCTTGAATAATAAGGGTCTGAATTTTTGCCCCATTCGTCACCTCAATCTTTTTTATACGATATTAGAACTCAATAAATGTTGCCTTCGATGGAGAGTTCAATTTACAAAAATGTGGAGCAGCCATGAGCACTAGATTTTCATCCTCGCTCGCCAACCTTTATATGAGTTTGTGTATTTTTTTTTTTATGTGACAACCCTTATCATCCATATATAACATTTTATCAGCACTTTACTGATGATCTCATCTTCATCTGTTATAGTGACCTGGGATCTATGGATAATTTCTTACCATATTTGAATGACAACCGACTCAATCTCAGGTTTACGGGACAGATGGACATAAACTCAATGAATTTTGGATGTCACATTGGCCAATTGTAATGGACAAATTGTCACCAGCCTATATAGAAAGCCCCTGTCAGGCAATACTCTATTGAGAGCTGAATCAGGCAGATTGAGAGGTTTAAGAGACCCCGTAGGGGGGATGATGTGTTTAGGCTACTGTGCAAAGGTAAAGATTTTTGGATATTTTATTTACGGACACATATTCCAAAGGTTCTGAATTTTGAATGGGACTTTACTCACTTTTATGAGTAACGTGTTTGCGCGGTGGTCGGTTGCACATATGTTCCTCCCCTCCGTGGCTCTCCTTTGCTGGGACTAGTGGTAATGGTTAATGATAGTACTGTTAAAACTATATTTGTTAATGTACTAAATTTTTGTTTTTGGATACATCTGGTTCTTATATATTGCATTAATGTTTTATGTCATCCCTAATCTACTGTACACATATTTACTACAATAAGTGTAACTGCTAGCAATCCCCTGGATGCACTGGGCCAGAGTACGTCTGTAAGATATTTAGGTATTTTGTGGTGTAGAAGGCTGAGATAACATGGCAATAATGAGAAGAATAAGCACATTTTGGCACTGCAGTGAGGACAAGGGAACCAAATTATTACCGTACAATGACATCCTCACTGCAGTGCCTCTTTTCCGGTAATAACTGCAATCACTCACTTGAAAGTATTTCTTTTCCTTTACCGCAAGAGCCAAATCTCCGTCAAATCCTGAAACTTTGCAGCTGTGTAAAAATTTGCTAAATATCCTACGGCTTCCGATTATTGAGGCGGCCTAAAATATTTCACATTGATTATATGCAGAGGAAAAAGGCTACATGATAAATGCATTCCAACCTAAACACACAAATACTTCATAGAACAGATTCTTGGCCAAGGAAAAGGGATAACAAAAATAGGATATTTCAGGGTTTTTTGAGGGTTAGTGTTATTGCCAGGTTCAAATGAGTAAGAAAAACTAAAATAAGCCAGGGGTTTCAATGTAAATACAAATGTTTGGATAGCGGCTGCATTACACGGGAGATTTGTGATATACAGTGATTGCTAGAAGTGTACCTTCCATTCATTAGGCCCAGATGAATGAGTTTATATGATCACCATCTTGGTATGTCCCAGATTTTTCGATAATGGAGATTTTGATGATGCATGAATAGCAAAAGAGGATAAGCAAATCTTCACTTGCCATCATTTTTCTCCCGCTGCCTCATCTCCCTTCCCTGTTACACAATCGGATATTTAAAAATATGTGATTAAGTAGCTTTTCTGAGGTACCCTTACTTCCTGCTTTCTCACCTAGACGAGAATGAAGTCACAGTTGCAACACAACTAATGTGTAAGGTAAAGTCTACAGGCTTGCAGTCGCGGGTGGTGGTATATTTTTTTGGGGGGGAGGGCTGCAATCTGCATCCTGAGCCCACCCTTTTTTGCTCTGCATGTAAATTACTGGCCGGGCACATGGATTAGGGGGGAGGCGCCCCTGCGCCCCATATTGACGGGCCGCCACTGCAGGCTTGTAAAGATAGGAATTTGTACAGGAGGGGTTTCAGGAACCAGACTCACCCAACCACCATGTGAGACGCTTTGTGGAATCTTTTTACAATGCACTGCATAGAACTCTGGTCAAGGGTAATCTGAGTGTGCATTCTGAGTTTAGAACAGTTTCATTGCTTGCTGCAATTAGTGCTTACATTTTGCCTCAAATTATAATGAGGAAACAAACTTTGGAAGCTATGCCCAAAAAAGGCACACATACAGAAAAGAATGAAACACCAATATTGCCCATGGTCTCCCTACAGCTGATATGTTCCCTATTTCTGACTAACCTAACCTGCTCTGCACTGTGTCCCTGTGTGGAGGTGGCCATTTTGGTAGAGGTAGGGCTTTACTTCCTCATGTTAGAGCCTCCAGCAAGCAGAATCTCCAAGATCAGCAAATTTCACTCCAAATCTCCTGAGGCTAGTTGTAAAGATGGTGGTGCCTTAAATCTCACACTGCCGATATACTGCTATGAGGCTGTAGGCACAGGAGTGCCTAGAACACTGACATGCATTATCTAGGCATACTGACATGCCTAGGCACTGCTATTTTTCAGATGGAATTGGTAAAAGGTACATTTTCAGGGTATTTTTAACATACCTCCCAACTTTTTGAGATGGGAATAAGGGACACCTATCAGTACAAGTATGCAGGCATAGAACACACCCCATGCCACGCCCCCTTAAAGGAGAATTGTACAAAAAAAAACAAGATTGGTTACATCCACAAGTGCTTTTTTACCACTTTCCTTTATAATCGCTTTTGGAATTTACAAATGCAGCAATTTAGTAATCAGATGAAAGGTTTAGCACTGGAAAACACTTTTTGATAGATAAAAAGTGCATTTTATATACATCTTTATAGATCAGACCAAAATGAGGGACATATGAAGAGGAATGAGGGACAGAGGGACATTGCTCCAAATCGGGGACAGTTGGGAGCTATGTTTTTAAGACTTAATTAACATTTCTTTATGTTCCCTAAAATATAGCAAACATTTTGAGTCCAAGTCCACTGTTCCATTTGTGAGATTTCCCATTACATTCTGTCCTGGAGACACAATGGGAAGTGAGTAAATCCCTTGCCAGGAAACTGCCCCATCAAGAGATTTTCTCTCTAGTCCTGTTAGGATGACAACTGTATAATTTTAGTTTCTCCATCACTTTCTGTTCCAGTGGTTAAGAAAACAATTAAAGAGGGTCAATCTCCCTAGAGGGAGCACCAGCAGCAATTAAGAAATATATCTGGAGTTAAATTTGTTTTAATTGCTACAATATATTTTTTTAAATAACAAGCATGTCATACTTACCTGTTCTGGCCCCAAACCACCTCTTCTGGGATCCCCCACTGCCGCTCTTGGAGAGAGGAGCACACCTCTGTAGACGGGCACAGCACTGGATTAAGTGGGGGGGGGGGCATGCAATGCATTAATACAGGAACTGCATTAAGGTAAAATGTCTTGTCTTTACAAACACTTTAAGTTTTATTAATCTATATCTATTTGGCAAGAATTGGGGAGTTGGCCACAAAGTTGGGGTCCCATCACGGGAAAGTAGAAATAAAAATAGGTACCACCATCCTAGTATTATATAAAAGCGGGGGTGGGAACAGTTCCTGAGGCTGTTCTCCACTGAGGGAAGGAAATAGACTATCTCAGTACCAATATATCTATTTGGGATAACAGATCATGCTAAAGTCATTTAGTGTACTGAATATATTTACATGCAACTTGCTTGGCGTCTTTGTTCTTGTGTTGGTTACCTCCAACAACTTAAAAAAGCACACCAAGAGGCTTGTTTACCCTTTAACTACCCACCAAAGAGGGTCAATATTGCCCAAAACAACCATTTAGAATGTATCTGCTATTTGATCTGTGTCGGCAACAAGATAAGATATTGATTGTAAACCCTCACCTTGTAAAAAAACCTATTCAGTTTAAAATGTAAATGGCTGGCAAAACATGTGTGTATACTGTAGATAAAAAAAATTATAAATAACTTTTTTCCCTTTTTTATAAGTGAGCATAATCCCTCGGTTCTCAGCTGCGTGAGAGTTGGGGAGGGAGAAACAGCAGCACACTGATCTTCCCAGTTAATGGCTATTGGTTAATGGTTGTTAGCACAAGTGTGATCATTGGAGGAAAGCAGACTGTTTCCATGCATAGCCAGAAGACCATAGGAAAGAAGATGGACTGGCAGGAACTCCAGGGATTTTTACACAAAGGAGGCAACACAAAAAGAACAGGAAGATTTTTGATACAAGTACACGGTACAGCAGGCACATATCAGGAATATGAAGTGGGCTGCCCTATGCATAAAAAAAATGCTGCAAAGTAGTTTATGCACCTTTTTGAGCTTCAGGTTTCCTGTGTTTTTTTAACAGTGCATTTTGCCACAATTGTTATGCTTTTTTTTTTTTTTTTTTTTTTTTACGAAAACCATGTGTACAGTTTGGGGTGCTCTTAACATACTGCTATAGTGTGAAGGCAGTTTTCATAAACTGATCTCAATGTGTTTTTTACTTGTATAAATTAATTTAGAGAGAACCAAAATAATTTTTATCCCTAATTAAAACAGCCATATGTTGGTAAATAATACATATTTATCACATTATGGCTAATATCTACTCTATACTGTGCGCATTTGTCCATATTACTCCAACTGACAGTAACATCTTCACTTCATCTGTCCATGATTGATAACAATTATCCAACGGTGATTAAAGATCACACAAGAGACAATCACATCATGCTTTATAAATCGGCAAGATGCAAATCGAATTCATGTATTCACAGCCTCATGCTGTTTACTGTCTATTAATAGCAGAAACATTTTGTTGATCAGGGGCCCTTCTGTATTATCATATTTAACATAAGAACAAACATGCTATTATTAAAAGGAAAATGATACCCTGCAGTTTGAAAATGGAAGGAGCGCATAATTTAAAACGCGATATCTCTTTCTCAGTGAGTTTTCAGGAATGGGAGCATAGGAAAGGCATTGAAAATCTTACTAGTATATATTTTTTTCAATTTGATGGATTCATTTGCTTGTTCTTATTTACTATCTGCATAAAAATGCTACATTTTAGTTTAGATTCTGTTTCCTGTTTTTGGCTAAAAGTGGAACTGCAGAAAGGAAAAGTTTTTTCTAAAGTTATGAAAAATGATGAACTTCTTTTTTTTTTATTGATTTGATTTCACTTTCTGTCCCAGGGACAACTGTTAGGGATGTTAGTTGTTAGCTGTATGCTGGTAACCACACATCCAAGTATTTACTTTTTGTACAGGGATAGGTGTGCACACCTGGATGCAGACAATTTGCATTCAGGGACACTCATCTTTCTTGTTTGCAGGTAAACGCTCAGATGTCCAGTTACCAGAACATAGCTGCAACCTTTCATGGACAGCGGTAAAAACCTTTTTAATATTTTTCCACTGTACTAAATGTAGCACACACCCATAGGGACTGCTGATGAACTTGGATCTTCCACTCCTGCATAGTCAGGCATACTGAATTTTCACAAGCACCCCAGAGACAGAGAACACTCCGTGACTTTGTTTTGTTTTTTAATTAAGGGGTTAATGACTTGGATAAGGGATGGGAGGTTATGGGATGCCCACATGACTTCAGCAAAACTTCAGGGACATCTTTTTATATACAGTCTATATAGAGTCTCCTTCCTTTCCCTCCTGCACACACTTGCTTGCTCCAGCTGATTTACTGTAGAGTAATCTGACAGGCTCCCAGTCAGATTTTAGCAATAGCTTTTTACAGGCAGGAACTCTAAGCCCCTTGTTGTGTAGCAAAAATATAGTGAAACAGTTTGTTACATCCTTTTCTGTGGCCATTAATCCCAGTACCACCTCTTCAGACACTGCCAACCCACTTGGCTGCAGCTGCCCCTTTCACTAGCCCTCCAGGCTACCTCTCCCACACCAGTCCTCCCGACTGACTCTTCACCAGCTGACTCTCAGAAGATCTCTCAGGGAATGATGAAGACTTATACACATGGCAGTCTTCAGGCAGACTGGCTACATGTGGCAGTCTCCCCCCCCCATGTTAGTCCCCAGCAGTGCTGATCTACTCACTCTGTCCTCTCTTGCTCCCGTGCATTCAGGAAGGGCTTCTTCCTGTGTGTTATGGCAGGATCCTTCCAGCACCCGAGCCCTGGCCCAAGGCAGGACATACCCCCAGACTAGGGGGCACCCCTGAGGGCCACCGACAGCCTCCTCAGCACTGTATCTCCATCTTCCACTTAACTGCCCGCTTGGCATAGCCCATGTCTATTTATGAGGTAAGCTCTGCCCCCTGCCAGCCCACCACTGGGGGTTGGCCGAGGCCTCATAAATAATGAAGGCAGCTCCTCCTAGCCTCCACCCACAAATTCTAGATGATTTTCCAACCTTCTAGACCAGGATGAGTCACCCAGCCCTGACCCAGATTCCATGCCTCAGATTTAACCCTGAGCCAAACTAGAATTTACCTACTCTAAACTCTAACACAACCCGCATTAACTTCTTGCACACACTGGACGGTGCTACATAAAAAAAAATTCTTTCATTCTATCTGTGTCCCCAGCCAGGAGATTCTGCTCAATTCCTGTCTTGATGACAACACAGGTAATTAGGGGAAATTACCCTAGGGGTTATGTGTAATAGGGCGTACACACGGTCGGATTTTGTTCGGACATTCCGACAACAAAATCCATGGATTTTTTCCGACAGATGTTGGCTCAAACTTGTCTTGCATACACACGGTCACACAAAGTTGTTGGAAAATCCGATCGTTCTGAACGCGGTGACGTAAAACACATATGTCGGGACTATAAACGGGGCAGTGGCCAATAGCTTTCATCTCTTTATTTATTCTGAGCATGCGTGCCACTTTGTCCGTCGGATTTGTGTACACACGATCGGAATTTCTGACAACGGATTTTGTTGTCGGAAAATTTTATCTCCTGCTCTCCAACTTTGTGTGTCGGAAAATCCGATGGAAAATGTCCGATGGAGCCCACACACGGTCGGAATTTCTGACAACACGCTCCGATCGGACATTTTCCATCGGAAAATCCGACCGTGTGTACGGGGCATAACTCTTTCCACACTCTGTCCAGAACAAAACAAAACAAGTGAAGTTCCACTTTAATGTCCAGTAATAGCATTTTCAGCAATATATTCACCAGATGACCACATTACTTCTCTTCTCTTCTCTTCTCTTCTCTTCTCTTCTCTTCTCTTCTCTTCTCTTCTCTTTCCCACTAATTTGGCCATCAACAGCCACTGGGCATTGGTCCTATGATTTATCATCAATTGTACAATTGCTATTGCAAGAATTGACTGCCTTAGTTTCTTTTTTTTTATAAGCTCTTGATTTGAGTGACAGGGAGATGGAGAAAAGACTGGACCAAAATTGTCATATTCATCCCATATCTTTTCTTCTTGATGCACAATAAGTATACAGATAGGGAATCCAAAATCATTGGCTTTTATGGCAGCCAAGTTTTTAAAGCACACCAACCAGAAGTTTGTTATGCCCTGTACACACAGTCGGACATTGATCGGACATTCCGACAACAAAATCCATGGATTTTTTCCGACGGATGTTGGCTCAAACGTGTTTTGCATACATACGGTCGCACAAAGTTGTCGGAAAATCCGATCGTTCTGAACGCGGTGACGTAAAACACGTACGTCGGGACTATAAACGGGGCAGTAGCCAATAGCTTTCGTCTCTTAATTTATTCTGAGCATGCGTGGCACTTTGTGCGTCGGAATTGTCCACACACGGTCGGAATTTACGCGAACGGATTTTGTTGTCGGAAAATTTTATAGCCTGCTCTCTAACTTTGTGTGTCGGAAATTCCGATGGAAAAAGTCAGATGGAGCCCACACACATTCGGAATTTCCAACAACAAGCTCCGATCGCACATATTCCGTCGGAAAGTCCGACCGTGTGTACAGGGCATGAAAATCACAATTCTTCAAAGTTCATCAGAATAATCAAATTAACATGTAACAACACTGGAGTTGGACTTGTAATAAAAGATCATTTGTCACAATCCTGGCTAATTAATCTAAAGTATATGATGAAAATATGGTTAAGCAGAGTTCACTTTAAGTTAAAAATGCATGTGAAAAAGATCAGTAAATCCAGAGGTATGGACAGCCCTTCTTTCACAAGGGAGGCAGTTGAGCCACAATTTTACCACCCCTGACCGTTCACCTAAAGCCTAAAATACACCTAGACACCTAATACACCTGTTCCCATGCAGTGACCATAATACTTTGCAAATTTAACATGGAAAGTCAAGCTGCCAGGTGGCACTGCCTGTCGCATTCCGCCATTCAAGTCAATAGAGATGCACTGTGAGCCAATTGCTTAGTTCACGGTTGTGGCACATTAGTCCCACTGAAAACTAGCGCTCAGCAAAACAGGAAAAACAAACAAGCCTGACAGTAGCTGCTTAGTCACACTAGGCAAGCGCCCACTTAATCTAAAAGTTGAGTTTGGTCCTCTTTCTTCTGCTTCACAAGCTCCCTATTGGTCAGGGAAGCGAGGGGAGGAGTATAGTGGCGCTTGGAGAGAGACGGATGGGTGGGAAACAAAACTATAGGTAAAGGTGATTATGATAATAAAATCCAGTGGTTGGGGGTAGCTTGGACTCTGGAAAAGTTCAGTTCAGGCTTGAATGGATTTGGAACAAGTTTGATGGGTTAAAGATGTATATAGCTCTCTAGAGGTGCAGCCAGCTGTGGAAGAGGAAGCATCTCTGTAGATATATAATGTGGAAAACAGCAGCGCTCATCTGAAATGCATAGCCTGAAGAAGGAGAATGGGCGGGTTGGGAGCACTGTATTTAGCGCTCCCAAACCTCCTGCGCCTGAAATTCCCTAGCGCCTGAAAAGCGCTTCAGAAAAGCGCTACAACAGTTTTTAACCCCTTCTTTGGAGTTAAAAGCACCCTGCTAGCAGCCGAAAAGTGCCGCTTAAACAGCGGTAAAGTCCCACTAAAACGAGTGGCGCTTTGCTGCAAATGTGGCCGTGGCCCCAGTGTGAAACGGGTCTTACAAAGCTCTGGAGCAACTTTGCAAAGTGCGAAGTCTATTTGCCTTTAGAAAATCAACCCCGAAGTGTTTATGGACAGCCTTCATTCTTGACACACTGTTCATAAAATCGAAAACTAAGATTTTTTTCTACACTATACATTGCTCATCCCTTTGTCTTTACAGAAGAGCTGACAATATTTTGCTCAGGAAGGTTGATTCTACAACCTGCTGTGACACATTTCTCCTCACATTGCATGCATTAGGACATTCAGCAGATGGCTCTCGCTCCTGTTGGTAAAGGAATATGTCAATAGTTCATGAGTGACACATGCCTGGTTCGGAATGCACTGTGCCCCCACCTGTTCAGATTCCTATTCTATACAATGGAATTGGCTCCTTCTGTTGTGTTTCCAATCGCCAGTTGCCTACAAACCTCTGGTGTGGTAGCACTCCCTAATGGTCATTGGGTAACAAGACATATTGCATAGCTCTATGCACATCATCTTCAATGTGAGCTGGCATTTCATCAACCCTGGGGGAACCTGGAGATGTACAAAGGGGTTCCCCAGGAGCTACATTCAGTATGGCTAAACATTGCTCTACTACCTAATGAAAATAGTTTTAAAGCCCAATTAAAATCTCACTTTTTTTTCAAATTCTTTATTTAGGATCGGGCTGCATCACATACATTATGAGGAAGATGTTGTACAAGTCATTTTCACCAGAAAGAACAAAATGGTTATTAAATGGACATGTACATAGTATAATCGGTGGACAAAAGGGGGAAGAATTGTTTATTGACATGTACATTACATGGTAATTTACACATAAAGAGAAATGTTACTGATGAATATACAGTATGCATAAGATTGCAATTCAAATGTTGTGATGTTGCCCTAATCTTTGAAATTGGAAATAGGGAGTCGTACATCTTACTCCCCAGAGTAAAAAAAAAAGAAGGGGATTAGTGAGGGGAAAGGAAAAGGTGAGTTTTTTATATTTTTTACTTGCTATGTACAGACTGCATAGCAAGTAACAAATACAATATTCTCTTTTATTATTGTGTTTGTGCTTAACATGATAGCAAGCTGCCCTATGTCGCCAGCATATAGAGTCAGACCACTGCTCTCACAAAGAATTCAACAGTCGAGGCCTCCAGTGATCCAATACGCTCCATGCATAGTACTCTAATCAACAATGGCCAAGCTCCCCGAGACACCGCTACGCTGTTTGAGAGCAGTAGTCCTGCTTTACAGTGTGCTGCCTTAAATGTACACTCATTACCTGTAGGCTGTAGACAAGTAAATATGAAAAATGTATTTGCTATTTTTTCAAGAATGTAAACTGTATATTTCCATCAATTTAGGCAGCACGTTAGATATTTATCTTTTCCAACAGTCGCAATCTAAGGTCTCTATCTTACTTACATACTGTGGCTAAATTAAACAGAGGCCAGTTAACCTGCCAGCATGTCTTTGGAGCTTGGGAGGAAACCCACAGGGAGAACACAGCACTCCATGCAGATAGGGTCCTGGCTGGGATTCAAGCCAAGAATCCCAGTCCTGTACGGCAGACGTGCTAACCTTTAAGTCACTGTGCTGCTTCAATGAACATAAAAATAACGTTTTTTTTGCATAAAGAAAAAAAATATTATAATATAATATAAACTATATATATATATATATATATATATATATATATATATATATATATATATATATATATATTAGAAAAAGACGACGGGACACCACATTCTCCAATGAAAAATATTTTTATCTGATTGCTCTTCTAAACATGACAATATAAAAGCAGCCCACTGTGACTCTGAACTCTAGAAAAATAGAGGGACAGAGGAAGTAACCCTAACTGCCATGACCTGAGGGGTGCCATGGTCTTGCTGGTCAGTACACCTAAAAGAGGGCATACCCTGAGTATAATGTATATGAAAAATAGAAAAGTTGGGGGATATAGGTGGGCGGGAACCAGGAAACAAGCCAACAAGTGAATCGACAGAGAAGAAAGAATATATATACCCCCATACTCCTCCTACAAATGCAGACAAAGTCCAGCCTTCTAACATATATATAGCGAGTATTGAACACATCACCATTTTTCTAGGTAAATATATTTCTAAAGGTGCTATTGACATTTTCACCACATGTCGGTAACAACCCATGCAATCCATATATACAAAGAAACCAAAACAAATAAGTTCAGAAATTAAGTTATGTGTAATAAAATGGAAAGACACAGGGAAAAAGTATTGAACACGCTAACTGAAATTTACTTAATACTTGGTACAAAATCCTTTGTTGGTAATGACAGTTTCAAGATGCCTCCTGTATGGAGAAACTAGTTGCATGCATTGCTCAGATTGATTTTGGACCATTCTTTCACACAGGCCTCTTCTATGAACTCTGATCTTTAGTTCTTTCCATAGATTTTCTGTTGGATTCAAGTCAGGTGATTGGCTGGGCCATTCTTGCAGGTTTATTCTCTTTATTTGAAACTAATTGAGAGTTTCCTTAGCTTTGTGTTTGGGATCATTGTCTTGCTGAAATGTCCATCCTCGTTTTATCTTCATTATCCTGGTAGATGGCAGCAGATTTTTATCAAGAATGTCTTGGTACATTTTTCCATTCATCCTTCCTTCATTGATATGAAGTTTGCTAGTACCGTATGCTGAAAAACAGCCCACACAATGATGTTCCCACCTCTAAACTTCACTGTTGGTATAGTGTTTTTGGGGTGATGTGCAGTTCCATTTGACCAACAAACAGGGTCTGTATTATGGCATCCAAAGAGTTCAATTTTGGTCTTATCTGACCAGACTATATTCTCCCAGTATGTCACAGGCTTGTCTAAAAGTTGTGCAGTAGACATTAAACAAGCTTCAACATGCTTTTTCTTTAGCAATGGAGTCTTGTGTGGTGAGTGTACATACAATCCATTGCGGTTGAGTGCATTACTTATTGTTTTCTTTGAAACAATTGTACCTGCTAATTCTAGGTCTTTCTGAAGCTCTCCACAAGTGGTCCTTGGCTCTTGGACAACACTTCTGATAATTCTTTTCACTCCTCTGTCAGAAATCTTGCGAGGAGAAACTGGTCGTGGTCAGTTTATGGTGAAATTATGTTCTTTCCACTTATGGATCATTATTATTATTATTATTATTCAGGATTTATATAGCGCCAACAGTTTACGCAGCTCTTTACAATATAAAAGGGAGACAATGCAGTTATAATACATAAAAATACAGGAGGATTAAGAGGGCCCTGCTCAGAAGAGCTTACAATCTAATAGGGTGGGGCAGGTGGTACAACAGGTTGTAACTGTGGGGAATGAGCTGATGGAAATGGTAAAAGATTAGTTATAGACGTGATAGGCTTTCCTGAAGAGATGAGTTTTCAGGGATCGCATGAAGGTAGCAAGAGTAGGGGATAGCCGCACAGGTGGAGGTAGCCAGTTCCAGAGGATGGGAGAGGCTCTGGAGAAATCCTGGAGATGAGCATGAGAGGAGGAGACGAGAGAGCTTGAGAGTAGGAGGTCTTGAGAAGAGCGGAGAGGACGATTTGGGTGATATTTGGAGACAAGATTGGTGATGTAGCTCGGGGCAGACTTGTGAATGGCTTTGTATGTTGTGGTTAGTATTTTGAATATAATTCGCTGGGTGATTGGGAGTCAGTGTAGGGATTGGAGTAGAGGGTTGGCAGACACTGAGCGGTTGGTAAGGTGGATAAGTCTGGCAGCAGCATTCATGATAGACTGAAGAGGGGATAGCCTATGGAGAGGTAGGCCAATGAGAAGGGAGTTGCAATAGTCAAGGGGAGAGATAACAAGGGAGTGAATGAAGAGCTTGGTGGTTTCATTTGTTAAAAAGGGGCGAATTTTAGAGATGTTATGGAGGTGAATGCTACAAACTTTTGACAACGATTGGATTTGAGGCTGAAAGGACAAGTCAATGTCTAGGATTACACCTAGTACCCTGGCATGAGGGGAGGGACTGATGGTTGCATTGTTGATTTTGATGGAAAAGTCATGGAGGGGGGCACGGGCGGGGGGGGGGGGAATATTAATAGCCCAGTTTTAGAGAGATTTAGTTTAAGGAAGTGGTGCGACATCCATGCTGATATGTCAGTTAGTAAGTTAGTAATGCGAGAGGAGACTGAAGGAGTGAGGTGAGGAGTAGACAGATAGATTTGGGTGTCATCAGCATATAAGTGGTATTGGAAGCCGTGGGCAGTTATCAAGTGACCAAGGGAGGTGTAGATAGAGAAGAGAAGGGGTCCAAGAACAGAGCCTTGGGGGACCCCACAGAAAGGGGCAATAGAGAGGAGGAGACAGAGTTGTAGGTGACACTGAAGGAGCGCTGTGATAAATAGGCAGAGAACCAGGATAGAGCAGAATCTCGGAGGCCAAGGGAATGTATTTTATTGAGAAGGAGCGGGTGGTCAACAGTATCAAAGGCTGCAGAGAGGTCAAGTAGTAGGAGTATGGAGTATTGGCTGTTGGTTTTAACAGTTAGTAAATCGTTACTGAGTTTTAGTAAGGCAGTTTCGGTGGTGCTGTAAGCGAAAACCAGACTGTAAAGGGTCAAGAAGGTTATTTTCACTGAGGTAGGAGCTAAGACGGTTGTAGACTAAGCGTTCTAGAAGTTTAGAAGTGAATGGGAGCAATGAGATGGGTCTTAAGTTGTTCAGGTTGGTAGGGTCCAGTGAGGGCTTTTTAAGAATGGGAGTGATCTGCGCATGTTTTAGAGGGGAGGGGAAGGTGCCACTAGAGAGGGAGAGATTGAAGATGTGAGTGAGGGAGCATGGGATAGAAGAAGAGGGTGACCGTAGTAGTTGTGAGGGAACAGGATCCAGGGGACAATTGGTTAGGTGGGTATCTGAGAAAAGTTTTGTAACCTCTTCAGTAGTAGCCAATTCAAAAGAGGAGAGTGTTGAATGTGCTGTTAGGCAAGGTATGTTGGGTGGGGAAGATGTACGCACAGTGGAGGTGTCCTCACGAATTGCATCAATCTTGTCTTTGAAGTGATTGGCAATCTCTTGGGCAGTGAGTGAGTTAGTATATAGGGTGTGCTGGGTGTGCCTGGGCACACCCTAATCACCCTGTGCAGTGCCGATTCCCCCTGCTTCCTGGCGTCCCCTGTCTCTCCCTTACTGTGCTGCCAGCTTCCCTCCTCTCCCACTGGCTGCTGTGGGGGATCATTGAACACAGTGAGTGATCTGTACCGATCAATCCTGCGTTCATTCTTAACTATGTTTTCTAGGCTTCAGTTTGTGAATGAAAAGGAAGCAGCTTAGCAAAGAGCACTTCCCATTCGTCCACTGTCCAGTGCAGCTGAGGCTGCAAAGAAAGGGGCTGGAAAAGCTCTGTTCTCAGTTCCTTTCTCTCTGTTTAGACCCCTGATTTTCCACCAAAGCCTTCCAAAAGGGCTCCTAATAAAATTATAAAAAATAATAAAAAAATAAAATTGCTAAAAATAATAAAAATAAAAACTACTGACACCATTCACTGCCCTGCTAACACCAATCTCTGCTCTACTGACACCGTCCACTGCTCTACTGATATACACGCATGTGTGTTTGTGCTCTGGGGTGCACACCCTAAGGGTGGGGGACGAAGCAGAGAGTTAAAGGTTGAGAAGAGACGACTGGGACTGGATGACAAGGAATTAATAAGAGAGACAAAGTAGGCTTGTTTGGCAGCATGGAGGCATGAATTGTATGTTAGAAGGGCAGGTTTATATAGGGTGAAGTTTTGCAGGCATTTGGTTTTACGCCACAGTCGTTTAAGAGCACGGCAATGTCTCTTGCGATTTCTAGTGTTGTCAGTTTGCCAGGGTTGTAACGGTCGGGCCTGATTCTGCGTGTGGTTAGAGGAGCAAGTGCATCTAGTGATGATGAGGGTGAACTGTTGTAGACAGAGGTGGCCAGGTCAGGACAGGACAGGGGAGAGATTATGTCATATAGGTGGTCAGTAGCAGAATAGAGAAGAGAAGGGTTAAAGTGGTGAAGGTTTCTACAAGTAATTGTTTGCTGCTTGGAGGGATGGGTGGTTGGAGGCAAGGATACAGTGAAAGTAATGAGGTTGTGATCAAAGAGAGGAAAGGGGGTGTTGGTGAGGTTGCCAGGGTTGCAGAGATGGGAGAATACAAGGTCAAGGGTATTACCATTGGAGTGAGTGGAAGTATTTGTCCATTGGGTTAGGTCAAAAGATGAGGTTAAGTCGAGAAGTTTAGCTGTAGTTGGGCTGTTAACATTGACAGGAATGTTGAAGTCACCAAGAATGATAGTGGGTATTTCAGAGGAGAGAAAGTAGGATAGCCAGGCAGCAAAGTCATCAAGAAAGCACAACACCGGCCCAGGAGGCCGATAAATTGCTGCAATCCTTAGCGAAATGGGAGAAAATGGGAGAGGGATAGAGAGGGAGGGACAGGAAGGACTTGGAAGGTGCTTTGTGGGGATAGAAGGAAGCCAACTCCACCTCCTTTCTGTCTGTTGGGTTGGGGGGAGTGAGTCCAATGGAGACCACCATAGGAGAGGGCAGCAGGAGAAGCTGAGTCAAAATTTTGAAGCCAGGTTTCTGTTATGGCGAGTATGTTAAAGCCATGAAAGATGAAGAGGTCGTGTACAGATGTTAGCTTTTTACAGATGGAGCGGGCGTTCCAAAGAGCGCATGAGATTGGTGGGCTGCTTTGAGGAAGCAGGGGGATATAAATTAAACTGAGTGGATTGCGGTGGTTGCAGACCAGGATTAGGAGAAATGTCATGGCTCCAACAGTGCTCACTGGAACATTCAGAAGTTTAGAAATCCTTCTGTAACCAAAGTCATCAGTATGTCTTGCAACAATAAGGTCACAAAGGTCTCTAGAGAGTAGAGAACTCTTTGCTTTTACCCATCATGAGATGTTTCTTGTGTGACACCTTGGTAATGAGACACTTTTTTAAAGGCCATCAGTTGAGACTGAACCAGCTGATATTAATTTGCATTGACAAGGGGCAGGATTGTGTTCTAATTACTGATAGATTTCAGCTGGTTTCTAGGCTTTCTGTGCTTTTTTGCACCTCCCTTTCTTTATGTGTTCAATACGTTTTCCCTGTATCATTCTGTTTTATTACACATAACAAATTTCTGAACTTATTTATTTTGGTTTCTTTGTATGTATGGATTCAATGGGTTGTCACGGCAATGTGGTGCAAAATGTGGTGAAAATTTCATGTTGATAGCACCTTTAGAAATATATTTACCTCGAAAAATGGTGACATGTCGGGAGACAATGGCTGGCTAAAAAAAAACTGCCGACATTCGACCTGTGTGTATGTCGGTCTGTCTGACACAGGCCGGCCTCTTGACCGGCTTGTGTCGGACGTGCCTGCTGGAAAACCAGCAGCCAATCGTCTCCCAATCCGTGCACTCAGCCAATGGCAGAGAGCGCTGAACGGAGTGTTCTGGTGGGGGGCCGTCCCCCTGTCAGAATACAACAGCTCAACAGGGAAGATCGCTGAACTAACCTTGCATGGTTAGTACAGCGGCTCCGACAGGAGCTGTCAGTCTTTTTTTGTGCAACTCGCTACGTTGCACAAAAAAACCTCTAATGCTGCGTACATACGATCGGAATTTCGGCCCTCAAAAGACCGATTAGAGTTTTTCGTCGGAAAATACGACCTTGTGTATGCTCCATCGGACTTTTGCTGGCCGAATTACAGCCAACAAAAGATTGGGAGCATGTTCTCAATTTTTCGGTCGGGAAGAGTTCCTACCCAAAAAAGTGATCGTCTGTGGCAATTCCGACGCGCAAAATTCCTACGCATGCTTGGAAACAATTAGACGCATGCTCAGAAGCACTGAACTTCATTTTCTTGGCACGTCGTAGTGTTGTACGTCACCGCGTTCTTCGTGGTCGAAAGTTCAGCGAACTTTTGCGTGACCGTGTGTATGCAATGCAAACTTGAGTGGAATCCCATCGGAAAAGTCGTCATATCTTTTTCCGACGAGAAGTCCGATCGTGTGTACGCGGCATTAGTGTGTACCCGGCTTTACTCTGGTGCTGATTGGCCTGCACAGTCATATTTAGATACCCTGCAGTCCCCTGTAAAAGGAAAATGGAGATAAATCTATGACAGTCTTAAAAGCTAATTGCTGCAATCGCAAATTTTCTAGCCTGTTGGAAAATCCCCTGACAAAATTAATTGTTTCCTCTGCAATAGGCCAAATTAACCACTTGCCGACTGGCGCACGCCGATATAAGTCGGCAAAGTGGCACGTTCCCGCTAATCACTGTACAGGTACGTTGTCCCCTTTAAGGGACCCGATGCACGTGGCGGAATTTGTGTGGGTAAACACACCATTCCCTGTTCTTTCAGGGGAGAGGAGACATATTGTTTGTTCCTACTAAGTAGGAACAACGGTATGTCTCCTCCCCCAGTGAGTCCTATCCACATACAGTTAGAAACACTAACTAGGGAACACATTTAACCCCTTGATCGCCCCCCTAGTGTTAACCCCTTCCCTGTCAGTGACATTTACACAGTAATCAGTGCATTTTTATAGCTTTGATCGCTGTATAAATGTCAATGGTCCCAAAAATGTGTCAAAAGTGTCTGATCTGTTCGCCGCAATGTCACAGTACTGCTAAAAATCACAGATCACTGCCATTACTATTAAAAAATAAATATAAAATAAAAATGCCATAAATCTTTCCCATAGTTTGTAGACGCTATAACTTTTGCACAAACCAATCAATATACGCTTATTGCGATTTTTTTTTAACCAAAAATATGTAGAAGAATATATGTCGGCCTAAACTGATGAAGAAATTTGTTTTTTAAAAACTTTTTGGGGATATTTATTATAGCAAAAAGTAAAAAATATTATTTCTTTTTCAAAATTGTCGCTCTATTTTTGTTTATAGCGCAAAAAATAAAAACCGCAGAGGTGATCAAATACCACCAAAAAAACCTCTATTTGTGGGAAAAAAAGGAGATCAATTTTGTTTGGGTACAACGTCGTGCAATTATCAGTTAAAGTAACGGAGTGCCGAATCACAAAAAATGGCCAGATCATTAAGCAGCAAAATCTTCCGGTCTGTAAGCAGTTAGGATATGAGCTGTGTCTGTCTGTAGCCACCCTAATTTAGCTTATCTCAGCAGTCAAGGCCAGATATACCCATGTAACACAAATGCAAACTGAAGAGCCACACCAATGTGATTACAAGCATAGGCCCTGTCAGCAGCTGGTGTGACTGCCAAAGCTGTGCTTGTGATCACACTGGAAGAAACAACATTAACTGCACATCTAGCACTCTTTCACAGACTTTGAAGATAGGTGGTTGGGTCGCATTTTTCCAGTTTCCTGATCGCCTATCAACATTACTCAATTGTTAAATTGGATGTTGAAGAAGGTGCACAAATTGCAATGTCTGACCAGGTAAAAATAATGCTGCCTACAGAGTATAGCATGCGTTGGCACTTTGCAAACGCATCCATTCACTTCTATTGAAATGTGCGACAAGCGCCTCATGATGGCACTGAAAAACGCACCTATGGCAGTTACAGTACATTTAAGACACAGTTGAAAAGCATCAAAATTAATGATTTCCCATTGTAGACTTGTAGGAAAATTCTTAAAAACTCTCGCAGGGTGTTTCAGGAGTGTCGCAGACATGGCTTGAATGGCTGTGCAACGCATCTAAAACACTCATTAACACTATATATATATATATATATATATATATATATATATATATATATATATATTAATAGTAAAAAGGTCAGGTCTGAGTATGTAGGCCCTTTACAAAATAATCTAGAGTGGGTGACTGGGGACAAAGAGAAGGCAAATTTATTTAATATCTTCTTCAGCTCTGTGTATACAAAGAAGCATGACTGGGAGTACAGAGAGATCGCTGTTCCTAATCACTAGGAACAAACGATTTCACCGAACTCTCCTGTCAGAATGGGGATCTGTTTGTTTACATTGACAGATCCCCATTCTGGCTCTCTGTGGAGCAATCGCGGGTGGCCGGCGGAAATCGCGCACCATGGGCACACACGTGGTGTATCTATTGCACGAAGCGACGTACACCTATGGCGATTCGCGCAATAGAGCCAACCTGCCGCAGTATATTGACGGCGGCTGGTCGGCAAGTGGTTAATAAAAGAACACATAGATGAGTTCTTGCTGGAAAAAAGTATTTTAAGCAACAGACAGCATGGGTTCATGAAAGACAGAGGTTGTCAAACAAACCTCATTTCTTGTTATGAGGTAAGTAAAACCTTGGACAGAGGGGTGGCTGTGGACGTGGTATACTTGGATTTTGCAAAAGCATTTGACACAGTTCCCCACACAGGGCTCATATGTAAGGTAAAGTCTACAGGCTTGGAAAGATCAATTTGTAAATGGATAGAAAACTGGCTAAAAGACAGAATTCAGAGAGTAGTGGTTAAGGATTCTTACTCGGAATGGTCTAAGGTTATCAGTGGTGTACCCCAAGGTTCAGTGCTGGGACCCCTACTTTTTAATAACTTTATAAATGATATTGGGTCTGGGATTAAAAGTACCATTTCAGTCTTTGCAGATGACACCAAGCTATGCAGTGGAATAACGTCCTTACAGAATGTCTCAAATTTACAAGCCGACCTCAATGCACTGTCTAATTGGGCAACTATGTGGCAAATGAGGTTTGCAAATGTTGATCAATGTAAAGTTATGCACTTGAGGGCTAACAATATGCATGCATCATACATACTAGGGGGAGTACAACTGGGGGTATCCATAGTGGAGAGAGAGAGAGAGAGAGAGAGATCATTTTGCCCCTATACAAATCATTAGTGTAGCACCCTCTTAGGTAGGTGCTAAAGAGAGAGCATAGTTTTGGGACGAGACATATTGGATAGTGGGAGGAAACCTGACAAATGGGAGCATAGGCGTAGTTACAGCCCTGGCCATTGGCAGAAGCAGGTGCCTCAAGGCATGCTGGGTGACTGTATATATGCCTAGGGCATGGGTGCTGCCCTTCCCCTGTGCAGGCTGTCATGGGCCTCAGGTGGTCAACCTGAGGGCCAGAACTGAGGAAGCTGCAACCCAGATGTCCTGTAGAGCTAACTAGGAGGTGATAGTGTAAAAATACCAAAGTGTCTGGCTACAGGATAATCAGAGGGAGGCATAGGAAAGACCATACTCAGCAACCCCTATGGGGCAGTGCTGCATTAGTAAGACCTCACCCGGAATATGTAGTTCAGTTTTGGGCACCAGTTCTCAAAAAAGACATTGGTGAACTGGAGAAAGTGCAGAGAAGGGCAACCAAACTGATAAAAGGCATGGAGGAGCTCAGCTATGAGGATAGATTAGAGAAACTGAATTTAATCTCTCTTGAAAAGAGGAGATTAACCACTTTGGCTGCTCAATGACCAGACCATTTTTTGCGATACAGCACTGCGCCGCTTTAACTGACAATTGCGCGGTCGTGTGATGCTGTACCCAATCAAAATTGACGTCCTTTTTGCCCATAAATAGAGCTTTCTTTTGGTGGTATTTGATCATCTCTGCGGTTTTTATTTTTTGCACTATAAGCAAAAAAAGAGTGACCATTTTGAAAAAAAACACAAATTTTTGTACTATAATAAATATTCCCAATTTGTTTTTAAAAATGCAATTTTTTTCCTCAGTTTAGGCCGCTATGTATTCTTCTACATATTTTTGGTAATATAAATCTAGATGCGCAACCAAATAATTGAACAAACTAATACGTGCAACCAAAGGTGCAAATAATTATGTACAAAAAGAAGCAAATTAACGAATTAATGAAAAAATAACATAACCAATGAAAATTAATGAAAAGAAATGAGTGTCCATATAATGTGTCCTACAGTTCTGGTAATCTGCCATCTGGCATTTACTTTCCTTGGCTTCATATTTTTTTTAGATATTCTGTGGGGTGACACCGTGGAAAGAACTGTTTGCCTTCATATTGATGTCTTGCACTGAAGGACCCATACTGAATGGAGTTTATCTAGAATGACATCATATATGGACATTTATTTTTTTTATTAGTTTACACTAGTTTTTTTCCTTGCTCTTATCTGTTCATTATTCGTTTATACTGAAAGGAGCGCACATTGAAGGACACATTATATGGACACTCATTTCTTCTCATTAATTTACATTGGTTATGCTATTTTTTCATTAATTCGTTAATTTGCTCCTTTTTGCACATAATTATTTTCACCTTTGATTGCACATATTAGTTTGTTCACTTATTTGGTTGTGCATCTATTTTTATGTTACATATGATTTTGAACTGAATATTCCAGTTTTTTAGTTGCAGCACCGTCACTTTACCGGTTTGATACCAAACACATTTTTATTTTATTTTACGAGCACTTTTAGTTAAAATAGGGGGCAGCGCGGATTTTTCCACGTTACAAAACTGGTAATATAAATCGCAATAAGCGTATATTGATTGGTTTGCGCAAAAGTTATAGCATCTACAAAATAGAGGATAGATTTATGGATTTTTTTTTTCTTTACTAGTAATGGTGGCGATCTGCGATTTTTATCGGGACTGCGACATGGCGGACACATCGGACACTTTTGACACAATTTTGGGACCATTAACAATTATACAAAGATTAGTGCTATAAAAATGCACTGATTACTGTGTAAATGTCACTGGCAGGGAAGGGGTTTACACTAGGGTGTGATTAAGGGGTTAACTGTGTTCCCTAGTGTGTTTTCTAACTGTAGGGTAGGGATGAGCTTCGAGTTCGAGTCAAACTCATGTTCGACTCGAACATTGGCTGTTAGCAAGTTCGCCGAACAGCGAACAATTTTGGGTGTTCCCCCAAAAGGGAACACCCTTTAAAAGTCTATGGGAGAAATCAAAAGTGCTAATTTTAAAGGCTTATATGCAAGTTATTGTCATAAAAAGTGTTTGGGGACCTGGATCCTGCCCCAGGGGACATGGATCAATGCAAAAAAAAGTTTTAAAAACGGACGTTTTTTCAGGAGCAGTGATTTTAATAATGCTTAAAGTCAAACAATTAAAGTGTAATATCCCTTTAAATTTCATAGCTGGGGGGTGTCTATAGTATGCCTGTAAAGGGGCGCATCTTTCCCATGTTTAGAACAGTCTGACAGCAAAATGACATTTCGAAGGAAAAAAGCCATTTAAAACTACTCGCAGCTATTGCATTGTCGGTCCGACAATACACATAGAAGTTCATTGATAAAAACGGCATGGGAATTCCCCACAGAGAACCCCGAACCAAAATTAAAAAAAAAAAATGACGTGGGGGTCCCCCTAAATTCCATACCAGGCCCTTCAGGTCTGGTATGGATATTAAGGGGAACCCCTGCCAAAATTAAAAAAAAAAAATGACGTGGGGGTCCCCCTAAATTCCATACCAGACCCTTCAGGTCTGGTATGGATTTTAAGGGGAACCCCGCGCCAAAAAAACAAAAAAAAAAGGCGTGGGGTCCCCCCAAAAATCCATACCAGACCCTTATCCGAGCATGCAACCTGGCAGGCCGCAGGAAAAGAGGGGGGGACGAGAGAGCGCCCCCCCCTCCTGAACCGTACCAGGCCACATGCCCTCAACATTGGGAGGTGCTTTGGGGTAGCCCCCCAAAACACCTTGTCCCCATGTTGATGAGGACAAGGGCCTCATCCCCACAACCCTGGCTGGTGGTTGTGGGGGTCTGCGGGCGGGGGGCTTATCGGAATCTGGAAGCCCCCTTTAACAAGGGGACTCCCAGATCCCGCCCCCCCCTGTGTGAAATGGTAAGGGGGTACAAAAGTACCCCTACCATTTCACTAAAAAACTGTCAAAAATGTTAAAAATGACAAGAGACAGTTTTTGACAATTCCTTTATTTAAATGCTTCTTCTTTCTTCTATCTTCCTTCGTCTTCTTCTTCTTCTTCTGGTTCTTCGTTCTTCACTCTCTCGTCCTCCCCTCTTTTCCTGCGGCCTGCCAGGTTGCGTGCTCGGATAAGGGTCTGGTATGGATTTTTGGGGGGACCCCACGCCGTTTTTTTTTTGGGGGCGCGGGGTTCCCCTTAAAATTCATACCAGACCTGAAGGGTCTGGTATGGAATTTAGGGGGACCCCCACGTCATTTTTTTTTTTTTTTTTTCCTTGTCAAAAGAAGTTTATAGAGTATACAATGTTATAAAGATACATAAAGTAAGTTTACAAGGATCTATAAAGTAAGCTCATTGTTTTACAGTAGGGTTTATATAGGTAAATATCATGAAATTTCAAATATTAAACATTGGGTTCACGTAAACCTAAATTAAAGATATATATATCGTTTCCTTAGTTACTTTTGTAGGTATTTAAATGATTTATACCTATTAAACATATTGTTTACAAGTAGAGTGTATATAGGTCAAATAAATTCTGATAATGAGCTTTAATCGTAAGGTGGAGAAAAGGAAAGAGAAAGAAGAAAAAGGGTTGAAAGGTAGAGGTATGGTCCACAAGGTTGTCCCGCTCGTCAGTTTATTATTCTTTTTAGTTCTCTTTGAAGCCTTAGAATGGGTGTCTCTGTAAGTCATTTAATCTGTTACCATGGCAACAGGACAGAGTCATTGAAGTTTGACAGGAACTGTTGTTTTATCCAAGGATGCCAAAGTTTTTCAAATTTTGGAATTTGATTTTGATCGATGGCTTCCATCTTAGCATGGGACATTGTATTATTCATTCTGTGAATTGTTTCTGCTAGTACCAATGTAGGAGATTTCCATGCCTTGGCCACTGTTTGTTTTGCAGCCGTTATTAGTTGGATCATAAGTTTGAACTGAGAGAGTGTTAACCATTCCGGTTTTAGATTAAGTAAAGTTAAATATGGATCTGGTTGTATTATTTTTTTAAATATTTTAGATGCAATCACGAAGACTTCCTTCCAGAAGGTTTGGATTACTGGGCACGTCCACCATATGTGTAAATATGTGCCTATTTCTGGGCATCCTCGAAAACAAAGAGCTGAGGTATTAGGTGAATATTTTGCCACTCTAGCGGGTACAAGGTACCAGCGAGTTAGGACTTTATAATTTGTCTCCAGTGCTAAGATGTTGGGTGAAGATGACTTAGATGTGAGCCATATGTTAGACCAGTCCGTGTCTTCTAAAGTTCGTCCCAGGTCCTCCTCCCACCTCTGAACGTAAGAGGGTCTATTAAGATTTGCTACTCCATATAATTGATTATAAAGTGATGAAATTGTACCTTTAGCAAATGGATCTTTTGTACAGATTGATTCAAAAATGGATAATTGGGATAATGGTGTATCCCCCTTTAGGAATGGTGTATAGAAATTTTTGATTTGGAGATATCTAAATATCTCAGAGTTTGGAAGATCATATTTTTCTCTAAGCGATGGGAATGAAAGGAATGATTTAGATGCTATGAAGTCATTTAGTGTCTGAATGCCTGATGTTGTCCAAGCTTTAAAAGAGTTTGGGTAGATCCATGCCGGATAAAAGGCCGGATTTCTGATAAAAGAGAGGAGAGGATTGTGTGGAGATTGTAACTGATATTTGGTTTTTAGTTTATCCCAGAGAGATAAGAAGTGTTTAGTTATGGGATTATGAATTTTAAAGCGGTCTTTAGGATCAAGCCATAATAAATTTGATATTAATAGAGGGTCATTTTCTGAAGCCTCTATAAATACCCATAATGGGATTTCCTGTTTTGCATGGTATTTGGACAGACTGGCCAAATGTGCTGCTCTGTAGTAGTTAGTAAAATTAGGGTATCCCAGGCCTCCTTTATTTTTGGGAAGATGTAGTGTGTGTATAGGTATACGTGGTTTAGAAGAGCCCCATATAAACGAAGTTGCTCTTTTTTGTACTATTCTCAAAAAATAGGAAGGAATTGGAATAGGGAGGACTCTGAATAGATAAAGCAATTTGGGTAGAATAGTCATTTTGATTGCATTAATCTTCCCTATCCAGGATAAAGGAAGTTGCGACCATTGTTTTATTAGATTTGTGATCTGTCTTAATACAGGAGGATAATTGGTTGAGAATAAGTCAGAATGAGATGCTGTTAAATGAATTCCAAGATATGGGATTGATTTTTCTGCCCATGTGAATGGGAGTGCAGCCCTAGCCGGGATCAATTCCATGTTTGTGAGTGAAATATTAAGCACTAGGCATTTCTTAGGATTAATCATAAGGCCGGATAGGGCTGCAAATCCATCAAGAGCTGGTATTAAGTTAGGACCAGAGACCTGTGGTGATGATAGAAAAAGTAATATATCGTCTGCAAATATACATAATTTGTGTGTAATACCTCCTACTTCAATGCCAGTTATAGTTTGGTTTGTTCTGATGTATTGGGCCATGGGTTCGAGTATAAGGGCAAATAATAAGGGAGATAATGGGCAACCCTGTCGGGTACCTCTTTCGATATTAAAGGCTTCAGATTTGTATCCAGCATATTTTATATAGGCTTTGGGTTTATTATATAATGCTTTGATCCATGTTAAAAAGTGGGGTCCAAAACCCCATTTTTGTAATGAATATTGCATATATTGCCAGGATACTGTGTCAAATGCCCTCTTAACCACTTCAGCCCCGGAAGGATTTACCCCCTTCCTGACCAGAGCACTTTTTCCAATTTGGCACTGCGTCGCTTTAACTGCTAATTGCGCGGTCATGCAATGCTGTACCCAAACGAAATTTGCGTCCTTTTCTTCCCACAAATAGAGCTTTCTTTTGATGGTATTTGATCACCTCTGCCGTTTTTATTTTTTGCGCTATACACGGAAAAAGACCGAAAATTTTGAAAAAAAATGATATTTTCTACTTTTTGTTCTAAAAAAAATCCAATAAACTCAATTTTAGTCATACATTTAGGCCAAAATGTATTTGGCCACATGTCTTTGGTAAAAAAAATGTCAATAAGTGTATATTTATTGGTTTGCGCAAAAGTTATAGCGCCTACAAACTAGGGTACATTTTCTGGAATTTACACAGCCTTTAATTTATGACTGCCTATGTCGTTTCTTGAGGTGATAAAATGGCAGGGCAGTACAAAACCCCCACAAATGACCGCATTTTGGAATATAGACACCCCAAGGAAATTGCTGAGAGGCATGTTGAGCCCATTGAATATTCATTTTTTTTGTCCCAAGTGATTGAATAATGACAAAAAAAAAAAAAAAATTACAAAAAGTTGTCACTAAATGATATATTGCTCACACAGGCCATGGGCATATGTGGAATTGCACCCCAAAATACATTTAGCTGCTTCTCCTGAGTATGGGGATACCACATGTGTGGGACTTTTTGGGAGCCTAGCCGCGTACGGGGCCCCGAAAACCAATCACTGCCTTCAGGATTTCTAAGGGCGTACATTTTTGATTTTACTCCTCACTACCTATCACAGTTTTGAAGGCCATAAAATGCACAGATGGCACAACCCCCCCCCCCAAATGACCCCATTTTGAAAAGTAGACGCCCCAAGGTATTTGCTGAGAGGCATGTTGAGTCCATGGAATATTTTATATTTTGACACAAGTTGCGGGAAAGTGACAATTTTTTTTTTTTTTTTTTTTTGCACAAAGTTGTCACTAAATGATATATTGCTCACACAGGTCATGGGCATATGTGGAATTGCACCCCAAAATACATTCTGCTGCTTCTCTTGAGTACGGGGATACCACATGTGTGGGACTTTTTAGGAGCCTAGCCACGTACGGGACCCCGAAAACCAATCACCGCCTTCAGGATTTCTAAGAGTGTACATTTTTGATTTCACTCTTCACTGCCTATCACAGTTTCGGAGGTCATGGAATGCCCAGGTGGCACAAACCCCCCCCAAATGACCCCATTTTGGAAAGTAGACACCCCAAGCTATTTGCTGAGAGGCATGGTGAGTATTTTGCAGCTCTCATTTGTTTTTGAAAATGAAGAAAGACAAAAAAAAAATTTTTTTTTTTCTTTTTTTAATTTTCAAAACTTTGTGACAAAAAGTGAGGTCTGCAAAATACTCACTATACCGCTCAGCAAATAGCTTTGGGTGTCTACTTTCCAAAATGGGGTAATTTGGGGGGGTTTTGTGCCACCTGGGCATTCCATGGCCTCAGAGACTGTGATAGGCAGTGAAGAGTGAAATGAAAAATTTACGCCCTTAGAAAGCCTGAAGGCGGTGCTTGGTTTTCGGGGTCCCATACGCGGCTAGGCTCCCAAAAAGTCTCACACATGTGGTATCCCCATACTCAGGAGAAGCAACAGAATGTATTTTGGGGTGTAATTTCACATATTCCCATGGCATGTTTGAGCAATATATCATTTAGTGACAACTGCAAAAAAAAAAAAAAAAAAAATTTGTCTCTTTCCCGCAACTTGTGTCACAATATAAAATATTCCATGGACTCGACATGCCTCTCAGCAAATAGCTTGGGGTGTCTACTTTCCAAAATGGGGTCATTTGGGGGGGGTTTGAACTGTCCTGGCATTTTATGCACAACATTTAGGAGCTTATGTCACACATCACCCACTCTTCTAACCACTTGAAGACAAAGCCCTTTCTGACACTTTTTGATTACATGAAAAAATTATTTTTTTTGCAAGAAAATTACTTTGAACCCCCACACATTATATATTTTTTTAAAGCAAATGCCCTACAGATTAAAATGGTGGGTGTTTCATTTTTTTTTTTCACACAGTATTTGCGCAGCGATTTTTCAAACGCATTTTTTGGGGAAAAAACACACTTTTTTACATTTTAATGCACTAAAACACACTATATTGCCCAAATGTTTGATGAAATAAAAAAGATGATCTTAGGCCGAGTACATGGATACCAAACATGACATGCTTTACAATTGCGCACAAACGTGCAGTGGCAACAAAATAAATACATTTTTAAAAGCCTTTAAAAGCCTTTACAGGTTACCACTTTAGATTTACAGAGGAGGTCTACTGCTAAAATTACTGCCCTCGATCTGACCGTCGCGGTGATACCTCACATGCATGGTGCAATTGCTGTTTACATTTGACGCCAGACCGACGCTTGCGTTCGCCTTAGCGCGAGAGCAGGGGGGACAGGGGTGCTTTTTTTTTTTTTTTTTTTTTTTCTTTCTTTATTATTTTTTTGCTTTTTTATCTTATTTTAAAACTGTTCCTTTCAGTTTTTTTTTTTTTTAATCATTTTTATTGTTATCTCAGGGAATGTAAATATCCCCTATGATAGCAATAGGTAGTGACAGGTACTCTTTTTTGAAAAAATTGGGGTCTATTAGACCCTAGATTTCTCCTCTGCCCTCAAAGCATCTGACCACACCAAGATCGGTGTGATAAAATGCTTCCCCAATTTCCCAATGGCGCTATTTACATCCAGCGAAATCTAAGTCATAAAATGCTCGTAGCTTCCGGTTTCTTAGGCCATAGAGATGTTTGTAGCCACTCTGGTCTCTGATCAGCTCTATGGTCAGCTGGCTGAATCACCGGCTGCATTCTCAGCTTCCCTGTTGAGACAGGAGAGCCAGAGAAAAACACGGAAGACGGTGGGGGGGGGGGCATTCTCTCCCACTGCTTGTAAAAGCAGTCTAGAGGCTAATTAGCCGCTAGGATTGCTTTTACATGAAAGCCGACCGCTGGCTGAAAAGAATGATACCAAGATGATACCTAAACCTGCAAGCATCATTCTGGTATAACCACTCAAAGTCGTGAATGGTGTACCTGAAGACAAAAAAATGGTTAACAATAAAGCACAGTAAACGGTAAAGTATAAAAAATTGCATACTTGAAAAGCAAACATGATAAAACATAATAACAATAAAACATTGCAGAATAGAATACAGTAAAAAACAGCAGAACAATAGAGAGAATAGAGAGAGAGAGAATAGAGAGAGAACAATAAAACGACAACTATTATTTTTTATTTTATATTTTTGTTTGTGTTTTTTTTTTTTACACTTTTTTTGTAACTGTAACTTTTATAACTGTAACCGGTTCCAGGTTCGGGTCTCTCAAAATGCGATGGCATCTTGGGAGACCCTCTGAAAGTGTGCCTAGTCTGTGCAATGCTGTACCCTACGCTAATACTCAACTAGTGAATGGTAGCGTTCAAAACATTCACCAATGCAAAGACCAGGATTGTCAGGACAGGAGGGACAATAATAGCGGGTGTCACGCCTATATCCGCGTTTGCTGCAGACACGACATCTTTTTTGGGGGGGTTCGTTGGGTAGGGGTACTCGGGAGGACATAAAAATGCCTCTCATGCAGCCGACTGCATTTGGTTGGGGATGTGAATGGGGGAAGTACGGGCGCTGCAGAAGTGGTGGTTTCCCAATTAGGATTGGCGAATGCAGCAGGAAGGGCATTATGGGCACGACGGGCCTGTGTTTGTCTTTTTGGTGGCAGCGGGACACTACTTGTGCTTGCCACCTCACCAGCTTGAACTGCACTTATGGGACTCGCCACGTCACCAAGTGTTACTGCAGTGCTGGTTTGACTACGACCGGGGTGTACTAGGCCGCTGGCGCTTGCCAGTTCACCAAAACGCTACCAAAAAAACTGTTAACGATCGCAGGGATCAGGCCTGACTCTGCGAACGCTGCAGTTATGCGTTTAGTGTTTTGTAAGTGACAGTGATCGATCGATACTGCACTTGGGTGGGCTGGGCTGGGCTGGGCCGGGCGGAGGGGCAAAACGCAGGTGCTAGCAGGTATCTGGGCTGATCCCGCTAACACTGCGTTTTTGGGAACCCTAAACTGCTGGGGACGCCAGTATAGATCTGATCGGATCAGATATTGATCAGTTCAGATACTATACCACTAAGGGAGGTGTACGGTGCGTGCGTGGGTGTTAGCGCCACCGGCGCTAACCTGACGCTGCCTGGGGCTGGTGCTTGCCAGTTCACCAAAACGCTACCAAAAAAACTGTTAGCAATCGCAGGGATCAGGCCTGACTCTGCGAACGCTGCAGTTATGTGTTTAGTGTTTTGTAAGTGACAGTGATCGATCGATACTGCACTTGGGTGGGCTGGGCCGGGCGGAGGGGCAAAACGCTGGTGCTAGCAGGTATCTGGGCTGATCCCGCTAACACTGCGTTTTTGGGAACCCTAAACTGCTGGGGACGCTAGTATAGATCTGATCGGATCAGATATTGATCCGATCAGATACTATACCACTAAGGGAGGCGTATGCTGCGTGCGTGGGTGTTAGTAGTACTGGTGCTAATTTGACGCTGCCTGGGGCGACGCATATCACCGCCGGGCGATCAGGGGGCTAAACCTTTATTCTGTAATAAACGGCGGGTACCCTGACACTATAAAAAATAAACGAACTAACCAGCATCACCCGTAACGGTTATACGGTGATCAGTGGTGAAAGGGTTAACTAGGGGGCAATCAAGGGGTTAAAACATTTATTAGATAGTATATGGGGGTCCCTGTCGCTATAAAACGCTGACGGCGAACCTAAATATTTAGGTCCCTAACTAGCGTCACCAGCGACACTAATACAGCGATCAGAAAAATGATCGCTTAGCGACACTGGTGACGGGGGGTGATCAAGGGGTTAAAACTTTATTAGGGGGGGTTAGGGGGGTACCCTAGACCTACAGGGGGCCTAACACTCACTGCCCTAACACACTAACTGTCACAAACTGACACCAATACAGTAATCAGAAAAAAAAAAAAAAAACCTGCTTGGTGTCAGTTTGTGACGGGGGGGGTGATTGGGGGGGGGGGGATCTGGGGGCGATCGGGGGGGGGAATCGGGGTGTTTTGTGTGCCTGGCATGTTCTACTGTGTGTGTGTTGTGCACTCACTTTACAGTCTTCTCTCCTGGGCCCGGAACGGAAAATACCGAGCCGAAGAGAGATGACATCATTTCCTCTGCCTCTGTGTACAATACAGAGGCAGGGAAATGATCCCATTGGCTGGGAGCGATCGCGAGGGGGGGGCCACGAATGGATGGCCTCCCCCTCACCACCGATCGCCGGGGGAGATTTGCCGACCGCCGCGGGCACCGGGGGGGGTCCGATCGGACCCCCCACCCGCGGGCAGGCAAGGACGTACCTGTAAGTCCTTTTGCCTGCCCGTGCCGCTCTGTCGACGTACATCGTCGTGCGGCGGTCGGCAACTGGTTAATATCGAGAGATAGAAAACATAAAGGGAGTTTCCGTTTTTTAGCAATATGTGCCAATAACACTGCCCTGCGTATATTATCGCCTGCCTGTCTATTTGGCATGAAGCCTACTTGATCTCTATGTATTAATTTTCCTATAATGCTATTGAGGCGTTTTGCTATTATTTTTGCTAATAATTTAATATCGAGGTTTAACAGAGAGATAGGCCAATAATTCACACAGGAAGTATCATCAGAAAGGGGTTTTGGGATCATACAAACAATTGCCATTAGTGTTTCTTGCCAAAAAGAATGTCCATCTAGAAGTTTGTTAAAAGTTTCAGTGAGAATGGGAGAGAGTATTTCTGAGAATGTTTTATAGTATAAAGCCGAGTAGCCGTCTGGGCCTGGTCTTTTGTTAAGTTTTAGGTCTTTTATGGCGTTAGCAACTTCATCTATAGTTATAGGCTCATCCAAACTGCTTTTTTGATTCTGAGATAACTCAGGTAAGGTTATTTTTGAGAAGAAGAATTCAGCCTCTGTAGGATTAAATTCATTGTTTGTCTTGTATAAAGTTGCGAGATGTGAGTGAAATTTATGGACTATTTTAACTGGATTACAAGTGTAAACATTTTTTGATAATTTCAAGCGTATTGGTTTGAAAGATTTGTTAGTTGAATTTAATGCCCGAGCCAAATATGTACCTGGTTTGTTTGTATTCATGTAGAAATTGTGTTTGGAGCGTTTGAGGGATTTATCAACTGACTCAGTGAGAAATAGATCGTATTCCAATCTAGATTTTTCCAGATGAGATTTTGTACTCTGAGATGGATTATCTTGAAATGATATGTAGGCTGCATTAAAATTGAGTTCTAGTTTTTTTGCTAGATTTTTGCGTTCCCGTTTAAATAGTGCCATTTGTCTTTGTATTGTACCACGCAAGACAGGCTTATGAGCTTCCCACAGTGTTATTGGGGAGATGTCTGTTGTATTATTAATTGATATGTATTCCTTTAAAGCTTGTTCAATGGCCATCTGATGTAGTGGGTGTTTGAGCATTATGTCCGGTAAGTACCACGTTGGGTCATGCGCTTTTGGTATGGCTGAGGCTATAGTAGTGTATACTGCATTATGGTCAGACCACGGAATCGGAATTATATCTGATGCAATAATTTCTGGTATCATTCCTATTGTTAGAAAAATATGAACTATTCTGGTGAAGGTTTGATGAGGGTGCGAGAAATAAGTGAATTTCTTTTTCATTGGGTTACTTTCTCTCCACGAATCTACCAGATTGTATTTGGAAAGAAGTTGAGAAAAAGGTAATCTAGAGGTTATTTTGGATGGTGTAAAAGGTGATTTATCTAGAAATGGGAGGAGGACCTGGTTCGAATCCCCACACATTATCACTGTTCCTATTTTGTGTGTATTAATCACTTGTAATATATGTGAGAGGAATGGTGTAGGTTGTTTGTTAGGAGCGTAGTAGGAAATCACCGTGATTGCTGTATCCATTATATAACCCATGAGTATCAGGTATCTACCTTCTGGGTCTTTAATTTCTGATGATAAGGTGAATGGTGTGGATCGGTGAAATGCAATTAGAGTTCCCCTTTGCTTGGTACAGGCAGAAGCCGTGTAAATTTGTTGATAAAAAGGAGAAATATATTTTGGAGTAGAATCTTTGGTGAAGTGTGTTTCTTGGAGGCATACTATGTGAGCCTTCTTGTTATGGAAAGTAGGGAAGGCTTTGGTCCTTTTTTGAGGGACATTTATTCCCTGAACATTCAGGGAAAGTATATTCAGTGGTGCCATGGCAATAGATCAAATAGTTTTGACTTACTTTTTGTTATGCAGAGCTGACTGCGCAGATCAACCTGTGTGGACTGAAGAGATGAATAGATAGAAAAGAAACCAGTGAATTCTGGAGTAAAGAGTAAACAAAAAACATATGAGATTAGATGATACATTGTATAAATTATTTTTTGCAAGTAATCACAATTTACCCGTGAAAGAGAATAAATATCTCTCTCAGGGGAATAAGTGCCTTCGTCACACTCCCACATAATATGGTTGGGAGAATGAGGAGGGCTAATGGGGGTACACGGATCTTCCGCTTACAGGAGAGAAGTGCTATGTCAAAAGACATCAAAATGATGTTTTATTAATTGGAGTGCAGAATATAGTTTTTGTTGAAATTATTTATTCCAGGGTGGTTGTATATGGTTAGTCTTGCCCTAGGCTAAATAATTCAGTTAGAAAGGTACTGTTAATAACTTTGGTATTGATGAAGATAGTTTGAATTATTTTGGGATTTTAACCCTTTTAGAGTAAACAATTACATATTTTATTCATATGTAACTGTTTAGATATGTTAACTCATAAAATTGAGGTTGTATTGCTTCAGATTAGAATAAACAAAAACATAATTCTAGGAACTAGTTAGGTAATAATATATTTGTTTTAAGAAAAGAAAGAAAAAAAGCTTCCATTACTTCTGGATTATTGAACATATTTGTCCTAAAAAGTAATAAATCTATTGTTATTACCTGATAATATATAACTGAACAAGAATTTCCTTATTTCACTTATATATTCTAAGGCTATATGAATCAGAAGTAATAAGAAATATAACTGGAATGTAACATGATCCCACACAGTGTGTGACTATCAGAATGCAGTTACATTCAGTTATAAATACAGGTTTTTTATAGAGAACCATCTCTTAGTATAATAAATGAAGAGATATCAGGAATTAGGATGTCAGTCCATTGAATCTTCTTGGTCCATGGATGATGTGGCATAACGGCCTCTTTTGTGAGAATGATGATTCCCATTTTGTTCTGAAATTTTCTGGGTGCTGCCTAAAGGTGAAGATGATGCCATTCTTCTGCGTGTGGGAGTGTTGCTGCTTGTGGGTTCTGTCAGATTTAATTTTAAAAGGGTTTGTTGTAGTTCATCTGCTGATCTGCTTCTGTAAATTGTACCTTGGTAGTTAAATCTGACTGAAAAGGGGAAACCCCATTGATACATAATGTTGTGGCGTTGCAGTTCCATTAGTTGGGGTTTCATGGATCGTCTTTTAGTAATAGTAAGTTGGGATAGGTCAGCAAAAATTTGATAATTGTGTCCTTGAAAATTAAGTTCCTTTTTTTCTCTTGCAGCAATTAGTATTTGTTCTTTCGTTCTGTAATAATGAAATTTTGTGATTATATCACGTGGGGGTCCACCTTTCTTTTTGGCTGTGAGGGCTCTGTGTACTCTGTCCAGTTCTAAACGTTCAATAGGGATATCTGGCTTTAGTTCTTGTAATAGAGCAGTAATAGTAGATTGCAGGTCTGTCACAGTTTCATGTATTCCCCTTATGCGCAAGTTTGAACGTCTGGCTCTATTTTCGTAATCTTCGAGCTTAGTTTGAAGTATTAAATTCTCTTTTTTTAATTGTTCCAATTCTGTTATACTTTCTTGGGTTGTAATTTCAATTTCATCCATTTTTATTTCTAAGGCTGCGGTGCGGTTTCCCAGCTCTCTTATTTCTTTGGTTAGGCTTTTTGTTATATGGTCTGAGGTTTGTTTTAAAGCCTTATGAAGCATCTTTTCAAATTGTAATAATATTACTGGGGATACTGAGGTGGCTTGTGGAGAAGCTTGTGAGAGGATTTGTTCTGTATCTGACTCAAATGGAGAGTCTTGCTGTGACATTTTCTGTCTGTGAGAGCGCCCTGATGCTGTATCTTGTGAGGTGACTGGAGCTGCTTCAGCTGCAGTGAGTGCCTGTGAGCTCTTTGTGAGGTGATTTTTATTGCTGCCACGGTTTCCTCCCAGTACCATATTTCCTGCCCAAACTTTCACAGTTTGTTCCCTGGGGCAAAAAGGTTCAAATGGATACCTTTTGAGCCTGCAGGCTCCGCTTTGTCCTTCTCTTCTCTCCTCAGCGGTGTGGAGCTCTAACAATGCATGTCTGCTCCGTTAGGCTCCGCCTCCTGCCCCTCCCATTTTTTTTTTAAATTTTGGCCGGGGTTCCCCTTAATATCCATACCAGACCTGAAGGGCCTGGTATGGAATTTAGGGGGCCCCCACCTCATTTTTTTTAAAATTTTGGTTCAGGGTTCCCCTGTGGGGAATTCCCATGCCGTTTTTATCAATGAACTTCTATGTGTATTGTCGGACCGGCAATGCAATAGCTGCGAGTAGTTTTAAATGGCTTTTTTCCTTCGAAATGTCATTTTGCTGTCAGACTGTTCTAAACATGGGAAACATGCGCCCCTATAGCTGCGACTGCTCGCAGGATCGTGCCAGCCAGCCGCAGTATAATGACGGAGGCTGGTCGGCAAGCGGTTAAGGGGGGAAATGATCATCAAGTACAAATACATAAGGGGTCCATATAGTGAACTTGGTATTGAGTTATGCACTTTAAGGTCATCACAGAGGACAAGGGGGAACGCTTTACGTCTAGAGGAAAAGAGATCTCATCTCCAAATACGGAAAGGTTTCTTCACAGTAAGAGCTGTGAACATGTGAAATAGACTCCCTCCAGAGGTGGTTCTGGCCAGCTCAGTAGATTGCTTTAAGGAAGGCCTGAATTCTTTTCTAAATGTACATAATATAACAGGGTACTAACATTTATAGGTAAAGTTGATCCAGGGAATATCCAATTGCCTCTCGGCAGATCAGGAAGGATTTTTTCCCCCTGCTGTAGCAAATTGGATCATGCTTTGCTGGAGTTTTTCGCCTTCCTCTGGATCAACTGTGGGTATAGGATTGTGTATATGGGATTGTATGGTTGTTGTTTTTTTTTTTGGTTGAACTAAATGTCCTTTTTCAACCTGACTGACTAACTATGTAACTATAGACGCATTAAAGGCTGCTTTAAAATGAATTACTTGTGTAAAAGAGTGCTAAAGGTCCAGCTTACTTCTAACCCATTCACATTGTTTTTAATTAAGCCTTGATGAAGGGGGTGTTTTTGGCACGTTGGCTACTCTTAAAAGTCCCCCTGACTTTATTGGAATAAAGTTGATCTAGTCCTCTTAGCAGTAGAAATTTTCATTTCTTTTACATTATTTACCAACCAAGGAGACCATTGAGATCCTCTGGGGTGTAGAAGCCGCCTGCCTGGGAACCAGATTCCTTACATCAACACTTTAAGATAGCAATACCAATATAAACTTACAGGTCTGGTGCTATTTTTCCACTTTCCTCTGATATACAGATGAACAGTGGAGACAGCATTTTATATAAAAGTAGTAAGGAAGTGAATTATTTGACATTGAAATTTCTTTTTAAGGTAAATGTTACAATAATAATATAAAATGATGTACTGAATTCAATGTACCGAATGCATGGCATTGTTTTCCTTTTGTTATGTGTTTGACGAATCTCTATTCTTCACAACAGCACGCAGTATATAAAGATGTCATAATGCAGCATACAGCTGTTTCTGGATGGGTAGAGGCTGTGAATGATCTGTAACATAATCTCTGTCGGAAAGAAAGACATTTCTATGGTTTAAAAATCATTAGAGAACATCAAAGTACTGAAAAGGTGCAACAAGGACAAAGGTCGATCTCTGCGGCCCGCAGCGAACGCCAGGCTTGCGTCTGGCTAAATCTTGTGGCTTTTGGTGTTTACGTGATTCGCATGAATTGGAAATAGAGATGTCTAAAGGCTTTATTTTAAAAGCAAACAAAAGGCTGTTTGGAACAGTCTGTATATACATATACCTGTCTGAAGTAAGCCGCAAAGAGGAGCCGAAAGAGATGGACCTTTCCTAAACCTCTGTGTCCTAGAAATGCCCGTCTTCCTAAATTCAGCACACAACAGTCAGAGAAATCCTGTAGTAGCCCTGCACTAGGACTTTGTGTTTTTATGGGTTGTCACATGTTTGGGGCTCCCTGACATCGACCCTTCTATCACAAACACTTTTGCTTGGCTTGGCCAGGGAGCATCAGCCAGGGTCGTGGGTATGAATACTTTGCAATCCAATCTCAAATGTCTCAATTGGGAGAATGTTCTCTAATGTTTATATATTAACATGCAGACAATCAGTCACTCGTGTATCTCTAGCCAAGAATTTATATTAATGTACTTATCTGTTAGCATTTTTTGGGTGAGTTGTTGGGTGGGCAGTGTCTGATGGGGGGGCTCTGAGAGACAAGTTCCTAATCATATCTGCCTTGCCAGCGAACAGCAGTGGGCAGATTTTATAGTCGCTAATGGTCTGAATAGCAGCTATGGAATCCTCCCATTGCCGTTCACTGTCACAAGAAAGGTGGACCTGAACTATTCTCTCAGTTTCCTCATTAGGCTAGGCCCACTGTCAGTATTTGGCTGGCGGCCTGCATCCAGGGCTGGATTTCCCAATACGCACTATAGGCGTGTGCCTACAGGTGTCCTTCCTAGAGGGGCACCCGTTAGTTAAAAGATTGCTCCTCTCTTTCCCGGAACTCAGGTGATGGGGCTGAGTGCCTAGTGGGAAATCCGGCCCTGCTGACAACTCCCTCAACAAAACACAAAGAGAGAGCACACAGGCCCTGCTGCAACCTTTATTAATTGGATTAAAAACAATGACAGTTGGGGGGCGTGTCCTGACCATGGAGGAGTGAGGTTGTGTCTTGCCTCAGCTCCGCTCCACCGCCGCAATAATCAGCCAAAAACGGGGGGTAAATCGCCGCTACAGACTCCCCACATGTCACAGAGGCTCAGGCAATCTACACAGCCGGCAAGGACCGATAGTTCCAGGCAGGGACAGCTGGATTACTACTTCACAGGGACCCGAGGACAAGGCCGCGAACCATCCAAGATGGCGCCGCCCGGGAAGGCCCAGAAGGCGAACAAATCCTCCCAGCCAGCTGCAGCCACAACACGGGCACTGAAGGGAACAAACTCCCCAGCATCTCCGGTTCCATCCCCAGGGTCGGTGAGTGATTCTGCCCCCTGTGCTTCCCCAGCTTCTCTAGGAGGCCGCTCTGAGATCTCTGACTATCTCAGTGATGAGGACATTCGGCGCCATATTATGTCCCTGCCTACCAAAGAGGACTTGGAGCGCTTCACAAACAGAGTGGAGAAAGCCTTCACTGAGGACATAGCCCAATTGAAAACTGACACCACTCACTTGGGTAACAGAATAGAATCTATTGAAGAAAAACTGGAGGAGGCTCTCCCCACTATTGCTCTACTGCAATCACAATGCCAAATACAAAGTCAGCAGATTGAAAGCTTGCTTTGCCAGCTGGATGACGCTGAAAATCGCAGCAGGAGAGCCAACATAAGGATCAGAGGCCTGCCTGAAGCCACAGCTTCAAAGGATATTATCCCCACACTGACAGACATCTTCAGGGATATTCTAGGCCTATCTGCAACTACACCAATAGAAATTGACAGGGCACATAGAGCCCTGAGACCTCCATCTCAAGACATAGACAATCCTAGGGACATAATTTGCAAACTTCACAAGTATAATCTGAAAGACCGCATTATGCAAAAAATGCGTGGTAAACCATTCTATGATTTTGACGGCGCGCACTTATTTTTCTACCAAGATATCTCCAGACGCACCCTCATGCAACGCAGGGCTTTGCGTCCACTCCTGAATGCCGTTCAAGAGGCGGGTCTGCCGTACCGCTGGGGCTTCCCTTTCTTCCTACAAGTGACAAAAAATGGACGCCAAGTCACACTACGCAATAAGGATGACCTACCGAACTTCCTTTCCACTCTCGACCTGGCTCCAGTGGACTTTCCAGATTGGAGAAGCACACCTAATGCTCCCGGGACTCAAACCCCATCTCAATGGTCAACAGTCTCCCGCAAGAACCGCAGAAGAGACAGACAGCACCAGAATCAAGATACTGAAACAGGACCCTCCACCACAAGAGATTAACACCGCAGTCCTCATGTGATACCCTGATAAATATGGATGACTTATACAATTCATACGCAGCCCATGTGTGATACCCTGAGGACTATGGGTGAACTACTAAAAAGGTCCACACTCACACTCTGAGACTTTGCCCCCCCTTCATCCCAATTGGATATGCAAAGCAGGATACCCGTGAACAAATCTTCAGATTATCTACGATCACTAGCTACAATCAGTAAATGAGGGACACTCGCTGACAAAGTCCAAGAACCAGATGACCTCAAGCGAAAACCACCTTCCTGATCTTATCGTCTCACCCATTTTTACTTAGGCCCCATACAATGTCAGGTTGTTTACGCCCCCCTAGAATGATTCCCCCTGTTTAATACCACGATCTACAGATGCGGTGGACGGAGACGGCACCCCTTGTCTCCCCCCGTGTTTAGGTTCATGTTCCCCCACGTAGGCCACCCCTTGTTGGGTATTGTCCCTAGTTGGGACATTAGTCTAAGGTCTGAGGCCTCCCCTGCTATTAGGGCAGACCTCACACCTCACAAGCAGAACCTCTGCTCATTATCACTGTTACTCATAAGTTGTACTGTTTTGTATGTTTTAACAATACTCACTTTGTGTTTTTTTTTCCTCTACCTTCCTGGCCTCTCCCACCCTCTCCCTATCCCACCCCTTTTTTCACAGGAGCGATACTTCACTAGGGGCTCCGTACCGGACGGGCTCGACCGCGCGACATGCGTCCAACCACCTGACCCATCATGTCTACATTAAAGGTAATATCCTATAACATAAGAGGCATATGCTCCCCAGGGAAGAGAAGCAAATTATGGTGGGAACTCAAAAAACTGAAGGCACAAATAGTTTTTTTACAAGAAACCCATTTTACCCATCTCTCCTTACCTAGACTTCCGACCCATTTATATAACCAGTGGTTTCACAGCACTTCCCCAACCTCCAAATCCAAGGGAACTTCAATAGCGATTCATAAAACATGCCCTTTTCAACTTTTAAACAGCAAAATAGACCCATTAGGTCGATACGTTTTCCTGAAAGGCACCATAGCAGAACGTAAATACACGTTCGCCTCGATATATGCTCCCAACTCAAATCAAATTTCCTTCATAGACAAGGCCCTTGAACTCTTGACAGAGTTTAAGGAGGGATTTGTAGTCCTTGGAGGAGACTTTAACGTCAGCCCAGACCCTTCCATTGACACCTCTAACTCTAGCCACACCCACTCTTACGCCTTTCTAAAACACTTCCGTAAGTCCTTTCAATCACACATGCTAGTTGATGGTTGGAGGGCCCTACACCCTGCGGAGAGGGACTACAGCTATTATTCGGCAATACACAATGTCTATACCCGAATAGATCAAATATATGTTGATCGGCGGGCGCTGGAGCTCCTACAGTCAGCATCCATAGGGAACATCACCATATCGGATCATGCACCGGTAGGTGTGACCCTTAAGCTACCATCCACCTCTCGCGGGGCATGGACGTGGAGATTAAATGAAAATTTGCTGGATGATGCGGCTGTGGGAGCTGGAGTGTCGGAAGCCATCACAAACTATTTTAGAGAGAATACCACTAACGATCTGAAAGAAAGCATAGTATGGGAAGGCCATAAGGCTGTAATAAGAGGAGAGCTAATATCTTTAGGGGCCAAACTCAAAAAGATGCTCCAAGCTGACTTCATAAGAGTACTGACTGCCCTTCAAGAAGCAGAACTAAAACATAAACAAAATGAGAGCCCTGGGGCATTACAGAGGTTGACTGAACTACGAAATTTGTTGTCACGTCTACTAGATAGACAGACTCGAAAACAAGCCAGACGCCTTTCACACAAATATTATGAACATGGTAATAAGTGTGGGCGCATGCTCGCTAGAGCTCTTCGTAAGAAACAAGCCCAGACTTATGTCCACAAGCTACGCTCCCCAAATGGAGATGTTTCGATCCAGTCCTCTGGAATTGCTGCAGGGTTCCAAGAATACTATACTCAACTTTACAATTTGACCACTGATCACCCTTTAGATGCTCAGGCAAATAGGATTACAGCCATATGAGACTACCTGGCTTCAGCCGGTGTTCCACCCCTAAACGAAGATCAATGCACTGAACTAGAACTACCAATATCACCAGAAGAGATAGAGTTAACAGTGAAATCCCTGCCCAAAGGAAAAAGCCCAGGCCCAGACGGCTTTACAGGGACATATTATAAAATGTTCCTACATCTTTTAAGCCCCCACATGTGCAGATATTTCAATACCATTGCAGATGGGAATCCTATCCCCACGGAGGCACTTCTAGCACACATAACAGTGCTACCCAAAGAGGGCAAAGACCCGATGCTACCTCAAAGCTACCGACCCATATCCCTCCTTAATGTTGACATTAAGATTATGGCGAAGGTATTAGCAAACAGACTTGGGAATCTTATACCTAATATAGTCCACCCAGATCAAACAGGGTTCATTAAAGGGAGGGAGGCAAGAGATAACTCAATTAGAGCCATCCAACTCATACATTGGGCGCGCACCCGCCCAAACTTAAAACCTTACGTAATTCTCTCTACTGACGCCGAGAAGGCTTTCGACCAGGTCGATTGGACATTTCTTAAAATGGTATTAGAGACACTAGGACTCAAGCCACGCATGCTTGCCTCGATCCTAGCTCTTTATTCCACTCCCTGTGCACAAGTTAAAGTGAACGGAGTATTATCCTCTCGGTTCCAGATTCGGAATGGCACGAGACAGGGGTGCCCACTTTCCCCTCTCCTTTTCGCTATAGTTCTTGAACAGTTGTTATGCACTGTCAGAGCGAACATAAACATAAAAGGCTTGAAGATCGGAACGACTGAACACAAACTGTCTGCCTACGCGGATGATGTTCTATTTCATCTATCGGAGCCCCTGATCTCGCTGCCAAACTTGATGAAGGAACTGAATGAATTCGGAGCATTATCAAACTTTAAAATTAATCTCTCTAAATCAGAAATTTTACCTGTCCACTTGCCTCCCCCCCTGATGAGTAACTTGCAAAATACATTCCCCTTTGCTTGGGCCAAATCTTCAATTAAATATCTAGGAATACAACTGACAGACAGATATGATACCCTGTACACCACAAATTTCCCCCCACTCCTTAATATAATTAAAAAAGATCTCTCACAATGGACTAAGACTGCCTTCACATGGATAGGACGCGTCAACATAATCAAAATGAATATTTTACCCCGCATCCTTTTTTATTTACAAATGATCCCCATACCCCTACCGAACAAGTTTTTCTCCCAGATTAATAGTATAATATCGGGTTTTGTATGGAACTCGCAGAAACCTAGAATAGCCTTGAGAGTGCTGAAACGATCCAAATTGACGGGAGGGCTAGGAATTCCTGACATTTTGAAATACCATAGAGCTATAGTCCTTCAAAGAATCCTCAGTTGGCGCTTCCACACCCAGTCCAAGCTTTGGGTCTCCTTGGAAAAATGGCTAGCGGGTAGGAATCTAGCATATGCGCCATGGCTACCTGGGGAGTGCAGGGGACTGTCGGAAGATACCTCCCCTCTGACGCTCCACGCACTCTCCGCTTGGGACAAATTAAACTCAAATTTAAATTTGTCTCCTCCTATGTCACCACTGGCTCCACTAGGGGGATTTCTCTGGTTCCCACCAGGAGAACAAATGGCCTTTTTCGGCCCTTGGTTGGATGATGGAAATGCCAGCTGTGGGAAACTAATGCATAAAGGTAAATTAATGGACTTTGAATCTTTACAAAAGAGACACGAAGGCTCCAGAATGAACTTCTGGAGATACAGACAGCTCCACCACTTCTTCCAGGCAAATGGGAATTCAATTAGAGACCTCTCCACTCTCACAAGCTTTGAAAAAATTTTCATAGAAGAAGACCCAATCCCCCACATGGTCTCGGAAATGTATCGCCTATTAAGTAATACTACTGACAAGCTTAGGCCAACTTATATAAGGGCATGGGAAAGGGACTTAAAGATGGATCTCCACCCAGCTCAACTAACACACCTTTACCATCTAACCCATTCGAGCTCCATAGAATCCAAATCTCAAGAAACTAATTATAAAATTTTATCGCGTTGGTACCGGGTCCCGGCTGACTTAGCTCGCATCTACCCCATGACATCGGACCTGTGTTGGAGAAAGTGTGGACAAAAAGGTACACTCCTCCACATCTGGTGGGAGTGCCCACTGATACAACCATACTGGAGTGAAATTAAAAACTTAATAAAAGAGATTCTAGATCTTGACATCCCTATGTCACCTGCACACTTCCTTCTACACATTCCACAAATGCCAATCAGTAAATACAGAAAATGTATATTGCCACATCTCCTAAACGCAGCCAGACGCCTCATCCCGATATATTGGAAACAAACCAGGACCCCATCAAAAACAGACTGGATAAAGAAAGTGAATGACATTAGGGAAGCCGAACACTGGGTAGCGACCTGTAAGGGGAAAATAGAAAGATTTGAAATTATATGGACCCCCTGGAAAGAATATATGACAGAACCTGACCATGAAAACTCCAGTTTAGACATAGCCCTGCTAGAGTTAGCAGAACCTTCCCTAAGATCTCGCCTTAATGTCAACAATACCTTATAAAGAATAAGATCCACATTAAATGTTGAAAAGACGTGCGGTGGTCGGGGCCCGTTCGGCGCGGATTCCTGTGACTTCTTCAAACACAAGGTATGCTCCTCTCCTACCTTCCCCACTCTCCCCACCTACCTACACCCTTCCCTTACTCCAACTCTTTATCTATACTTTCTCCCCCTCTTTCACCTACTTTCTATCACTAACTATAATTTATAGAGTATGCAATCTTTCTATACCCATGGACGGGAAACCAACTGTATAGACACTCCGCAACAGCGAGCAACAAAGCAATAGTGGCCAATCACAGGGGTGTGGGCCCGGCTCCTCTAGGCCCTGTTGGGACGGGGGGGCCGCGTCTCGCACTCCAGAGGATGGGTGTCGGGGGGGTGCTCCCGCCGAGGTGGCGGCCCGGGGGAGGTTGTTGGAGGCAGAAGTCCCCCCTCTCCCCGGGTGGTCGTCGGGGGGGGCGCTCCATATGCCCACCTGAACAACATGCATCCTAGGTGGGGGAGGACCGTCACCGGATGGGGCTCGCGCCCCGGGGATGTAAGGAATCAATAAGATGTCTAAAAGCCACAAAAATTGTGATTTAATATTACTTGTGATAGGGCTGGTTGCAAAACCTTATGTGGCTGTAAACCTTCCTTGGGCCACATTATTAATGCTTACTCTATGTAATGTTTCTGTTTTCACTGAAATGTTCTCAAAATAAAGATTATACAAAAAAAAAAACAATGACAGTTGCACTCACACACCGATGTGTGACTAAGGAATGTCATCCATAAGAGCCTCTGTGAAATCACTGAGCGATGAGATCTCTCCGACTGTCACAAAGATGCAACATGAGCCGATCACGTATGAGCTCCCATGAAGGAAACGACGGTTCAGGCACACTGACAGCTGTTTGGCTCTCGTGTCTGTAGCGGGATGGAGAAGCTTACTCAGCCACCGGAAGAGCCAGCACCGGCTAGGACGTGAGTGGGATGGAGACGTTTACTCAGTCACCACCTCCACAAAGCTGTGAGGGGGGATGTGGTCACCAGAGCTTCTCCCCCCACAGTGCAAGGGGACCTCTGCGGATTCTGATGTAAAGGGAAACTCTGATGTAAGAGGGAACACTGCGGACCCTGATGTAAAGGGGATCTCTGCAGACCCTGATGTAAAGGGGAACACTGCGGACCCTGATGTAAAGGGGAACACTGCGGACCCTGATGTAAAGGGGAACAATGCAGACCCTGATGTAAAGGGGAACTCTGATGTAAGAGGGAACACTGCAGACCCTGATGTAAAGGGGAACTCTGCAGACCCTGATGTAAAGGGAAACACTGCGGACCCTGATGTAAAGGGGAACACTGCGAACCCTGATGTAAAGGGGAACACTGCGGACCCTGATGTAAAGGGGAACTCTGATGTAAGAGGGAACACTGCGGACCCTGATGTAAAGGGGAACTCTGCAGACCCTGATGTAAAGGGAAACACTGCGGACCCTGATGTAAAGGGGAACACTGCGAACCCTGATGTAAAGGGGAACACTGCGGACCCTGATGTAAAGGGGAACAGTCCGGACCCTGATGTAAAGGGGAACTCTGATGTAAGAGAAAACACTGTGGACCCTGATGTAAAGGGGAACTCTGCAGACCCTGATGTAAAGGGGAATACTGCAGACCCTGAAGTAAAGGGGAACACTGCGGACCCTGATGTAAAGGGAACTCTGCGGACCCTGATGTAAAGGGGAACTCTGCGGACCCTGATGTAAAGGGGAACTCTGCAGACCCTGATGTAAAGGGGAACTCTGTGGACCCTGATGTAAAGGGGAATACTGTGGACCGTGATGTAAAGGGGAACACTGTGGACCCTAATGTAAAGGGGAACCCTGATGTAAGGTGGTCTCTGGTCACCTATGAGCCGCCAACCCCCCCCGTATGGCTGCCGTTATTTATATTATTGTGTTTAGCTGTTAGCCTTTTATCTGGTAGATGAAAAACTTTTAATAAAAGCTTACTTATTGGGCCCCCCCCCCCCTTGCCGAGTGCTCCCATAGCAAGCCGCTTGCTATAGGGGCATTCGTGCATGCTCACGCCCATAAGACACAGAGAGCGCAGCTAACACCTGCCCCTGCTCCCGCCTCACTGGCTGTGATTGACTGCTGCATCTCAGGCAATCAGGATAGAGAGACCCAGGAGAGATTGCATGAAGGTAAAAAAAAACTTCAGCCTTTACAACCACTTTAAAGCCTAACTAAAGGGAGGATACGCACCTTTCCAACGCTCCCTTGCTGGCGCCGCCATCTTGTCTTGTGTGACGGGTTTCAGCCATCTTCATTAGCCGGTGTGAGATGATGTCACACTAGTCATCCTGGCACATAGGATTGGCCCAGCTGCTGTAAGCTGAGCTGCGCATGTGCAGCTCAGTTTACATTGAAGGGATTGCTGTGAGCGGGCAGGTAATTATGTTTTATTGCAGAAGAGACAATGCATGTCTCTTCTGCAAAAAATGCCTACATGCTCACAGTGTATCATAGCGGATCTTTAGGTCCGCTTTAAAGGAGCTCTATGATGTGAGCATACACTTTCATTTTATAACATCAGAATTGTAATAACATTACAAACAATAGTTATATTTGAGAATTCATTATAGGCTCAGTAAAAAGTCTCTTTCCATGTTCCACCTGTCTGCTGGCCCTCTCTTTCCATAATTTTCTGGATTCCCTGAATTCTTTGCAGCTTCTCTTCTGCTGTTTAATGTCAGTTTCTAAGGCTTAATGTACACGGGACGTTTTACAACCTCCCCTGAACAATTTAACTTGGCAGATAGTAACCAACATTTAAAAACATCCATTTAGCCGTGTTTGCATTTAGAAGCGTTTTTTTCAAATAGTCAAAAATTAAAAACGCCTGTAAACGAAACCCGGCTTAACACAAGCCACAGCGTTTACATGCGTTTACAAGCTGTTACAGGCGTTTGGCATTTCAAATGCCTCTGAACATCCGTCCTGAACGCATTTTTTTGCTTTCCAAAAAATGCTTCCAAACGCAACTGCCTAGAAACGACTATAAACGACCTTGTGTACATGTACTGATAAGATAACATAGAGGAGAGTTCAGGGGCAGCTGAAAAAAAATGCCCAACGGCTCCTAAACGTCTGTTTACCAGCAGCAATGTACATGAAACCTAAGGACTACATTTCCCATGGTACCTTGCTGTCTGCAAGTTGTGACTCCTGTACTGACTCCTCCTCCTGAAACCCCTCCTCTCAGCACGTCTGTTGTTCAGAAGGCAGGCTCTGTGAAATGTGTGACACAGCAGTGCCTACTTACAGGGCATAGTGAATACGTGTCATAGAATTCAAGGAAGTAAATGTGTGGGGATCATCACAAAGTAAGCTAACAAAACTTCAAGATTTTTCACAGTAAGAGGAGAAGGTTAGAAACAGAAATAATTTAAATACTTGTGGAAATAAATATCTCATTTTCATAGGCGTGCGCACAGGGTGTGCCGGGTGTGCCCAGGCACACCCTAACCACCCCATGCGCATTAGTATTATCGCTCTGTGTAGCAGCAGGAACATGTGAAAGATCTACCTCTTACTGGCTCTGCCATAAGAGAAGTGTCTATGCTCTTCTCTTTCACTGGCAGCAGAGAGATCAATTTGCCGGGGTCATATATATGTAGACACACACACATGCATGTGTGTTTGAGCTTTAGGGTGCACACCCTAATGCAATAGGCTGCGCACACCTATGCTCATTTTATATTTTGACCATAGATACATGTTTTTTTCCCTTTGCCTATTGTATGTGTGCGTGTCATCTCTTAACAATTCCTTTAACCTCAGCTAAACTACACTTTATGGCCTATTGTGTGTAAAATGAAAGTGGTTCTAAAGCCTTAAGGTTTTTTTTTAACCTTAATGCATTAAGATGAAAAACCTTCTATGCTGCAGCTGCCCCCCGACCCCCCCTTTTCCTTACCCAAGCCCATCCGATCCAGAAATGTGCACGAGCGCTGCGGCTCCAGTTGCTGTGTCTCTTCTCATTGGACATATTAATAGCAGCAAGAGCGATTGGCTCCCGCTGCTGTAAATCAAATCCAATGACACAGGAGCGGGGAAGGGCGGCAGGGCGGATATACGCACAGATGCCCCCATGGAAAGCGACTTTCCGTGGCAACACCTACTGAAGGGGAGGGGACTGGAGAACTAGTGGGGGACCACAGAAGAAGAGGATCGGGGCTGCTCTGTGCAAAACCATTGCACAGAGCAGGTAAGTAGAGACATATTTGTTATTTTAATAAAAAAACAAACTTTAGTAACACTTTAAGTCCCCTTTCACACAGGCCTGTCCATTTTTACTACTCCGTTTGCTCAGCAAGGATCGCTCTGTAGATCCCCGCTGAGCCGGTGGATGACAAGTCTGTCTCTGCAGGGACGGACCTGTCAGAGAGACCGCTCTCCCTTATGGGGGGGATCAGATGATTATGGACCGTCTGTCCATTTTCATCCAATCCGATCCGCCAGAAGGATGGAAAATAGGACATCCATCCGGACATGTCACCGTTGACATCTGACGCTCCATAGAGCTGTATGGAGCGACCGTTAAGATCCGCCTGAAAAAACTGACAGGCGGATCTGAGCGGTCCGCATGTGTAAAAGCGGCCTATCACAATACTCATACATTGTTTGAAGCTACAAGTCCCCACATCCTAGTCTATTCATATGTTGGCTTTTCAGTGTGTATGGTTGCAGAGCATTATCAGACAGTTGTGTGGTGTGGTGTTGACTGTAAATGGCTATTTACTTTAGGTGGGGACTCAAAGAATTTGAATCAACACATTCCTGTGGAGCTATTGTATTCTGACAGCGGAGAGAGTTCCCCTCTGTCAGAATACAATAAGTCAGCTATAACCGTTGGCACTGATCAAGCAAAACAAACCCGACAGGCTGTTTGTACAGAAGTCGAATAAGAGATTGACTTCTGTACAACCAGGGTGCCCATAGATGGATCAAAATTCGGCCAGTCCCAGAGTTAAACTAGAGTGTTCTTAATCTAAATTCAATGTTTGCAGCTAGACAATAGCCAGCCTAAGCTCTGCTTGTTATTGTTAACTATGTGTAGCAAGTTTGTCCAGTCTAATGGGAACCTCCAAGGCCAAAGATTGTTGACATCCTTCAATATGTAGTGGGTTCTGAGGCATAGTGGGCACAAAGATGGTGAAAGTCATTGGGTGCCAGACACTTCTTGGATGTAAAAGAGTTTTTATTTATTTTGACAGTCCTTTTTGTATTTTTGGGGGAAAGAGGGTTAGGGCCAGGACACCCTTAAGTAGTTATAGATTCAATTGGCAGACTCCGAGACTTCAATAGGAGGACAGCCGTGCAGGGAAAGGCCCCAGCAAGGCGCCACTTCTGCACATGCAGGAATGCTGTCTCCTATGGCTACAGTCCTTTAACAGTTCCTAACTCAAACGTAACAGTTCTTTCAGCTCCACTACAGCTGCCTCTTGTAGTTCAACACGGAGCTCCCGGTCTCTCACTAGACCTACTGATTCACTGACTCCGAATCCCATGAGTTCCTCCAAGGTTGGTGGTGGTATCTCCCTCAAGCGTCACCCACGCTTCCCTGCTGGGTCCTTAGCTTGGCACTCCAGATACTTCTCAAGCTTTACCCCTGCTAACCGGCGAGGTCCCTGGCTTGACTAACAAGGCTGCCCTGCAAGCGTCGTCTCTGTGGTTTGGGTCCCTGACTTGATCACTGCCTGAAGTTTCCGTGCCCATTCAGTGAGAATATGGTTCCGGTACTTTTTTCAGTTAATCACTGTGGTCCCTAGTAAAGGTGGTTGGTGCCTTTGTGGTGACAGCCCGGGGCATACGACACATGTCCACCCAGACAGCCGTCCAGGTGGCACAGAACACCGATCACCTGACCTCACCCGAATATATAGGTTCTCACAGCAGCCCAAGGGATTCAAGAAAACCCCTGCCCATTCATTGGCTGAGATACCCCATATACCCATAACCTGACCTTGGGTTGCCCTTCTTATATCTAGTACCACCATGTTCCCGACCACTTAGTGGTAGAGAAAAGTTCAAACTTAGGGAGAAATCAATAGATCTCTATCAATTGACCAAGATGACTACTCTTGGCAAGTAAATGTGTGAGGAGCTCCCTGACTAAACCCCAGGGTGCTATAAATGTTTACCACTGAACGAAAAAAGAAAAAAATGGACCAATTCCGCCATCCACACAAGCAAGGTGGATGGAGGAATCCCCTTTGCTGGGACACTGATCAGTGTAATCGCCAATCGACAAAAGTTACCGTGTCGTTCGACAGAAGTCAATCTAATTCAGATTCTGTCGAACAGGGAGAGCCACACACAGGTCAAAACTCAGTCCCTGCTGAACCGGTCAAATTTCAATCTATCTATGCTTAGCTTAAAGTGGCTGTAAAGACTCAAGGTTTTTTTTACTTTCATGAATTCTATGCATGAAGGTAAAAAACCTTCAGTGTGTAATCCCCCCCTCACCCCCCCTAATACTTACCTAAGCCCATTCTCAATCCAGCGATGTGCACGAGACCTGAGGCTCTCTGGGTCTCTCACTAGTGATTGGCTGAGATGCAGCAGCAGGAGCCATTTGCTCCTGCTGCTGTCAATCACAGCCAGCGAGGCGGGAGCAGGGGGTGGGGCTGAGTCACCCTCTCTGCGTCTTACGGATGCAGAGAGCCAGCTCTAAAGTTAGCATGCACGGTTGTTCCCATAGGAAGAGACTTGCTATGGTGGCACACAGCAAGGGGGGGCAGAGAACCGGCGGGGGACCTGAGAAGAGGAGGATCCGGGCTGTTCTGTGCAAAACCACTACACAGAGCAGGTAAGTATGACATGTTTTTTTTTTTTTAAGTAAACATTTAAACACTTTAAAGTGGTTGGTAACCCACTAAGTATACTTTACACCATCCTCTCTGTTTAAACATGTAATGTGCCCCTGTGGCTGTGCCTTCTAAAAATAATGCAGCTATATACCTGTTTTCAAAGCACTGATCGGCGCTCACATGACCCGCTGCCTCTCTCCTCTCTTGGCCTGACAGCTGTAGCAGGCGGGGACGAGGATCCCCCGCTGACGTCAGTCAGGAGGGGAGGAGGAGAGGAAGAAAGAACAGGCGGGTCACGTGTGCGCCGATCGGAGCTGTGTAAACAGGTATATAGCTGCATTATTTTATAAGGCACAGACACAGGGACACATTACATGATTAAACAGAGAAGATGGTGTAAAAATGTGTGTAATTTCTGCAAAAGGAAGGGAAGGGGCGGGGAGCAGAGCGACACGGACATGGAGCTGACAGGCAGGGAGGGGGGAGAGGATGGAGGAGAGCACAGAGGAGGACAGAGGAGAGAGCGGATCATGGAGGCATGTACTGGCCACGTTGTCAGAGCTTAGCAGCCATGATATACTGTGGTCAGTTTACAGGGGGGAGGGTAAAGCCAGGCAGCATCAGCCAAGTATTTCAGGTGTTACAGGGGGCCAAATTACACAGCACAAGCACTGTGCTATATAACATGCTTTAAAGGAACAGAATTTTTTTTTTTTTTTTTAGGTTAACAAACACTTTAAGCCTAGGACATTGTTTGCTTCTGTCTTCCAGCAGATAGCATGAGATTTTACAGTGTTGTAAGTTATAAATATGTATTTCCTCTTAGCTTGAGTAGAAGAATATTAGAAAACTTGTCAGGATTTTTATTCCTGTGTGTCCCTGTGTGCTTGCAAGATCCACCCTCTCTTGGCTGTCTTGTCACCAAGACAGAAAATGATACGAAATCCAAAATTTTAGAGTTGTCACAAAAACAAGAGGCAACGGGAAATCTTTCAGTGGAGACGCTTGCTCTGGAGACAACTGTGTAAGAGGGGAATTCCCCTCACTTTGTAGAAGTTTTCTCTCACTTCCTGTTGAGTCCCCCCACTGTCTACATATAACAGAGTTATATAACAGAGCCCTATATAAATGCCTAAAGAAGCCTTTTATCCCTGATATTCAGATTCAAGAGTCATTCCCAAACAAACAAAATACAGCTATAGAAGAGGGGAAATAAACATACGGTACTTTTTTTCATAGCCAAGCTTGCAGAATTAAATTAAATCAAGGCTAAATCTTAAGGTACCTGCATAAAACCCATTTTCTTTAAGTTACTTGCATTAAACCGGTTTGAGACTGGTACTCTTTAGAGTTCTAGTGGAAAAATGGCAACTCTTTATTACAACTGAATTACATTAATTGCTGTAAAATAGAAAAGCAGTCCCCAATGTACTATACCTGCAATGTCCATTTCCACACTTTACATTGAACATATGCACTGTATTAGCGGGGAATTTCCTGCTGCAGATGTGGCTGCTTCCAGATGTTTTAGGGGAGAACCATGGCCTGTTCTGCTCCAGTGTGCGGAACACCAACAAATCGTAGATGAGCCGGCACATGAAGATATAAATCACCCATCCACTCTGCTCTGCCTGTTCATAGACACAAACTAATGGTGCTACAAATGGCTGGAGACCCGTGAAAGCGAATGATGGTCTTATAAGTGATGTCTTTAGTATTGAATATACACTAATCAGTGTCGATTGGCTGCAACAATATTAAAGGGAAGATATATTCTTTTTAACCACTTGAGAGCTTTTTCCCTCCTTACTCTCAATAAATTGTAAGTTCACCTTTTCACAAAAAAGGAAAGGGTGAACTAACACCCTACACACTCCCCATCCTTGCCCGGTCTCCGCTGTACTTAACTTCATTGGTAATGAGCAGTCCGTACCCACGTAGTCGGTGCAGCGATCCAGGGAATTGAAATCCCAACTTGTGTCCCTCTTCTCTCTGCAGGGCTTCCTGGATAGATCGGAGCAATTCTGATTGGTCAGCACCTGCACAGAACATCACGCTGATCTGTCCTGGAAGCCCCTCCAGAGAGAAGATGGATAAGAGCAGGGATTTCAAATCTCTGGACCGCTAAACCAGTTTTGTGGGCACTGACAGCTCATCACCCACAGGGGTAAGTTCTACAGGGAGCGGAAGATTGGGAGGGTTTTAATTCAGCTTTTCAATCTTTCTAAAAAGGTGAACTAACATGTGCGCATGCGCGCGGTGCCAGGAGCGGATATGTTCTGACCGAGCTCCGCTCCCCGCCGGACTTTCCCAGCTACAACTTGCATTCTGGGTGCAGTAAGCACATTCCCAGGCACTGGACCGAACGATGCAGTGGAGGACAATGGAAACAACAAAAAAAAAACAGCATCGCTACCCCCATATGACCCGCTCAGAGCGCCAGGTCTCTGCAGCATGCCAGACCCCCTCTCCCAAGATGGCGCCGGACCAGAAGAAGAAACAGAGACAGGCGGCACAGCCGGCCCACAGCTTGTCCTCCCCTCACTCTGCGGCAGCCTCTCCAAACCCTCAGGACACCCAGACGCCTGATCCTTTCTCTTCCCAGTCACAGGAGGAGCTGACAGGGCAGCACAGAGTTCTCCCTGTCCACGGGTTCCCAGGGAGAAGACCCAAATTATGCAGGGTCAACAGCTTCCTCTATGGACAGGCACATGGCGGACCTCACGGAAATGGCTCTGAGTCAGTCCGGTTCCATAGGGGATCAGTCCCAGCCACCCCCACCTGCTCCCTATTCTGGAGATGCAGCCCTGCTGGCTCATTTCTCTGCACTGCTCCAACAAGAACTGTCTAAAGCCTGTAATGCAATGACAGCAGAGATAAGAGGTGACATCCACTGCATTGGTGAGAGACTGGACAAGATCGAATCCAAGGTGGATGGCACGGTGGGTAGGGTCAACCAGAACACTAGGATGATCTCCTCCCTGCAAGACCAGCTTGACCAAGCAAACACGAAAATTGAAGATCTGGAGGATAGATCCAGACGCTACAATTTCAGGCTGCGCGGATTGCCAGAATCGATCACTGATCTAGAAGCTACAGTACACACTTTGATCCCTGGAATTTCCTCTCATCATCTGGAGCTCGACAGGGTTCACAGAGCCCCGACAGCCCTGAAAATGGATGGCCTCCCCAGAGACATGTTGGTAAAATCACACTTCTACAGAATCAAGGAAAAAATTATGTTGGAAGCCAGGAGTAAGGGAGACATATCCTTACTAGGCCACCCAGTCCAGATATTTGCAGACATCTCCCAACAAACCATCTAGAAGAGACGTGCCCTGAAGCCACTACTGTCGCAGTTAATCAATCACCACATAAAATATTGATGGTCTTTTGCCTTTTGTCTCTCATTTGCTTACAAGGGTAAGATGTATTTGTTTGCCAATTTCTGAGATGGAGAAGAAATTCTGCTAGATCTTGGACTGATCACTCGGGAACCCTCATTGCCCCCTCCCCGGCAAGCAAGGGAACGGCCGATTTCCCCCATATGGTCCCAACAAGGCCACTCCTCATCCAAGGGAGCACACGGATGAAGCTGAACTAAAATTCGATCATCGGCCCCAGAGTTGCGGCATTGTCTGCCGATATTCTGACCTGTTGGATGCTTCACAAAATTCCTCCCTGATGTTGGACACTCGGTTTCTCTTTGATTTGACTCAAAAGAAGGGGGGGGGAGAAGTTTTTTTTTCTCTCCCCCTCCCCATCCTGGTCCTAAGCTGGAATAGAAAATCAATTTGGCCAGATTCTGTTTTTTTTATCCACTAATGTGCCTGGTTATACCTATGTTGAGGTTTTGTTTCCTGGACACATCTTTCCTTCACCATACTAGGAGTGGAAAGAAACCGAGGTGGAAACGCATGCCACTTCTTGGTGAGCTTGTGTGGCCTTGTTATTTATTATGGGAACATTGAATTCCCAGAGGTCATCGATCTACATTACATCACAAGATATTACATTGCCTATATGTATTGCAATTTTTTTTTGACACGCTGATAAACAGTCGATGTCAGTATTATGTTCTAACTCTTTACTCTTTCCTTTTTCCTCTCTTTCTTTTTACTTACGTTCACTCCACATTCTGAACCCGGTGGTCCCCTCTCAGAGAGCCAGGATCTCAGACGAGACGATGGAAAACTACAACAGGCAAGTGCAGTCTATCGAACCACCATGTTGAGTACCCAATCACCCAAATTCTCTGTAGTCTCCCATAATGTGCAGGGATTAAACTCCCCAACCAAAAGGGCTAAGGCATTCCAGCAATATCATACCTGGGGAGCAGATGTGGTGCTCTTAGAGGAAACCCATTTTTCCCGGACCCAAGGTAGCAAACAATCATATTGAGCTTTCGGAGGGAGACTTTACAGAAGGTGAAATCAAAGCAGCTATCAAGAGTCTAAACCCCTCAAAGGCACCCCGGTCCTGATGGATTCTCGGGTCATTATTACAAGAAATTCTTGGAGTTGTTGGTGCCCCACCTATGCTCCTTCTTTAATGACCTAAAGAGAGGCTCGGCATTAGCAACACAGGAAAATGCAGCCTATTAACTATTGCCCAATTTCATTAATTAACATGGATCTTAAATTGATGACCAAAGTTTTGGCAAACCGAATGAATACCTCCCTATCCAGTTATATCCATCCAGACCAGGTGGGGTTTGTGCCCAACCGCCAGGCGCCAGATCAAACCCGGCGATTAATAGATGTCATATCAGCGTTTCAGTACAAAATATTTTACAGCGCACACATACAAGAATGACATTTCCTGCAGGGCTAGTTAAAAACACCTGAACACCTGAACATATTCAAAAAATACGGGGGTTTGGTCACACTATATGGTCATATAGTGCTAAGCCCACTTACTGCGACAAAGTACCCCGAATTAGTGGGTCCTACACTAGTAATAGAATGGAAGATCCTCTGTCTCAACCACGGGAGCTGAATTCCTCTATGTGGGAGAACTGAAAGGGATACATCCTAATAACTGGTGGCCACTAAATAGGAGGTAATGAGGAGGGGGAGGGGTGCTCCAGCCCAAAAAACCTGGTCAGGGCCTATTACAACATACAAGTACATATTTGGGAGGCACACCATACAATGCATTTAAATTCAAGATGGTGCTGCTGTAAGACCTATAAACAGTACAAAATATTTTACAGCGCACACATACAAGAATGTACATATGTACTTGTATATCAGCGTTTCAGTCCAACAGGGACTGACATTCCTCCAGATGAAGCCACGTGGGAGGTGATGAAACTAGTAGAGGTGGAGCCTGGCGGTGGACTACTACTACTGAGTGAGACTGTCATGTCATTTTTAATGCTTTTAAAATTTCATTAAATGTGAGTTCAATGCTAGCTGGGGTGGAGTGGTTTCATTTTTAACCCCTTGTATACTGCACTATAGGAGGCACTTCCTCTCGTTTTTTTTCATGTGTTGCTGAACGTAGTCATTGTGGATTTAGCCAGTTCACACCATAATGCGCTGCGGACCGCACAGGAGCGCTGTGCGTCCCTGTTCACCGTTTCAGGGACGAATCAGGGCCAATTCTATGCCTGAATTCGGCCCTGAAACGCAGCCAAAGACGCACAGCGTTTTTGTGCAGTGCGCACCGCAGCCGCCCCAGAGATATGTGAACCGGCTCCATAGGGAGCCGGTCACATTCTCCTGCTATGCGAATTAGATGTGCGGAAACGCACATCTAATTCGCATAGGTGTGAACCCGGGCTTAAAGTTTGAAGCAGCACAGTGGAAGGAGTACCTACCTGCTTTTGATTACTTTCATCCTTTGAGCCACCAAGATTCTCTGACGATCCCTGGGAGGGAATGTTTGCACTGGGGGGCAAGGCATGTTTGACCCCTTGCAGGGTCGTTTAAAGGAGGTACGTGAGCATTGCATGGAGTGGAGGGAGCACTCCGTTCATGGAGGTTGTCTGAAGATATCACACAATCTTGTTTTGGCATGGGGGGAGGCTCCCGCTCTTCTCTTCATCTTCTTCTATTCTTCATCTTCTTCTCTTCTTCATCTACTTCTCTTCTTCTCTTCTTCATCTTCTTCTCTGGGCTGCTCCGCACCCATGCTGGCATGGAGGGAGGCTCCCGCTGTGTGACGCTTCTCCTCGTCTGATGGTTCTTAAATAACGGGGGCGGGGCCACCCGGTGACCCCACCCCCTCTGACGCACAGTGACTTGACGGGACTTGTGGCGTCACGGGGAATGTCACAGGGAAGTCCCGTCATGTCCCCATGCGTCAGAGGGGGCGGGGTCACCGGGTGGCCCCGCCCCCTGTTATTTAAGAACCGTCAGAAGAGGAGAAGCGTCACACAGCGGGAGCCTCCCTCCATGCCAGCATGGGTGCGGAGCGGACCGGAGAAGAAGATGAAGAAGATGAAGAAGAGAAGAAGATGAAGAGAAGAGCGGGAGCCTCCCCCATGCCATGGGTGCGGAGCGGCCCGAGGAGAAGAAGGGAAGAAGACCCCGCGGAGGAGATGCTGGACGAGAACACCGGAGGAAGAACCAGAAGAGCCAGAAGAACCAGAAGAAGAAGAAGAAGATGAAGGAAGATAGAAGAAAGAAGAATTAAGAAGCATTTAAATAAAGGAATTGTCAAAAACTGTCTCTTGTCATTTTTAACATTTTTGACACTTTTTTAGTGAAATGGTAGGCCCTTACCATTTCACACAGGGGGAAGGGCTGGGATCTGGGTGTCCCCTTGTTAAAGGGGGCTTCCAGATTCTGATAAGCCCCCCTCCCGCAGACCCCCACAACCACCGGCCAGGGTTGTGGGGATGAGGCCCTTGTCCTCATCAACATGGGGACAAGGTGTTTTGGGGGGCTACCCCAAAGCACCCTCCCAATGTTGAGGGCATGTGGCCTGGTATGGTTCAGGAGGGGGGCACTCTCTCATCCCCCCTCTTTTCCTGCGGCCTGCCAGGATGCGTGCTCGGATAAGGGTCTGGTATGGATTTTTGGGGGGACCCCACGCCTTTTTTTTTTATAATTTTGGCGCGGGGTTCCCCTTAATATCCACACCAGACCTGAAGGGCCTGGTATGGAATTTAGGGGGACCCGCCAAATCATTTTTTTTTTTTTAAATTTTGGCCGGGGTTCCCCTTAATATCCATACCAGACCTGAAGGGCCTGGTATGGAATTTAGGGGGACCCCCCACGTCATTTTTTTTTAAAATTTTGGTTCGGGGTTCCTCTGTGGGGAATTCCCAAGCCGTTTTTTATCAATGAACTCGGATAAGGGTCTTGTATGGATTTTTGGGGGGACCCCACGCCTTTTTTTTTTTAATTTTGGCGCGGGGTTCCCCTTAATATCCACACCAGACCTGAAGGGCCTGGTATGGAATTTAGGGGGACCCCCCAAATCATTTTTTTTTTTAAATTTTGGCCGGGGTTCCCCTTAATATCCATACCAGACCTGAAGGGCCTGGTATGAAAGTTAGGGGGACCCCCCACGTCATTTTTTTTTTAAATTTTGGTTCGGGGTTCCCCTGTGGGGAATTCCCAAGCCGTTTTTTATCAATGAACTTCTATGTGTATTGTCGGACCGGCAATGCATTAATAGCCGCAAGTAGTTTTAAATGACATTTTTTCCTTTGAAATGTCATTTTGCTGTCAGACTGTTCTAAACACGGGAAACATGCGCCCCTTTACAGGCATACTATAGACACCCCCCAGGTACGAAATTTAAAGGGATATTACACTTTTATTGTTTCACTTTAAGCATTATTAAAATCACTGCTCCCGAAAAAACGGCCGTTTTTAAAAGTTTTTTTTGCATCGATCCATGTCCCCTGGGGCAAGACCCAGGTCCCCAAACACTTTTTATGACAATAACTTGCATATAAGCCTTTAAAATTAGCACTTTTGATTATTCATGTTCCTGTCCCATAGACTTTAATGGTGTTCGCGTGTTTGAACAAACTTTTTTCCTGTTCGCATGTTCTGGTGCGAACCGAACAGGGGGGTGTTCGGCTCATCCCTAGTGACAGCTGCAGTAAAAAGTTATCACTATTATATGTTTTTCTAAGTTTCACATTTTACACCATATTAGCGCGCAACTACCTCAATTTTCATTTTCCCTTGCAATACTTTATGTCACACCGTATTTGTGCAGCGGTCTTACAAATGCAATTTTTTGGGAAAAAATACACTTTTTTAGAATGCAAAAATGAGAACACAGTAAAGTTAGTAAAATTTTTTTTCTATAATGTTAAAGATGATGTTACGCCGAGTAAATTAATACCCAACATGTCATGCTTCAAAATTGCGCCTGTTCGTGGAATGGCGACAAACGTTGGTACTTAAAAAAGCTCCATATGCGACGTTTAAAAATTTCTACAGGTTACCAGTTTTGAGTTATAGAGGACGTCTAGTGCTTGAATTATTGCTCTCATTCTAACAATCATGGCAATACCTCACATGTGTGGTTTGAACACCGTTTTCATATGTGAGCGTGACTTACGTATGTGTTCACTTCTGCGCGTGAGCTTGGAGGGACAGGGCACTTTAAAAAAAATGTTCCCCTTTTTTATTTTACTTCTTATTTTTTATTTTTACGCTGTCCTTTTAAAAAAAATTGGATCACTTTTATTCCTATTACAAAGAATGTAAACATCCCTTGTAATAGAAAAAAAGCCAAGTCAAGACAAGACCCTTCAGTCTATCATGAATGCTGCTGCCAGACTAATACACCTTACTAAACAATCTGTGACTGCTGCCCCTCTCTACCAATCTCTCCACTGGCTTCCCCTACCCCACCGTATAAAATTCAAAATACTAACCACAACATACAAGGCCATCCACAACATCGCCCCCAGCTACATCACCAATCTCATCTGCAGATATCACCCAAATTGTCCTCTCTGGGGGACCTCCTGCTTTCCAGCTCCCTTGTTACCTCCTCCCATGCTCACCTACAGGACTTTTTCAGAGCCTCTCCCATCCTCTGGAACTCCCTGCCCCAGTATGTCCAGTCAGCTCCTACCCTGTCCGTCTTTAGGCGATCCTTGAGAGCTCACTTATTCAGGGAAGCCTACCCCAACTCCACCTAAGAACTGTACTTGAGTCCCCTTCATCAGATCATCCCCTGCAGCTATTACTTTTTGTACCACCTCCCCCTCCTTTTAGATTGTAAGCCCTCCTATTCCTTCTGTATTGAACTGTATTGTAATTGTACTGTCCCCCTTTTTATTGTAAAGCGCTGTTGGCGCTATATTAATCCTGTATAATAATAATAATAATAATTACATATATATATATATATATATATATATATATATATATATATATATATATATATCATAGTTTGTGGACTCTATAACTTTCCTACAGACAAAATAATATACACTGATTTGGGTTATTTTCACCAAAGAAATGTAGCAGAATACATTTTGGCCTAAATTTATGGGGCAGGCCGGCGCAATCCCGCGAACCATGTTAGCTGTACGTCGGCCCTTTAAATGCCTATAGCAGGCAAGTGTACTCACGCTGCATGGCGGGGGAAACGATGCACGTGGCCGGGCACAAGAGCCAGAACAGGGATGTGTGTTTGTGGATAAACACACAAATCCCTGTTCTGTGAGGAGAGGAGAGACAAATCGTCTGTTCCTACTAGCTAGGAACAACGATATGTCTCCTCCTCTAGTCAGTTCCATCCCCCCACAGTTAGAAACACAAATGAGGGAACACATTTAACCCCTTGATCATCCCCTAGTGTTAACCCCTTCCCTCCCAGTGACATTTATACAGTAATCAGTGCATTTTTATAGCACTGATCTCTGTATAAATGTCAGTGGTCCCAAAAATGTGTGAAAAGTGTCCGATCTGTCTGCCGCAATGTTGCAGTATCGCTAAAAATGGCTGATCACTGCTATTATTAGTAAAAAAAATTTAACAATGCCATAAATCTATCCCATAGTTTGCAGACCCTATTACTTTTGCGCAAACCAATCAGTATACACTTATTGCGATTGTTTTTTACAAAAAATATGTAGAAGAATATATATTGGCCAAAACTGATGAAGAAATTTGATTTTTAAAAACATTTTTGGGGATATTTATTACAGCAAAAAGTAAAACATATAGTTTTTTTTTGTTTGTTTATAGCGCAAAAAATAAAAACCGCAGAGGTGATCAAATACCACCAAAAGAAAGCTCTATTTGTGGGGAAAAAAAGGGCGTCAATTTTGTTTGGGTACAGCGTCGCACGACCGCGCAATTGTCAGTTAAAATGACCCAGTGCTGTATCGCAAAAATGGCCTGGTCATTAAGCAGGCAAATCTTCCCTTCTGAAAGTGGTAACCACCAAAAGAAAGCTCTATTAGCGCGAAAAAAAATGATAAGCCTTTCATTTGGGTACAGTGTAGTATGACTGCACGATTGTCATTCAAAGTGTGACAGCGCTGAAAGCTGAAATTGGCCTGGCCAGGAAGGGGGTAAAAGTGCCGGTATTGAAGTGGTTAAAGTATATCTAAACCAAACCACTAAGACCTCATTTACTGTATTTTAATGTGGTGGACCCGCTATGAAGGTCTTTGGGCAGGCACTTACTGTTAAGGAAAAATTGAGAAGTGTGCCACAGGGACTTGATGGGCAGGGGAAAAGACCAGTAGAAAAGTAAGAGATGTAGGAAACAGGTATGAAAAATATTACAAAATGTTATTATACAAACATATTACAGGTAAAATCTTGGTTGTAAAAACAAGACAAAGAATGTGGTCGTGCTATAACATATATACAGCTGACATCTGAATCATATGAAAGGTCTCATAGTGAGAAGCCAAGGTTAATCATATGAATTTCAGGGAGCCCAACATGTTTCGGAATAAATTGTTGCATTCCTTCTTCAGGGGTAATTAAAGGTAAGCTGTATTATCTAGCATAAAAATAGATAGGTGAAATTAATTAAGTTATCATTTATAAACATAATATTGGGAAAAAAGTTAGCATGGTGAACACTACAAGGTCATTTGAATAAAAATCTGGGAGTACTTACAAGCAAATTGACCATACAGGCATATTAAGGACCAATTTCAAGCAGGATCCGCATCACCCCACGATCCCAACATCCATATAAATACCAAGCCATATTTGTGATAGTTAAGGATCTGTTTGATTCATCAAATTGCCATGCAAAGCAAGAAAAGGTGTTGTTTGCCACAAGTAGGGATGGGGCAAGGGAGGAAGGAAGGGAGAGGGGACAGGGAGATGAGGGGTAGATGATGCAGAGAGCACAGTTTATGGCAGAGGAGTCCACAAGGATCGGATAATGGGGAATTGGCGCTGTCTGGCTATATGTGCATAAATGGTGATTTGTACAAGTGAAAAAAATGAACATACGTGTAAAAAATTATATAATAAAGCTATTATTAATATTGTGCGTATAACCAATGTGTTGCAAGAGCTGAGGTATATCAAAGGCAATCAATACACCTGGCAGATGTAATGTAATAAAGTGCAACGTGCTCCTAAAATATATATATATGTGCCAATATCTCAATATATACCATATATCTATATGTGTATAGGGGAATGTGCCCACAAGCTGAGAAAGGGCAAAAAAAGGAGGAAATCCAATATACAAACAATTATGGCAATCAAAACAATATTAGCAATACAAACAAACAGTTTTGGCAATAAAAAATTAAACTAAAAATAAAAGTAAAAATAAAAAAATATCCCCAGCATGTGTGCTTAAAAAAGTCCAAAATTTGAAAAAATGTGTATGAAGAAAACAAAAAACCTATGAAAAGTAAGTGTCCAAAATCAAAATCCTAAAAATGTGTCCTTCTGGTGAAGAAAACATGGTCTCAGCATTAACTGATGTTGTCCCCGTTCTTCACTGCACCCCCACTCGTGCTTGCACTCACCGGACTGCCTAACCCCTGCAGGGGTAAAAGGCATATGTAGAAAATCCTGCGATGGCGAATCCAGGAAGCGATCCTCCGTCCGGGGATATTTTATCCTTCTCTTTGATCCAGGAGAATACAGAGAGCCCTCTCCACCATGCTTTCCATCCAGAGGCCTTAACAGGAACAGGAAGTGAGAGGTGAAAGTTCACCCCTCTAGTTCCCACTGTTCCCACTGCCCACTTGAAACTAAATGTAAGAAAGGGCCACCAGTATTGCAGAAAAAAAAAATTGGACAACACTAAATGGGTCTATGTGTTTAGGTCAGGCTAGGTAGAAAAAGGATAGTCAAAAGACTAAATAATCCCGACAGTATATAACATAATGTAAGAAGTAGGTAGGTGGGTATCAGCGCTACAGCAAATGTATAAAAATATACACAAAATATAATATGTGCATAAAAGCAGCCAGCACAGTTCGTTGATAACCAAACAAAAATAAATATAGTCCAAAATGCAGCACTAATTCAAATCAGAAAGTTCATTCAGTGAAGAAGAAGAAACAAATGAATGAAGAACCTAAAATAATAATAATAATAACCTTCCGCCAATTCTAGTGCGATAGAAAAGGAAAAGCACTCAACACCCAAGTGTATCTCAATCTGCTTACCAGATATCGATTGATAATGAGCCTCAAATCAATCACTGGTAGTATAGGCGTCACTCTCCACAGGGCCACAGATGGTCTCAAAAGGATCAAGTAATTCAATAGCATATAGCCACCATTCAGAGAATTTCCAAAGTCAGGGCAGGATTCATGGATTAAACCGCTCAGCAATTCAGCATTGCCCATGGACATAAAAAGAAAACGAAAGCAGCAAGAAATAGTGAAGCCTGTCAAATAAAAAAAATGTATTTAATTGTAGTTCACTTACAGGTGTACAGAAGATACAGTCATCATGATATAGGTCAAACTTCTGCGGTTCTTAGTGTGCTTGCATCAGCCGGCCTAGGTGATTAGAAATTCATGTAACAGACTAGTGGGTTCATCCCAGAGGATGAAGATGTCATCTATGTACCTGTGCCACATGATACCATGGCACAGGTACATGGAGAGATCCTCATCCTCAAATAGGGTGTGCTCCCATTCCCCCAGGTACAAGTTGGCATAGCCAGGGGCACAACAGGTGCCCATGGCTACCCCCTGTACCTGGAGGTAATATTGCCCATCAAAGCAGAAAACTTTGTGTTTGAGTATGAACTAAAGCGCAAGTAATATAAATTTGTTGAAAGAGTCTTCATGGTGACTAATCTGAGAAAGTATTTTTCTAATACAGGCTAATCCTTTATTGTGGGGTATAGAACTATAAAGGATTTCTACATCAATAGTGACTAGACTGGAGTTGGTTGATATCTGGATTCCATCAATTAACTGTAATAGGTGAATAGTATCCCTCACATAGGAGGGTAAAAAAGTACAAAGGTGTTCGTCAACTACTTTGGAGAGATTTTCTGTGATGGCACCATTTCCCGAAACAATCGATCCGCCAGGAGGATCCACACTGTTTTTGTGGATCTTCGGCAGGGAGTAAAATGTGGCTATTTTGGGAAAAGAACTGCGGACAAAATTCCATAATTGTTTTGAGATGACATTATTATAAAAGGCACTGTCAACAAGCATGTAGAAATCCTCATGAAACATAGTGATAATCTCCGATCTTATGGGTCTGTACCAATCAGTGTTGTTTAATAGACATGTGCATTTGTTTTCGTCCGAATGCATTTTCGTCCGAATTTCAGGTATTTTCGTTATCGTTTTAACAAACGATAACGAAAGTGCAGAATCTGAAAAACGAAAGATCCGACATAAACAAATGCTTTATTTTCGTTTTCGTTGCTACAACAGTTTGATATAGATAGGAGATTCGACATGATGATGACAATAACAATCTGTGTCCATCAAACCTGTGGTCGAATGTGCCTAACCTTAACTCTATTAGTCCAAGATTATTCTACATAGAGAGAAAAGATTCGACATAGAGAGAAAAGATTCGACATAGGGAGAAAAGATCTGACGTAGGGGAGAAAAGATTCGATAAAAGATATATAAAAATAATGATGATGATGAATGTTATTGGCTGATTGTAACCAAAGAGGAGGAGCAGTAAAATAGCTAGAACTAAGTACACACGTACTTTGGCTTATGGTGTCTGTTGAAAGTTCTAAGAAGATTCGACGGAGCAGGTAAACTATATGGTACAGTTTAGCTGCTCTGTTGAATCTTCTTTGAACATTCGACAGACACCATAAGCCTTCAATGACAGATTCGACCTTAATTTAGATTTTCGGAAGAATGCAATTTTTAATGAAAAACGAAATAAATAAAAACGAATTTCGGGAGTAACTACATAAATGTATTTTTCGGACGAAAACGAAATTCCGAAACAAAATATTTCAGTGTGCACATGTCTATTGTTTAATATTTTAGTGCACATTAGTACACTAGTTTACATAGGTTGGACTTGATGGACTTGTGTTTTTTTTCAACCTCACCTACTATGTAGCTATGTAACTATGCATATTTCGCATTGTCCATTAGGACAATGTTGCCCCCTTCATCTGAGGGTATGATTATTAAATTGTAATTGCTGGATAGATTTTTTTTAGGGCTCTCCTTTCATTTACAGTCAGATTTTCTTGTGGATTAACGATGGTGTCCAGGGTTTTTATATCTCGACAAGCTAGTCTAAGAAAGGTAGCAATTCCATGATTGGAACTGGGGGGTGGATACATATCCGATTTTTTCTTTATTTTGAAGAGGTGGTGGGTGTAGTAGGAGCGATGTAAGAGTCATAAACTTGTTTCAAAAGGGCTCCAAGGTCAATGGTGTCAATTAAATCCCTTGGATCACTCTCTTCTAAGAGAGCATTTAGGTTTGCCAGCGCCTGACGCTCGCTGAAAGAGCGGCCAGTGTCGGGTCCTAGTTGGTCTTTATCATACATGCTGCGTAAAAGCATCTTGCGTGTAAAGAGGTGTAAATACTTTATAGTTTCAAACTTATCCACTTTGTGATTCGGACAGAATGTAAGCCCTTTGGATAGGACCAGAATTTTGTCGGGGGTAAGAGGGGAGATTCATAACGTTAAATTTAAGTAAGATATCACTGGAAGGATGTTTTTTGGAAAAAACAGATTAGGAATTTTCGGTTGTGAGAGAGGGGTAATGTCAGCTTTGGTCGGCCCTCTGAACATGGGCACCTCACTATGTGCCGAGACCGGCATACTCCCGGTTTTGGCAGAGGAAGTACGGGTGGAATGCTCAGAAGGGCGTTTGGTCCTAATATCAAATGGGGATTATCACCATCTCTTCATCTTTTGGGTCATCTTGCACGTTTAGATTGCTTAGAAGAAAATCGGGACACATTCGAGGAAATAGACGAGGTATCGCATAAGTCCGATTGTCTCGATGTATGCATGACGTTTCGTTGGTTGGCCCTACCATGCGTTTGTTGCTGCCATTTATAAGCTCTGCCTTCATAGAAGGCTTGTTTGTCCCTTAAAATTTATTTTCTTTCTTAAACAATATTGATTTGTTGAAGAGCTTGATGTGCATCTTCAATTTTCCATTGAGTTCCAAGAAAGAAGGGTGAGTATTCAATAAGTTTATTTGTAAATAGAGTTTTTCTATACTCCTCTCAATATCTATTAAGCGTTTTTTATATTCCTCAATTAGCAAACTCATAATTTTACTAGAGCAAAGCTTGAGATTGTTTTCCCAAGCTGATTTGAAAGTTGGATCGATATTTTCAAAGGAGGAGAAAATTTGCACACGGAGGTCCAGGGGATCTAAACCCCCCTTGATGTACTCCTCAGAGGTTTTTATATGCCAATACATAAGTGATTTCTTCTCCAACCATTTTGTAAGATTGGAAAATAAAAACGACAGTTCACACTCTCGGGATTCATTTTGCCCATACTCCTTCTGGTGATAGGCTGTAAAAGCATCCCATGCCTGACCTGAAAATTCAGTAATGCTAAGAAATTCCCAACAGTGTGACAACTAAAGGTAGCTAGAAAGAGGGGACTTGGCGGGTATCTACTACCCAATTGCAGAAGACAATAGTGTACTTACTGTTATAAGGTGACAACTGGCTCAGTTGTCCATGGGCACACTGTGTGGACACATCTGACACATTGGGTCATGGGCATGCACCCCTAATTTCAGTCTTATCACCAGAGGGCCCATTTAAGAAGCAAAGCTGAGAGTAGACAGTTGTTGGCTAATCGTTGGCAGCCTGCGACTTGAACCTGAACCTATTCCTGAGATGAACTTTCCCATTCCTGATCTGGCCTGCCCTTGGACTTGTCTCTGCTCTGCATTCCTGTTATTAACCTCCACTGGTTCCTGACTAGGGATGAGCTTGGGTTTGGTCAAAGCCTAAGCTCAGCCAATCCCAGAAGGAAGCTGCTATTGTTGACCCAATCAGTGGTATTCCCCACCCCACAGCTGCATATACAGCGGATGCTTGTGACATCATTGACCTAATATGGCCACATCAACCCAATTGGAAATTGAAAAAAATAGGAATTCAGGAGGAAGAAGTATTGCCTCCTGAATGTCTGAGACTGACCAGGTGTGAACTAAGCCTTAGAAGTATACATTTTTATTTCCTAGGTTTAAATTAAGTAGAAACAGAGGCAAAAAATAAATTACTTTCCTGGAGTTTTTTCTAATGTGACTTTTACACAATTTGTGCAGTCCCAGATATTGCCCTTTAATACATTGTATATCATTAGAATAGAGAATGGATAAAAATCCCTGTCAGACTATTTTTTTTTGCCTATATGTGCCCAGTTGGGGAGATTTTTCTTCACTTCCTGACTCGACTTGTCAGGTGTTCTCACCGCAAGCCCTTATCTTTTTTTTCAGGGACAACTCAAAATGTTGGATTTTCTATCACCTTCCATGCCAGTGACAGGGACCAGGAAAATCTTCACAGGAGGAGACACAGGCAAAAGTAAAAACCTTACGTAGGTTACAACCCTTTACTACCAGTTCCAAAATTAAACAGAAATTTGGCTTTAGATACATTTTTAAATTTTGTGAACACATAACAGCATTATTTAATATCTTTATATATTTATGGCCATCACCCTAAAGGGTACCCCTTCCATGAAGCTTCCTGTGCTACCTTCATTTTTAAACAATTGTGTATACACAACTTTTTTCATTTCAGAGGATCTTCTCCTCTGTTCCCCTGTCAGGTTCTTCCTGCATTAGTAGTAGGCAAGTCCTGAATGCTGCAGAGAATGTTGCCATTCCCTGCAAATATTCTCTTTGGGACCAGGCTGGCTTGATGATGCACTCCAAGGAGCTGTGTGAATGATGGCCTGAGCTCACAGTTGGATGGCTGATGCTGGACATAAAGTGTATTCAACCCAGGAAGAGGACAGCTTATGGACCTTGGAGTAAGGAGTCTGTGACGGACAGTGTTGGACATGAGCTGGAGCTGCTTTTTAATATTTCACTATTGCTGGGCGATTTATTTATTTGAATTCAAATAAATAAACTCCTAGGCCAAGATGCTACCTACTATTTATCCTTTGATTTACCTTGGGTGTAATCTTGTCCCATCTGGTCACATTATGCTGCCAATATGAAGGTCAGCATCTCTTGCCCCCTAGGTGCTAGCCGCTGACTTGCAAAAAAAAACCCCTGAATGCATAAAAAAACAAAACATGACTTCAAGCTTTTAAATGAACAGAGAAGCTGCCCTAGCAGCAGCCAGTTCTTGATTACGTTCCAGCAGCTTTTTAAGCTTTCTTTACAATGGCGGGGATAAGAACAGCTGCCATAAATATACATGTATTCATATGTGGAAGTCTAAAAATACTGCACGAGGAAACAAAATGTTCTATCTGTACCTTTATTTAAATAACTTGTCATATTAAATTTTCTGCCTTTCCAAGAGGAGATTTTCACCCTATTTCACACTCTACCAGTAATGTAAATATTTAGGAATAAAAAAAAGAGGCAATAAAATGCGGTCTTTAATCTTTCAGAAGCTAGGCTTCTCTGAACGCCATGGAAGGGCTTATATCCATTCTTTTTATGGCTCTAATATTAATATTGAAATAGATTATGCCACTTTCAGTGTTTTATCTCACTATATGTCGCATTAAAATGCAAATACATTAAATGTAAGTAATTGTTTGCTGTAGAAAGTTGGGATTTTTCAAAGCTGGCTTTAGACTCACAGTTATAAAAACAATATGGCTGCCAACTGGTTTAATATACAGTGCCTTGAAAAAGTATTCACACCCCTTGAAATTTTCAACAAAAAACGTAAATGTATTTTTATAGGGATTTTATGTCATAGACCAACACAAAGTGGCACGTAATTGTGAAGTGGAAGGAAAATGATAAATGGCTTTCAAACTTTTTTACAAATAAATATGTGAAAAGTGTGGCGTGCATTTGTATTCAGCCCCCTTTACTCTGATACCCCTAACTAAAATCTAGTGAAACCAATTGTCTTCAGAAGTCGCCTAATTAGTAAATAGCGTCCACCTGGTGTACTTTAATCTCCGTATGCATACTGCTGTTCTGTGAAGCCCACAGAGGTTTGTTAGAGAACCTTAGTGAACAAACAGCATCATGAAGGCCAAAGAACACACCAGATAGGTCAGGGATTAATTTGTGGAGAAGTTTAAAGCAGGGTTAGGTTATAAAAAATATCCCAAGCTTTGAACTTGTCACAGAGCACTGTTCAATCCATCATCTGAAAATGAAAAGAGTATGTCACAACTGCAAACCTACCAAGCCATGGCCATCCACCTAAACTGACTGGCCAGGCAAGGAGAGCATTAATCAGAGAAGCAGCCAAGTGGCCCATGGTAACTCTGGAGAAGCTGCAGAGATCCACAGCTCAGGTGGGAGAATCTGTCCACAGGACAACTATTAGTCGTGTACGCCACAAATCTGGCCTTTATGGAAGAGTGGCAAGACGAAAGCCATTGTTGAAAGAAAGCCATGATAAATCCCGTTTGCAGTTTGCGAGAAGCCATGTTGGGACACAGCAAACATGTGCAAGAAGGTGCTTTGGTCAGATGAGACCAACATTTTACTTTTTGGCCTAAAAGCAATGTAGCAGAAAACTAACACTGCACATCACCCTGAACACACCATCCCCACCGTGGTGGCAGCATCATGTTGTGGGCATGCTTTTCTTCAGCAGGGACAGGGAAGCTGGTCATAGTTGATGGGAAGGTGGATGGAGCCAAAGACAGGGCAATCTTGGAAGAAAACCTGTTAGAGTCTGCAAAAGACTTGAGACTTAGGCGGAGGTTCACCTTCCAGCAGGACAATGACCCTAAACATACAGCCAGAGCTACAATGGAATGGTTTAGATCAAAATATATTCATGTGTTAGAATGGTCCAGTCAAAGTTCAGACCTGAATCCAATTGAGAATCTGTGGTAAGACTTGAAAATTGCTGTTCACAGACGCTCTCCATCCAATCTGACAGAAGTTAAGTTATTTTGCAAAAAAGAACGGGCAAAAATTTCACTCTCTTGATGTGCAAAGCTGATAGAGACATCCCCAAAAAGACTTGCAGCTGTAATTGCAGGGAAAGGTGGTTCTACAAAGTATTGGCTCAGGGGTGCTGAATACAAATGCACACCACACTTTTCAGATATTTATTTATAAAAAATTTTGAAAAAACATTTATCATTTTCCTTCCACTTCACAATTATGTGCCACTTTGTCTTGGTCTATCACATAAAAATACCAATAAAATACATTTACACTTTTGGTTGTAACATGACAAAATGTGGAGAATTTCAAGGGGTATGAATACTTTTCAAGGCACTGTATGTCCAGCCCCTACAAAAGGCTGGAACATTGGCACACAATTCAGGCACTGACCGGAAGAGTTGGTCTTATGTTGGTATTTTGTGGGCATGTTTCACTTCCCGGAGCTGCAGACCACACCAGTGTTCATTGAACTAATTTACTTATGCTTAAGGTTTTAAAAGCAGCTTGCCAAATTTGAGCTGAAACAAGCCATGCAAATAGCCCTTTGCAACTTTATGTTTCTCTGATTCTTTAGCCCAGTCTAGACCTAAAAATGAAAGATAAGTCTAACTAAAACTATTCTTAAAAATGTTCTCTCCCCTCTCCTCCTACCTATCTTGCATAGCCTGTATAAAAAAAGATCTGTATACATACCTTTTTTTAATCCTATCTGATCTGGTCATGTGATCCTGCAGCTCCGGTTCCCCTGTGTCAGAGAGCAGCTACTGCAGGAGAGAGAAGGGAGTGCTGACAACCGATGGGCCATGAAAAGTGACATCACAGTTCCTAGGAATTCACAGCCATTGTCGAACACTCCCACACACAGCTCCTCGTCATCTCCATTTTACAAGATTTTTATTTCTGTCTGTGTCTCTGTTGCAGATGTTCAGCAAGAACGTGGGGGAATGCAATTCTGACACCTCTAGCACTGCATGTATGTAATGGCAAGCGGTGCTGGGATTTGCTGGAGAATCTATTGATGCTAGCTGCTGAGGGATCTATTGTTGCTGAAGTGGATCTATTGTTTTGGTGGGGGCATCTATTGTTGCTGGTGGTCTGTAATTGCTGGAGGCATCTATTTTACCGCTTTTCTTGTTATAATTCACAAATTCCATACAAAAAAAAAAAAACAATACTGTACGGTTCTGTATTCTCTAAAAGGGGAAGTACTGGGAGGTGGCTAGTGGTACCAAGAGATGTGCTTAAAGGTGGGCTGGGGGTGGAGACAAGGGCTGACCACGAAAGGGGGTAGTATCTGCACCTCTTCTCTGAAAAAAAAAAAACCCTGCGTAAAACTGTTGTTACCCAAGCAGAAAGTAAGGTAAAACCTTACTGGATAGCAGTAAAAACTAGACAGCAGTTCCAATTCTTCCCCTATCTATCCAAAACTTAAAAACAAGTTTTTGGCTTGACGTACACCTTAAAGCTGAACTCCAAGCAGATATGAAAGACACAAATCAATGCAGCTCTGTAGTCATTTATACAGTCATGGCCGAAATTGTTGGCATCCCAGAAATTTTTCCAGAAAATCAAGCGCCTTGAGGCGATTCAGTTTGCATTTGCAGCGCTTTACAAATCAATAATTAACTCATTCAAGTATTTCTCACAGAAAAGTATTGCAGTAACACATGTTTTGCTATACACATGTTTATTCCCTTTGTGTGTATTGGAACAAAACAAAAAAGCAAATGGAAATAATGTCACACAAAACTCCAAAAATGGGCTGGTCAAAATTCTTGGCACCCTTAACTTAATATTTGGTTGCACACTCTTTGGAAAAAATAACTGAAATCAGTCGCTTCCTATAACCATCAATAAGCTTCTTACACCTCTCACCTGGAATTTTGGACCACTCTTCCTTTGTATACTGCTCCGGGTCTCTCTTATTGGAAGGGCGCCTTTTCCCAACAGCAATTTTAAGATCTCTCCACAGGTGTGCAATGGGATTTAGATCTGGACTCATTGCTGGCCACTTTAGAACACTCCAGCGCTTTGTTGCCATCCATTTCTGGGTGCTTTTTGAGGTATGTTTGGGGTCACTGTCCTGCTGGAAGACCCAAGATCTCGGACGCAAACCCAGCTTTCTGACACTGGGCTCCAGTGCGACCCAAAATCCTTTGGTAATCCTCAGATTTCATGATGCCTTGCACACATTCAAGGCACCCAGTGCTAGAGGCAGCAAAACAATCCCAAAACATAATTGAACCTCGACCATATTTCACTGTAGGTACTGTGTTCTTTTCTTTGTAGGCCTCATTCCATTTTCGGTAAACAGTAGAATGATGTGCTTTACCAAAAAGCTCTATCTTGGTCTCATCTGTCCACAAGACGTTTTCCCAGAAGGATTTTGGCTTATTATTATTAAGTAAATTTTGGAAAACTGTAGTCTTGCTTTTGTAGTCTCTGTGTCAGCAGTGGGGTCCTCCTGGGTCTCCTGCCATAGCGTTTCATTTCATTTAAATGTCAACGGATAGTTCGTGCTGACACTGATGCTCCCTGAGCCTGCAGGACAGCTTGAATTTCTTTGGAACTTGTTTGGGGCTGCTTATCCACCATCTAGACTATTCTGCGTTGCAGCCTTTCATCAATTTTTCTCTTCTGTCCACCTCAGAGAGATTAGCTACAGTGCCATGGGTTGCAAACTTCTTGATAATGTTGCGCACTGTGGACAAAGGCAAATCTAGATCTCTAGAGATGGACTTGTAACCTTGAGATTGTTGATATTTTTCCACAATTTTGGTTCTCAAGTCCTCAGACAGTTCTCTTCTCCTCTTTCTGTTGTCCATGCTTAGTGTGGCACACACAGACACACAATGCAAAGACTTATGCCCTGTACACACGGTCGGATTTTCCGACGGAAAATGTGCGATCGGAGCGTGTTGTCAGAAATTCCGACCGTGTGTGGGCTCCATCGGACATTTTCCATCGGATTTTCCGACACACGTAGTTTGAGAGCAGGCTATAAAATTTTCCGCCAACAAAATCCGATCGCGTCAATTCCGACCGTGTGTGGACAATTCCGACGCACAAAGTGCCACGCATGCTCAGAAGAAATTCTGAGACGGAACAGCTCAGTCTGGTAAAATTAGCGTTCGGAATGGATATAGCACTTTCGTCAGGCTGCAATGTTTAAAATTGTTTAATACAGCGTACTCTCTTCTTCTTTATAATGCTAGAAGAATGAAGAAGTTTTGCTGCTGATATTCACACAAAGTTCTTACAAACTTCTTTCTTTATTATTTAGCGTGATTTCATCAATATATTTTGATTTGTCACATCTGACAAAACAGATTTTTTTTTTTTTGGTTTGTATTGTTTTCAAGCCTGATCGTGTTTCTAATTTTTTTATTTTTTATTTTGAATATTTTTAGGTGTGTTTTGTGTGTCAAGTTACCACAACACCATTATTATCTTGTATTATTTAATCTCAAGAAGGTTGCTTGGTGTTGGTGTCTCTTGTTAATTTCACATTGTATTTTTGAAATGTACCTGCCTCCTCACAAACAAACTGTTCTTTTTGAAGGAAAACACACATAGGCAATTATAATTGAAACACAAAATCCTTTATTAAGGGATCAGAACCAAACAAAGAGGGAGGCAACGCTGGAAAAACAGCAGAAATTGGCGAAGCCTTTGGCCCCCAGGGCACACATCAATTATTTTACTGCAAAATTGGTGGCCAAGTCCAAGAGATCCTGAACAGCAGCAGATGACATGTATGTCCCGAGGCTGTGGTCATACAAGAGCTTGCATCTTTTGTCAGACCAGACTGAACCCAGGTCATCACTCTCTGGTCTTCCTTCCACGCTGTGGCTCTGGTGGTGGAGTTGTGGCAGGAGGAGGAGGAGGAGGATTGGCCAACTTACACAGGTGGGTTTTGTGTGTGATTTCGCCCCTCACCCCCGTAGTTTGTGTTTTGTAAAGAAGGTCCTCACACAGGAGGCGTTGACCCTCCTGCATGCCCTGCGGTTTTGTGGCAGCCATGCAGGCAAAGGCCTCTTCAGGAGTGGGTAAGGCTCTGAGGGACGCAGAAGCCTCCTGAATCAGCCTGAGTGCTGAATCCTGCACGTTACTCCCCTTCCTGGGTCTTTTGTTTGGAAGGCGGAGGGGAGGGACCTACGATTCTGTCAGGCTTCTACTGGGCCTGGCCTTCTCCTGGCTGCCACTTAGCCCCGCCTCCTGAATGTTAAGAAATATAACTGATGATCATTCTGAGCCCAGTATTTTTCATTCTTGTCCCAATTATTTTTGCCCACTACTGTCTATTGATATGTAAAACACTTTATTAAATCAGCAATTAGTGATCAATAATAACATCTAGTAAACATCATTTATTTATTGACCAGAAATCTGTAGAAGAATGCTATACCTGGCTCCAGCTGGGCTCCTCCACTTCTTCCTGGCTGGAAGTCCCAGGTTGGACATCGGAAGCCTCAGCTGGGGTGGAAGATAGGGTGGAAAGAAGAGAGGAAGGAAGGGTTGAGAGGGATTCCCTGACTTCAGTCTGGTCTGACTAAAATCGCAGCCTCTCATAGTACCACAGCCTGGGGACATAAATGTCATCTGCTGCACCTCTGGGAATCCGTGACCTTCTTGCGCTCCCTAAGATATGTGCTCCTCAGGCCACCAATTTTGGCTTTTAAATAGGGGATGGTTTCTGTGGGGACCACCGGCTTCACCAACTCCAGCAGTTTCTCCAGCGCTGCCTGCCTCTTTTGTTTATTGTTGTATTGGGGGTGTTTCAGCTGCCACAGACAGGGCAGCTCCCTGTATTTGTCTATGAACAGGGGGAGTAAGTTGTTGTCATTGAAGCCATCCATTTTATCTGCAAGACACAACACAAGACAAACCCTAATGTCAGGCAAAACTCTCCTAATCTTGTTACAATATAGGCCTCAATCTAGAAGCAGTATAGGCCCAAGTTTAGATCTTACCTTCATTATCACGATCGGCGCCTTCCGATACTCCTTCCTCCGCTTACAGATCGTACGTACTACGCACGCGTGTTACGCTTTATATACACTGCACATGCGTGAAACGCCGCCCGCCCCTGATGTTCTTTCTAGTCTATTCCCCACCCCTTCTCGTTCGGCGCAGTGAGGGAAGAGCACATGGCGGAGACACAACAGGTGCGTGCTAATTACAGCAACGAGGAGGAGGAGGAGGAAAGTCCGGAGCCAGAAACATCCCGATCCCGGAGGAGACGATTTAAGGCCTCAAATATGTCCTTTGGGGAGATGTTGGAGATGGTCGACATCTTGAAGAGGGCCGACTATGACGGGAAGTATGGACCTTACCCCAACTCCAATGTCAGAAAGGCCAAGATCATGGGGAAAGTGGTCAAAAGTCTACAGAAGAAATTCGGGGTTTGACGATCCAAGGATCAGCTCAGGAAGCAGTGGTCAGACCTCAAATTAAGGGAGCACGAGCAGTACAAAAGGATCAGGAGAGTGCTGCAAAAAAGTAAGTAGTTGTCCTGTGTTCCTATTCTTTATTTTTATTACGTTTGTGCTGCTCCATGTGCTTTTCTTTACTGTTGTACAGTTTAAAATGGCAACTTTCATGTTCATGGGCACATTGTTCGTTCGTATGAAACATTGTTCGTTCGGCATAGAAAACACCATTGTTTTGGCCATATGCATTTGAATACATTTTTCTAGCCTACTTCTCTTAAAATAATGTTGTTGTCTAGATGGGTTTGTAACTAGAATGTAATCCAAACTAGATTCTGTGTAAGGAGAGGACACTCAGCAGCAGTTTACACATCTGGACAATGGAGCACTAGTGTGGGACAACAGAACACCCTTTTTATTAGGGGATCCCACACAGGTGCTCCAGTGTATATAATAGGGGTGACTTCATCTGTAGTGCTTGTACAAAACAGGTAAGTATTCAAGCTTGACAAAGGAAAAAAATATTTCTTCATCTTGGAACTCTGCCAAAACAGACAATTGTACCCCATTTCCAAGCAATGTTTCATATTCCTATTTCTGTCATCAAATATCTGTGTGCTAAGTATAGCTATTATTTTTTACATAGGGGAGAAAAGACTCGGAGGACACCACTCAGCAGAAGAGACAACAGACCCCCCACTTCATGAAGAAGGTGAAATCCCCCAAAGCCAACAGGAGGACGAGGGAGACATGGTGGAAATTGTCACCACAACAGGTGAGTGTCTGCGACCACAGGCTCAGGTAAGAGATGGATGCCGGCATATTTATAATACATGGTGTGTTTTTGTTTCTATATTTTTAGGTGAGCGTGATGTTGTGGATCCAGGTCATTTCACCAGTGAAAGTGCACAGATCCTGATCGGGGAGGTCATGGGGTGTAATAGGGACTTGGAAAACATCCAGAAAAACATCAATGATGTTAAAAACAAAATGAAGAACATCATCAAAGGAAATTCCTTCCTTTTTTGTGGTATTTGTAATTTAAAAATTTTTTATCATTTTTTGCCATTTTATAGAAAATCCAAATGTTGAAGATGCACATAGTGTGTCAACATGTGCTATCTGCCATCATGGGAGATCAATGTAGGCTTTTTGTGGGTGCACCCACAAAACACGTCCCTTGATCCCCCGTGATGGCAGCTAGCACATGTTGACATTCGGCAATTTGTGTGCATCTTCAAAATTTGTCTTTTCCAGGGGTGACTTCACCCCATCTGAACGCAATATCAAACACAGTTTATAAATACTCATGTCTGATATTGCCTTCAATTTATACAAAAGTTGAACTTTGTAAGTTCCAGATTTGTGTATTTCTTGTTTGTTTGAAACATGCCTGTTTTACCTTAAATGGACATTTCTACTTTTATTAATGTGACCCAAAAAATTGTTATACAACAAACATGTTGGTTTGTTTTAAAAACCTTTTAGAAATGCACATGTGATTGTGCTGGTATTAAAAAGATTGATACTCAAGAATGTGTGGATTATTGTTTCAATGCTCCTAAAATTTTGTTAAGGAAAAATTGGTGTTTTCAGTGACAATGGGGGTTATTTCCTAAGGGCAAATCCACTTTGCACTACAAGTGCAGTTTCAGTGCTGGCTCAAGTGCACTTGTAGTGCAAAGTGTATTTTCCTTTAGTAAATAACACCCAACAGTGCTTTTTAAGGTTGCACAATCACGACATTTTCAGGACTCCCCACATTTCTGTCAGGGTCAGCTAAAAGAAACACAAGCAGTAAATGTCAGCAAAGATTTTAGTAGTAAATTTAGTAATTTTTTTTTTATTTGAAAAATGTATCAGACATTGTCTGGCATATTGATGGCCTTGAAGTAATCAAGGTATCTAAGACGGACCTCGCGGGCACTCAGGGGGGGCAAGCCAGGAAGGCCACTTTCAAGCACCGTCAGGGTTGGTTCACTTGATTTACTTGAATTCCGGCCTCAGGCAGCATAGTTGACAGAATTTCGCCTTAAAAACTTGTGTAGGACACAGCACGCCAGGATGATATGATTCAGTTTATACTCCGCCATGTGTATGGGTGTAAGAAATAGGAGGAACCGGCTGGCCATGATTCCAAAGGTGTTCTCCACCACTCTTCTGACTCTGGCCAGCCGGTAATTAAAAACCCTCTGGTCCGGGGTGAGGGTCCTTATCGGGAATGGCCGCATAAGATGGTCCCCCAGCGCAAATGCTTCATCAGCAACGAAGACGAATGGGAGTCCTTCCACATTGTCTTCCTGGAGGTGGCAAGTCCAAGCTGCCATTCTGGAGATGCCTGTAGAACTCCGTCTGGGCGATGACTCCACCATCGGACATCCGGCCATTCTTCCCCATGTCCACATACAGGAACTCATAAGTAGCCAACACCACTGCCAACATCACAATACTATTGAACCCCTTATAATTATAATAGTATGACCCCGAGTTGGGTGGTGGGACGATGTGGATGTGTTTCCCATCAATTGCCCCTCCGCAGTTAGGAAAGTCCCACCGCTGGGCAAAGTGGGAGGCCACAGTCTGCCATTCCTGTGGGTTGGAGGGAAACTGTGGAGTCAAACAAGAAAAAGAAATGAATCATTTTGCACATAAACAGGGAAAGCAGATTAGACACACATTCTTGGCCAACATCAGTATAACAATTATTTTAGGGTGTATTTAAAGACAAAGGTATCAGATCCCCCCCCCCCCCGCCATTTGTAAAATTTTATGGGGGGGAGATGTTTTGGACAGGTAACCCTCTCCACTTTATTGAGAGATGAATGCCTAAATAATGTGTATTGCTTTGGCCAGCCCCTCCTTACTTTACACTATTGGCAGCCCACTGGACAGGTAAGAAGTGTCATAATACAAAGAGATAAATACACACTGTACACATTTTAGCACATTTTTACATTCTGCTATTACCTATCAAGATAATAATAGGATACAAAAACTTTAAACAGTACCATTTGAAAGTATTCAGGCAGGCCCTTGCACTACATGCTTTGGGGAATTCATCCATAAATATGACCACAAAAGAGGTGGGTATAGTGTGTATGGGTTTGGCAAAGTCAGCAGATAGAGGATTGTTATCAGCTGAGTTAGCAGTTGCGGGGAGGGAGGGTTCCAAATGATTTTGGGACACCAAAAAAAAAGCCTCTGCCACTCTGCCTGAATTTAAAGCACAAATCACATTTTTACACATTTTAGGGGTGTTTGGGGTAAAGCACTACTATGGAACTGACAATTGTTAAGTGACTAGACGAGGTGAATATAGGGCCAGGAGAGCATGCTTGGGAGGTAAGTGAAGGCAAATATGTATGAAGGACAAAAAAATTTTGTTAAAAAAAACAGCATGCATGAGGACAAAGGGCACATTCACAGCATATTACAATCATGGTAATTAGGGAATGAGGAAAGAAATTCAATATATTATCAAACATTAAATACAATAAAATGTGATGTTAAAGGATAAATCTTACCTTAATATACTCCTTCTGCAGGACCTGGATGATGGCAGAACAGTTCTCCGGGACAATGATCCCCGGAGCCTGGGGGGAGATGCCTGTTGAGAACTTGAGATCCTGTAGGCTTCTCCCCATCGCCAAGTACCGCAGGGTGGTGACTAACCTCTGCTCCGCAGTGATGGCTTGCCTCATGCAGGTATCCTGCCTGCTGATATAGGAGGTCAGTAAAGCCAACAAACGGTGAAATACGGGGTCCGTCATCCGGAGAAAGTTCCTGAAATCATCAGGATTATTCTCACGGATCTCACGGAGCAAAGGCATATAACAGAACTGGTCATGCTGGAGCAACCAATTCTTAGTCCATGAACTCCTCCCCACCCTGTTCATTGACTGGACTTGTGTCAAGGTAAGGACCCCAACACCAAGCCCCCGCACAGCACGAACTCTACGAGGAGTATGTATACGCAACATGGCTAGAAAATGGTCGGCTGCTCAGAACGAAGTAACAGAACGCACTGAAGAACAGCAAGGCCTGCGAAGAGCGACCTGAAAAACAGCAACGAGCGGACAAGAACGCACTGAATAATCTAATACGAACTCACTGAACGCACTGAAGACCAGATACAAACCCACAAGCACAAACTGAACAGCAGAAAACGATCAGAAAAGAAAGAGTCTGAAAAAGCGTGCATCGTCGCCCTCCAAACTTTTACTAACACGAGATTAGCAAAAGGAGCCCAAAGGGTGCCGCGCTTGGTTCTGAACTGCCCTTTTATAGTCTCGTCGTACATGGTGTACGTGACCGCAGTCTTGGCGATCGGAAATTCCGACAACTTTATGCGACCGTGTGTACGCAAAACAAGTTTGAGCCAACATCTGTCGGAAAAAATCCATGGCTTTTATTGTCGGAATGTCCGATCAATGTCTGACCGTGTGTACAGGGCATAAGTAAACTTCTCTCCTTTTTACCTGCTTTCAGGTGTCATTTTTATATTGCCCACACCTGTTACTTGCCCCAGGTGAGTTTAAATGAGCATCACATGCTTGAAACAATCGTATTTATCCACAATTTTGAAAGGGTGCCAAGAATTTTGACCAGCCCATTTTTGGAATTTTGTGACATTATGTCCAATTTGCTTTTTTTCCTTCCTTTTTTTGTTTTGTTCCAATACACACAAAGGGAACACTCATGTGTATAGCAAAACATGTGTTACTGCAATACTTTTCTGTGAGAAATACTTGATTTTCTGGAAAAATTTCTGGGGTGCCAACAATTTCGGCCATGACTGTACATCATTAAATTTTATTTTTTAAATGCAAGCATTGTAAGTTCCTGAATCTGATCTGGTATCAGCCTCTTACAGTCTCTGTACAGCAGGGCTAGAGTGTGAGAAGAAGGCGTACAAGGAGCCAGTTCATCTTCTGACAAGAAGCCTTTTGAAAGAAGGAGAACGCAGAGTGGCAGACATCATCGTTGTGCTGCTTCTCCTTTCACTGTCCTTTCACTGTCCAACCATAGACTAGTCCAGGATGACCTCAGCTCAGAGAAAGTGGGTTAAATAATGCTGCTCAACACACCGTTGACATCTGGACTGAGGTGAATATTGCAGTAAGTGCAGATTTATTATTTTATCTGTTAATGAGCTATTCATTCTGCTTTCATTTTTGAGACGTGTTATCACATAGTTAAATGCTTGATTAATTAGGTGTTAACTCATCTAATCTCACAGGAAAAAAATCAGTCATTAGTAAACACTTAAAGACCAGCCGCCCCAGTTTTATGCGGCAGGTTGGCTCTCCTAGGCAAATTACCGTCATGGTACGTCGGCGGCTTTAAGACCACTAGGAGGCGTGCCAGCGGCGTGACACCGGAGCCGATGCGCGTGGCCAGCGCCTGTGATGTCCACCGGCCATCCACGATCGCTGTTGAGAGAGACAGAACGGGGATCTGTCAATGTAAACAGACAGATCCCCGTTCTGTCAGGGGAGGATAGACAGATCTGCTATACCTAGTGATTAGGAACAGCAATCTGTCTTCTCCTCCAGTCACTACACTGCCCCCCACAGTTACAAACACCACCCTAGGGAACACTTAACCTCTTGATTGCCCTGTAGTGTTAGCCCCTTCCCTGTCAGTGATATTTATACAGTAATCAATGACTATTTTTAGCTCTGATCACTGTATAAATGTCAATGGTCCCAAAAAAGTGTCAAAAGTGTCCGACTTCTCCGGCCCAAAGTCGCAGTCCCACTAAAAATCGCTGATCGCTGCCATTACTAGTAAAAAAATAAATAATAAAAATGCCATAAATCTATCCCCTATAACTTTTGCGCAAACCAATCAATATACACTTATTGCGATATTTTTTACCAAAAATATGTAGAGGAATACATATTGGCCTAAACTGATGAAGAGATTATTTTTTTTCTACATTTTTTTTAGACATTTATTATAGCAAAAAGTAAAAAATATTGTTTTTTTAAAAAAAATTGTCTGTCTTTTTTTGTTTATAGTGCAAAAAAAAGAAAACAAAAAAGAAAGCTCTATTTGTGGGGAAAAAGGACATAAATGTTGTTTGGGTACAGTGTCGCACGACTACGCAATTGTCAGTTAAAGCGATGCAGTGCAGTATCACAAAGAATGGCCTGGTCATTAAGGGGGCAAATCCTTCCGGTCCTTAAGTGGTTAATGTACAGGCTAAAACCTACACGTTATTATCACCTGAAGCAATTACAGTTACAATTACAAATAAGAACCTCTTATAGGAAGAAGCAGCAATATGGCACACCTAAGTAGCACGTAATGTCATCACACCTATGAACTCTGGAAACACTGTATTCCTATTGACATTATATTCCTTTAAATGTGTAAAGCAGCAAGTAGACCATTTTCAAGGAATACATTTGCAGTCTAAAACCCAGCTCTTTCAGAATTAATAGAATAACTGTGAGGAACATCTGCGGTTTTCTTGTGTACTACAAGCAGGGACATGCCGTTCTGAGATAATGCAAGTCATGCACCAAACCATTGAAAAGGTTTGGATTAAAATTGTGTGAAGTCCTAATGCTTTGTTTTTATAATACAACCTTGTTGTTGTAGGTGAAAAAGCAAGCAAAACAAGCCTGCAAGTCAGATTTTTCTGAAAGTGTTGGCTTATGTATCATTATTCCAATTCGCTCATAGTTTAAAGCATAAAACATTTCATCGTGCTGTTATTTTTTGTGTATCCACTTTAAGGTCTACCCAAAACCAAAAAATGTTACTTATTGCAGCTTACCTGTCCCTAGATATGCTGGCTTCATTATTTTTCTTTTTATTTCAGCCTTTTTTCTCTTCGATTTTCACCTGGTAATCATGCCAGTAATGCATTTCATGTCCTACTAACCTGCTGTTAGAGATCACAGTACAGCTTACTGGACAGTTTCACTAAAAATACACTAAAATCATTATTAGCGGACACAAACTTAACATAACTTAAAAAATGCCTGCTAAATCTAATGGATAAAACGGTATTGAGTTAATAAATAAAGCTCTGAGGTGTTGGGGCCCATTCACATAGGTGCCTGTCCGGTGTGAATCAGTGTTTTTTTGTTTAAAAAATGTGGTTATTGCTGTGTACAAGCAGCTTATGTTACTCTATGGGGACACAGCAGCTGTACGAAACACATCCACAGGTCCTAACTTGACAGGCATGGGGATGCAGGTATATGTTCCCCAAACACTGACAGTGCCATAGTTGCCAACATTCTGAAAACATTTATAGGGACACTTTTTTTGTTTGTAGGCGGAGTACTATTTTAATTAGAGGGTGGGGCATTTGTTTGTAAGCGTGACATATAAGATGCGGCAGAAAACAAAAATGGACGTGGTTTAAACAATGCTAAATATTGGGCGTGGCTTAAAGGGAGTGTGGTTAAAAAGAGTCTGAAATAAAAGTGAGAAAGAAAGAAATAAAAGAGATAGGGAGCGAAGGAGAGAGACGAAAGATGGAGGGACAGCAGGCCCAGATCCTACACCACAATAGCAATATGTGTATGCCAGGAAGTTTAACCACTTCGCGACCGCGCTATAGCCGAAAGACAGCTGCAGCGTGGACGCTAATTGCCGGGAGGCCGTCCCTGGACATCCTCCTGTTTACTTCCTGTTTACTTCCACGATGCGTGCTCCCTTGGACACAGCCAGTCACAGATCGCTGTAAACAGCCAATCATAGTGACCGTTTTCAGCGTGATCAGCGGTGCCAATGAGAGATGATCTCCTATGTAAACATAGGAGATCATCTCTCATCACCGACTCTCCCTCCTCACACAGAGACAGCGTGTGAGGAGGGAGAGCGAACCGCTGCAGCGTGAGTAAAAAAAAAATGAAAAAAAAGTGACGTCGGTGCCATCTGTCCCCACTGCCATCTGTCCCCACTGTCATCTGTCCCCAGTGCCACGTATAAGTGCCATTTGTCATCAGTGTGATCTGTCATCAGTGCCACATATTAGTGCCATCTGTCATCAGTGCCATCTGTCATTAGTGCCACATATTAGTGCCATCTGTCATCAGTGCCACCTGTCATAAATGCCACGTATTAGTGCCATCTGTCATCAGTGCCACGTATTAGTGCCATCTGTTATCAGTGCCACGTATTAGTGCCATCTATCATCAGCGCCAAGTGTCATCAGTGCCATCTGTCATCAGTGCCATCTGTCACCAGTGCCACGTGTCATCAGTGCCACATATTAGTGCCATCTGTCATCAGTGTCACGTGTCATCAGTGCCATGTATTAGTGCCATCTGTCAGTGCCACGTATTAGTGCCATCTGTCATCAGTGCCACGTATTAGTGCCATCTATCATCAGTGCCACGTATTAGTGCCATCTGTCATCAGTGCCACATCAGTGTCATCAGTGCCACGTATCAGTGCCATCTGTCATCAGTGCCACATCAGTGTCATCAGTGCCATGTATCAGTGCCATCTGTCATCAGTGCCACGTCAGTGTCACGTGTCATTGTTCTGGTGCTCCAGGGCCTTCAAAATTGTAATAGGTAGTCAACAAGTTAGATGTGTAATTTATGCTCCTAGAACACCTGATGGTGCTCCCTGCATGTTGGGCCTCTCGATGTGGCCAGGCTGTGAAAAAGTCCCACACATGTACAATGACAATTTTGTGGGAGAAAAAAAAAATCTTCATTTTGCAAAGAATTGTGGGAAAAAATGGCAACATCAAAAAGCTCACCATGCATCTTACTAAATACCTTGTAATGTCTACTTACAAAAAAGGGGTCATTTGGGGGTATTTGTACTTTGCCTGGCTTGTTCGGGTCGCAAGAAATGAGATAGGCCACCAGTACACCAAGTGTGATCAATTTTTTATGATTTGCACCATAGCTTGTAGACTCTCTAACTTTCACAAAGACCAAATAATATCCACTAATTTGGGTTATTTTTACCAAAGATATGTAGCAGTATAAATTGTGGCCAAAATTTTTGAAGAAAAATTAATAATTTGCAAAATTTTATCACAGAAACTAAGAAAAATGCGTTTCTTTTCAAAATTTTCAGTCTTTTTTCCATTTATAGCGCAAAAAATAAAAAACCCAGAAGTGATCAAACACCACCAAAAGAAAGCTCTATTTGTATGAAAAAAAGGACAAAAAATTAATTTGGGTACAGTATTACATGACTGAGTAATTGTCATTCAAAGTGTGAGAGCGCTGAAAGCTGAAAATTGGTCTGGGCAGGAGGAGGGTTTAAGTGCCCAGTAGGCAAGTGGTTAATAATCAGCAGATAAACATATTCCAAACACTATCCCCCCAGGCAGATCCCATCAAACAGATACAAGAGATGGTCAGAGAGTGCGGAGACAAGATACAAGACATGGGCAGAGACCGCAGACATGATACAAGAGATGACCAGAGACTGCAGACATGATACAAGGCATGGCCAGAGACCGCACACATGATACAAGAGATGACCAGAGACCACAGACATGATACAAGGCATAGCCAGAGACCGCAGACATGATACAAGAGATGACCAGAGACCGCAGACATTATACAAGGCATGGCTAGAGACCGCAGACATGATACAAGAGATGACCAGAGACCGCAGACATTATACAAGGCATGGCCAGTGACCGCAGACATGATACAAGTCATGGCCAGAGACTGTAGACATGATACAAGGCATGGCCAGAGACCACAGACATGATACAAGGCGTGGCCAGAGACCGCAGACATGATTTAGGAGAGAGAAAGAGTCCCTGAATACCTGCTGCTCATCCCTCCCTCACAACCCCCACCCCCTAGAGACAAAGAGCCAACCTATCGTGATTTTCCACAGACTTTTAACTGCAGAGCGCCCAGACTGCAGGGTACATACATACCTCCGCTTGGATGCACACATGCTGCAGTTGACCTCAGGTTGGGCTGTATATTCTTCTTTACCTCTCCGAGTCCTGGCCAATTACTGAGAGGCAAGAAATCCTCCCCACATGCTACTTCATTGGAGAGAAGGAGGCAGGGAGAGGATCTGAGGAATCTATCTTTTTAACCTGTTACCCGGACCTGCAGCTGGGTTTTGAAATGCAGAGTCTAGGCTGGCTGCTGCCCAGGAAATAGTTAATTTTTCGGGATTCTCCCCGGGACAAAAACTCAACGGAATGTCCCGGGAAATCCGTGACTGTTGGTAGCTATGTGTGTATTTGGGGCCACTTCCATATACTTGCACACCTGTCAAATTAGGACCTGCGGCTGTGTTCATGCAGCCTCTGCATTCTCATAGAGTAACAGGCTACTCCCGCCCCACATACATACCTTTCATTCACACTGAATGGGCCAGAGAACCAGTGTGAGTGAGCCTATCATTTTTTATTTATTTTTTACCAATTTGTAAAAAATCATTTTAAAATGATTTTTATTTTTTACAAAAATTGTAAATCATTTAAAATATTTTTTTCCTTTTTTGTAAAACATTTTCTTTACAATGTGTTGTTATTTTTTTAAATTAAAAAAAAAAGTTTAAATTTTTGTTGGGGGGCTTGGGTGAAATATTAGGGGTCTAAACAGATACCTGACATCTCCACTTTGAGACAGAGAAAGAAACTGAGGACACAGATTCTTCAATTCCTTTCTCTGCGACCTCAGCTGAACTGCAGATGAATGAACAGGACATAAAGGCTCTTGTTCATTCATAAACCGAAGCATAGTGAATACAGTTTATTATGCTTCAGTTATGAATGAACGCAGTGAGTGATCGGTACCCATAACTCACTGTGTTCATTCATAAAAGGAAGGGGCTGGTAAATTATATAATTACTGACCCCTTTCCCCGCTCTCCATCCTGTGCACCCGGCGGGAGAGGGAAGTCGGCAGCTTTGGGGGTGGGGGACACACAGCAGGAAGGATTAGATGTGGTCAGGATGGATGTGCCTCGGGTGGGGGGTAACTGGAATCTCCTGTGTGTCTCTCCCTGCAGCAACTGAAAGTGGGAGAGGGGAAGAAACCGACTTCCAGCTACTGCAGGAAGAGACTGTGTTGCATTTGATACAATATGATTTTTTTTATTAATCAGACTTAAGATACACTGTACATGGGACATAACATTACAAAATAGTGGTTGGTCATAGAGATATTGTCAGTTTTTGGCTTGAGTAGATTTCTCAAACAAATGCTGTTTTATACAATGGGGGTAAATATCATTGTTGTATTCAATGATATTTCAATTAACAGACTATTGTCTCTATAGCTACAGTAAACAAGTAAGAAATGTACTTGTTTGAGGTCCTTTCAGCTCTCAAACTGAAAGAATGACTGTTAGATTAATGTCAGGTGTTGGCCTGATTAGACAATGGGTACGTAGATACAGTTTTCAACAGTCCATTGTTTCTACAGCTACAGTAAACAGGCATGTTTTCTGTTGTTTGGTAGCTATGGCAAACAGCCTGACACATAAAAGGGGTGAGTAGACACAGACACCATCATGCTTTGAAGATCAGAAGCCGCCACTCATGATACAAGACTACTGCCTGGTGTCCAAGAAGCATCTTTGCCAATGGAGATCACGAACATACAGTAACAGAAGATAAGTAACTTTTAAATGTAATTGTACTGATATAGACTATAGGCTGTTCTTTTGATAGGCATTTTGCTTGTTATAGAGATCTGTCAGTCTTGTATTGTATTCCTAATATTGTAATAGTTTTGTATGTACAGCATCTTTGTATAGTAAAAGCACATTTACACACTGCAGAAATCTCAGCTTCCTTGCTTATAACACAGAGTAACCTTGCTAGATAGACGCAAGCAAAACAAAGACACACAGGAGATCATTCCTGTAATTCCACCCCTACCACACCGATCCCCCTCCCTGTCCTGCCCACATCTGATTCCTCCTGCTTCCTGGGCCCCCCTGTGTGCCAGTGCTACCCCCTTATCTGTGCTCTGCCCAGGGTGAGAATGTGCACTTACTGTAATGTATCTATGGAGGAGAAGGGTTGGCATCCTAGGACAGGAATAATTTAGGAATATAAAGCACCTCCTCATCTAATCATCACACTAACAGAAGGGGGAATTATACTGTAGTACACAGGGGTGAACTGGGCAGGGCTGAAAACAGTGAAAGAACTTAGGAGCTCACTGGATTTCTGGCAACATCAACAGGTATTTTCCACTTATGGAACAGATATAACAAAATGCTTCTGCTCTGGTCACACTATACTGGTGTAACAAGTGATCAGGGACATTGTGACTGGCTCTTGTGCAGTTAAAAAAAATGCTGTTGCAATCACAGCTAGGAAACACTATTTCCTCTCACAGCTCAATGTATGAGAGGAAATACAGCAGGGACTGCAAAATTCAGCCTCTGTTTACTTTTGTCATCAATGTGATTGGTCACAGTGATCACATGGTACAGGGCCAATTGTATTGGCTCTATACCTTAGCTTTGAGATTTTCTGTGCTAAATGAATAACTGGATGTGTAAAGGCATTTGGTGTGCACAAAGTGGATTTCTGTGATTATAGAGGAAAATATTTAAATTAAAGTTTCTCCTTTTGCATTCTCCATATGAAATTAAATATCAGTTTTAAGTGGATTAACCCTTTAAAAATAAAGTACTTATTAATGTACTTTCGGAAGTCATTTTCAATACTCAATGTTTTCAATATGTTTAAACCCTAACTCCACATTTAATATCCCTTTAAACTGTTTGTTAAGGCCAAGCTGGCCCAAATGGACTAGTTACTGCACTAACAGGTGCATTTGTTGGATACACTGTACAGTGCCTTGAAAAAGTATTCATACCCCTTGACATTTTCCACATTTTGTCATGTTACAACCAAAAACGTAAATGTATTTTTTTGGGATGTGACAACACAAAGTCACACATAATTGTGAAGTGGAAGGAAAATGATACACGGTTTTCAAACATTTTTACAAATAAATATGTGAAAATTGTGGCATGCATTTATATTCAGCCCCCTTTACTCTGATAACCCTAACTAAAATCTAGTGGAACCAATTGCCTTCAAAAGTCCCCTAATTCGTAAATAGAGTCCACATGTGTGTAATTTAATCTCAGTATAAATACAGCTGTTCTGCAAAGCCCTCAGAGGTTTGTTAGAGAACCTTAGTGAACAAACAGCATCATGAAGGCCAAGGAACACACCAGACAGGTCAGGGATAAAGTTGTGGAGAAGTTTAAAGTAGGGTTAGGTTATAAAAAATATGCCAAGCTTTGAACATCTCATGGAGCACTGTTCAATCCATCATCCACAACTGCAAACCTACCAAGACATGGCCATCCACCTAAACTGACAGGCCGGCAAGGAGAGCATTAATCGGAGAAGCAGCCATGAGGCCCATGGTAACTCTGGAGGAGCTGCAGAGATTCACACCTCAGGTGGGAGAATCTGTCCACAGGACAACTATTAGTCGTGCACTCCACAAATCTGGCCTTTATGGAAGAGTGGCAAGAAGAAAGCCATTGTTGAAAGAAAGCTGTAAGAAGTCCCGTTTTCAGTTTGTGAGAAGCCATGTGGGGGACACAGAAAACATGTGGAAGAAGGTGCTCCGGTCAGATGAGACCAAAATTGACCTTTTAAGCCTAAAAGCAAACCACTATGTGTGGCGGAAAACTAACACTGCACGTCGCCCTGAACACACCATCCCCACCATGAAACATGGTGAATGAATGAATGAATGAATGATTTATAAAGCGCTGCAAATGCGAACTGAATCGCCTCAAGGCGCTGGATGCATTTTCTGATGTCAGCTTCTCAGAAAAGGAAGGTCTTTAGTTTTTTTCTGAAGGCCTGGTGGTTTTCTTCCATGCGGATGTTGGTAGGAAGAGCGTTCCATGGTGGTGGCAGCATCATGTTGTGGGGATGTTTTTCTTCAGCAGGGACAGGGAAGCTGGTCAGAGTTGATGGGAATTTGGATGGAGCCAAATTCAGAGTAATCTTAGAAGAAAACCTGTAATGCCGCGTACACACGGGCGGACCTTTCGACCGGACTGGTCTGACAGACTTTCCAGCGGACTTTCGACGGACTTTTGACGGACTTCCGACGGACTTTCTAATGAACGAACTTGCCTACACACGATCACACCAAAGTCCGACGGATTTGTACGTGATGACGTACACCAGACTAAAATAAGGAAGTTGATAGCCAGTAGCTGCCCTAGCGTCGTTTTTTGTCCGTCGGACTAGCATACAGACGAGCGGATTTCTGGGTCCAGCGGAGTTACAATGTAAAGATTTGAAGCATGTTCCAAATCTAAAGTCCGTCAGATTTGCAACTGGAAAAGTCAGCTGAAGATCCGGTGAAGCCCACACACGATCGGATTGTCCGCCGGATTTGGTCCGTTGGCGCCCGTCAGACCAGTCCGGTCGAAAAGTCCGACTGTGTGTACGCTCCATTAGAGTCTGCAAAAGACTTGAGATTGAGGCGAAGGTTCACTTTCCAGCAGGACAACGGCCCTAAACATACATCCAGACTTACAATGGAATGGTTCAGATCAAAGCATAATCATGTGTTAGAATGGCCCAGTCAAAGTCCAGACCTAAATCCAAATGAAAATCTGTGGCAAGACTTGAAAATTGCTGTTCACAGACGCATCCATCCAATCTTGAGAGCTTGAGCTATTTTGCAAAGAAGAATGGGCAAAAATGTCACTTTCTAGATGTGCAAAGCTGGTAGAGACATACCCAAAAAGACTTGCAGCTGTAATTACAGTGAAAGGTGGTTCTACAAAGTATTGACTCAGGGGGGCTGAATACAAATGTACGCCACACTTTTCAGATCTTAATTTGAAGAAAATTTTGAAAGCCATTTATCATTTTCCTTCCACTTCACAATTATGTGCCAATTTGTGTTGGTCTATCGCATAAATTCCCAATAAAAAACATTTACGATTTTGGTTGTAATATGACAAAATGTGGAAACTTTCAAGGGGTATTCATATTCCTCTACATAAACTATAACAGTGGGACGAGATCTTCTTGTCCCAATCCCTAACAAAGTAGAGTGGAGCTGAGTGCTTCTCAGCCATTCAGGGGAAGCCTTATATTCTATGAATTAATTCAAAGCTTCCTTTTTCATTGATTGAGGCAGGCAGATGACGTCACAAACTCTACCTCAACCCTGTCCCACAGGCTTCCAATGGGAACTGGATATTTCATAACACAGTGCACAGGCATGGTCCACTGTTGTCAGTAAACCTGCCCTGAGAAATGCCATGTTGCCATCTCTTAAATGTATATAGACATAAAGATCAGTAGTGCAACAATGCTTCAGCAAATGAAACGTTATTCAACTAGGGTTCACATCTACTTTAAAATAAAAAATTACAGACAATGATGATTAGAATAGTTTAGAATTTTTTGTGACTATAAATGTTGACTAATTTAAAATGTTTTAATCAACCTGGGATTCTTCATTACCTCCTGGTATTTTTATGTAAAAATATATTTACAAATATCAATGCTAGTCATTTTCCAACAATGGAATAAAAGAAAACTCATTTTATTAAAGGAAAAATGTGGGCCAATGAGTCTTGTAAAATTCTCCAGTGGAAAAGTAATATTTATTTAAGCTGTTTAGGTCCAAAATGACCTAGGAGGTGGTCCTAAAAAAAACACAAACTGCAATCTAGTTTATATAGCGCCCTGATGAGCGGCTGGGATGAAGAAGATGAAAATGGAACACAGACCATCATCTGTCAGATAAACACTGTGTGCTGCTTTCATAATCTCCACAAGCTCTCTACTGGGAAGGTAAGAGATACAGAAATAATTAAGTACTTGAAAAAGACAGCACTTATATAAAATCATATAATCTGCTGCGTGCAACATGAGAGGAAATTATATATTTTATAAACTGTAATCAGATAGTTTCCGAGCAGCTCTGCTTGGAGTACTTAGCATGGTGATCAAGCTGCAGTTACTTTGAAAATATAGTGCAATAACGGCAAGCTTGCTTCCAGAAATAAATAGCTAAAATAAAAACTGTACTTTACCAATACCTGCTCCACTGCTTACTCCAATATATATTTAAATTTACATATTTTCATAGCTGAAAAAATATAAAAAGTTAAAAACCAAAGTTTTTGTCTATCTATCTATCTATATATCTATCTATCTATCTATCTATCTATCTATCTATCTATCTATCTATCTATCTATCTATCTATCTATCTTTCTATCTATCTATCTATCTATCTATCTATCGCCCCAGTAAGGCTTGCTGGATTTTTGGGTCCTCCCTTAAACACACCACCTGAAAACAAGAATTTTCTAAGCTTTATGCAGATGCAAGAATGAGTTCATGGGCATGTTTAGTTTGTTTTTGGTTTATTTAGGGCCTGTCTCCTCTCCTTCTGGGCCTTACCAACCCAGGGATGGGAGGAGACTCCATAAATAGTGCCTTTTCCTCCACCCTCTAAGTTCTAGAACTATCTAGTAAGTTCCAGAAGCCAGGGGGAGGTAACAGAGACCCAGCCCTTGGAGCTCTTCCAGCTAACACTAAACAAATTAACCCCAGCTCCTCTGCCATCTTACTACTCTGTACACTGAAGGTGCTACTGTCAGAAACCATGAAATCAGACCGAGACAGAAGTACAATTAAATCACACTTGTTTAATAATAAAGATAAAAAGAACAAACGTAGTCAAAACATAGCCAAAGTTCAGTAACCGGAACGGATCATCAGCCAAGCCAGGAGTCAGGGATCAAAGTAATGGAACAGCAAGCAGGATCTGTAGCCTGAAGGGATGTCAACAAAGCCAGTCTTTAAACAGGAACACAGGAGATAGTTTCTTGTGATGTGACCAAGGCGAAGGCAGAGCTCCTCTGGACTGGATGGCTTAAGTAGGCAGGACTGACGAGTAGGATCTACAACAGCTGGGTAACTGTGGAGAGAGATGGGAGCTGGCAATTAGCCGACAGCTGAGAAGCCAGCTCAGAGAAGGAAGGAATAGAGATTGTTCTCTCTTAGTTTCTGAAGCACATGACAGACATCTGTGTGGTGGCTCTCCAGGGACTTGGAAAATATGAGGATATCATCAAGATAAACCACCACAAATAACTGCAACAAATCACGAAGAACATCGTTAAAAAATTCCCGGAAAACTGCCATGGCATTACAAAGGCCAAAAGGCATTACGAGGTACTCATAATGGCCTGTTCTAGTATTAAACACAGTTTTCCACTCGTCGCCCTGCTTAATCCTCATGAGATTGTATGCCCCTCTCATATCAAACTTCGTGAAAACCGTTGCTCCCTTGAGGCGGTCAAATAACTCTGTAATCAATGGAATCGGATAGGCATTCTTAATCATGAAGCGGTTGAGACCCGTATAATCAACACAAGGTCTCAGTTCACTGCTCTTCTTTTTCACAAAGAAGAAACCAGCACCAGCAGGAGACAAGCATTTGTGGATGAAACCTTGAGAAAGTGCGTCTGCAACATACTCCTCCATGGCCTTATCCTCCAAGAACAACAAAGGGTAAACTTGGCCACGAGGGGGTATGGCACCAGGTTGAAGGTCAATTGCGCAATCATACGGCCGATGTAGAGGCAAACTACCGGCTTGACCTTTGTCAAAGACATCGCTAAAATCGTGGTACTCCTCCAGCAGGGAGGAGAGTGAAGAGGTGCACAGGACCTTGGCTACCTTCTGGAAACATGTCTCACTGCATTGAGGTGACCAGGAGAGAACCTCAGCACGGAGCCAATCAAAAGAGAGGTTGTGCCTCTGTAACCAAAGATAACCAATAACCAGCGGAAACTTAGGTGAGGAAATAACTTGGAATTGGATTATCTCATGGTGAAGAGCCCCTATGGCCATGGACAATGGAACCGTCTCATGAGTCACATGGGCAGGCTGTAGACGTCTCCCGTCAGGCGCCTCAATGGCAAGTGGAGTGTCATGCAGCTGCAGCGGAATCGAGTGCTTACATACAAAGGCAGCATCAATGAACAGGCCTGAAGCCCCAGAGTCGATTAAAGCCTTTATCTCGATGGACGACTCAGCCCAAGAAAGGGTGACCGAAACCAGAGGCTTATCCTTCTGGATAACTGGGGACAAACAACGCCACCTAAGGTCTGTCTGTGACAGGACCTCAAGGTTTGGGCATTCCCTGGACGGGTAGGACAAGACTTCAAAAAGTGACCTGCCTGGCCACAATAAAGGCACAATCTCTCCCTCCTCCTAAAGGTTCTCTCGCGTGAAGCCCAAGTGCATGGGTTCAACTTCACTGACCGACTCGGTACCAGGAGACATGGGAGGTGAGAGAGGCACAGGTGGGACTGCAAACCTCGGAGACAAACGTACAGGAGGCTTCCGCAAGCGCTCCTTAAAAGAGAGTCTTTCTCTGAGGCTGGAGTCAATGAGGATGGCAAACGTGATCAACTTCTCCAGCTCAGTGGGTATATCTCGGGCTGCTATCTCATCCTTGATGGAATCCGGGAGACCATGAGAAAAAGCAGCCATGAGGACCTCATTGTTCCAAGCAACCTCTACTGCCAGAGTATGGAATTCAATGGCGTAGTCGGCAACAGTTCTCGTACTCTGATGGACATGAGGCACTTGGCAGCAGAAGTGGAGTGTGTGGGAACATCAAATACCCTTGTAAAGGAGGCCACAAACTCAGGGTAACTCAAGACAACAGGTTTTTGTGTCTCACAAAGAGGGTTTACCCAGGCCAAGGCTCTCTCATAAAGGGAAACGCCTGGGGCAGCATCTCAAAGTATATCTCAACCTGGTTGAGAAACCCTCGCATTGAACTGGATTGCCCCCAAATCACTGGGGAAGCGGAGTGGAACCAGACATACCTCTTATAGAGGTAATACTCAAGGCGGGTGCCTGCACAGAGACCGGCACAGCAGCAGGGACAGCCTACAACTCAGGTTGTACCAGAGCAGCCACAGTGGGAGATTCCAGGTGAGCCATGCGAGCATTTTTAACATTATGGCAAACTGATCCATGCGGTGATCCTGCTCATCCAATCTGGAAAAAATATTACCAACAAGTGGATTGACTGTATCTTCTGAATTCATGGCCTTCGCCTACTGTCAGAAACCATGAAATCCGACCGAGACAGAAGTACAATTAAATCATCACACTTGTTTAATAATAAAGGTAAAAAGAACAAACGTAGTCAAGACATAGCCAAAGTTCAGTAACCGGAACGGATCATCAGCCAAGCCAGGAGTCAGGGATCAAAGTAGGGGAACAGCAAGCAGGATCCGTAGCCTGAAGGGATGTCAGCAAAGCCAGTCTTTAAACAGGAACGCAGGAGATAGTTTCTTGTGATGTGACCAAGGCGAAGGCAGAGCTCCTCTGGACTGGATGGCTTAAGTAGGCAGGACTGACGAACAGGATCAACAACAGCTGGATAACTGTGGAGAGAGATGGGAGCTGGCAATTAGCCGACAGCTGAGAAGCCAGCTCAGAGAAGGAAGGGCTGAGCCCAGCCCTGACAGCTACATACTGTATCTATCTCTACTAAACATACAAACAAACAGAAGAGTGATGACAAAAATAGACCAGGTTGCTCATCAAGTCTGCCCCTTTTTCCATTTTTTTGTGTTCAAGTTTATACCTGTGTTTATTTGAAGCATGTCTAACCTCTTCCCACTGGCCATATGCATATATATGGCAGTACAGCGGTGAGCTTTAACACTGTGTTTGTAAGGGAGGGTAGTAGGGTTGCAGCTGTTTATCATGTACCCCATGTTTCCCTCCTTATTGGACGCCAAGCAAGGGTCACATGAGAGGCCTACCCCAGAGTGGGCTCTTCTGGGCTACACTAGGCACCTTGACAGAGTTGCTTGCCTTGCACATGGGGCACCTTTACTTTTGTTCTGGGCACTGTGTACATTTGAGCAGATGACTGTAGTTTAGTTAACTCTTCTGTTTCTGTGTCAATGGACACGGTCACTGTCACAGCTGCATCTATGAGGGACACGTAGAGCCTATGCCCTCTCCACCTGACCAGTGTATAACTGCTGCTACCTCACTCCCAGTTATGGTATGGGGTCCTGCCATGCACCTAGTGCAGACTCGATGCATGCACTTCACTTGACTTTTGCTCTCCTGTACCTGTGTACGGGTTGAGAACCTCTGCAGAGTGAGTCTGCTCCTGTTGCTATGAGAGATGGACCGATTACGGAGAGAGTGCTGACAACATCTCCTTCCTGCAAGAGGCTTCCACCTGCTATGTGTACACGCTTAACAACAGGCTACTTGCTAGACCTCCGTTACCCTAGGTAACCACTTGCCTGTAAGAGAAGAGGGGAAGAGGGGAACCACTTGCTTGTATTCCACTCTGTATTTAACTCTTACAGGGCTGTCTTCATACCCCAATGTACTTTATCTAGCCCACGATGTAGACTATGTGGGCCGGTTACTTGCACTACACCCCTTTATTAACTTCAGACCAGGCAAGGCAAAGTTCCACAGCTTTACTTGAAGAATGAATTAACATGATGACAATGATTAATAATAGTCTAAAGAAAGTTAAATAAATTCCTTAACAGTCCTAGTCTGCCCCAGCATACCTGTTCAGGATAAGTCCATAATCAGATGATTGGCATTTCTCTGGCCTTCCAAGCTCTGTTTCCAGTCCCTGCATTCTCAGGCTTCATTGGACTCTGGTTCTTCCCTGCTTTACTCTCTTTTCTTATTTTTTCCTTCTTTTTCCCTCTCTCTCTGGCACAGACCTCCTGTTCCTTTTATAATACATGGAACTAGTGGGCTTGACCCAGCAATGCCTACCTAAAAGAAAACCAGAGAACACATTAAATTCTTAGCAAAAAAATGTATTTATCTAGCAACCTAAGAGGGTACTACAGGTATCACACATGCCACAACATGTGGTAATTTCCATAATAAAACAAAAGTGTATGCCTAGTAAAATAAAAATACATGCACATTTCCCTGTTTGGTCTATCATTTGAATCAAATTATATTACATTTATTAATATAGTTATACAAAATGTAATGGTGCATTCAGGGAGATTGTACAGCACATCATTTTTAACAGGTCCACAATATATTTAAACCTTTAAATATAGTAATGGTGTAAAGCTCAGGAGGAAGGAATTTATAAAATGAAGATGAGATCAAGGACACAGAGATGTGTGGCACTCCCTGGCAGCAGATTGTTCAGCCATTTCCTGCATTGGGGCCGACGGGAGAAGTATACCTGTATTTTCCAAGATACTGGGCCAGTGACCCAAATAGCTATCTCTCTGGTTCTACACTCTGCTTTTGTTCCTGTTCACTTTGGCAAAAGACCATGCCAGGAGTCACACAAAAGTACTGAGGCTGTGCTTTCACTGCAGTGGTTACAGGTTAGATGCATGGGAATCCTATAGACACAAAAGGCCCATACAACATAGAGGCTCATCAGGTGCGTGACACTGAAGGAACCATTTACTTTACCAGAAACTGAACAGGGTATTTCAGATGGTTTTCATCAATCAAGTTAAAGACAGGTGAGAGAATACACAAGTTTTTAAAACATAAAAGATGTGAATGCCATCTTTGTAAATTATTATTTATTATTTCCAGATTAGGGCATGAATATAAGACAGATCATTACATCATATTTAACTATATTAATACTTGTAATATTATTTTATTCAATTGATAGACATAAGCATGCAACTTTTAGTTAGATTAAAATCGAAGAGTAGAATGCACCTTTCTTCACCTTTCTTCTGGAGTACTGCTTCACTGTAAACTACGTGGGGGGGGGGGGGTGTTTACAGGCCATGAAATAGAAATGGTGGGGCTGCTTCACTAGCCACCAACAGAAATGGTGGCAATGCTTCACTGTCCCACAATGGGGCACTGAAGGAAATGGAGGACCTCTTCATTGGAAACCAAAGAACCTGGAGGGGGGGAGTTTACTGGTCACAAACAGAAATGATGGGGCTACTTCAATGGTCACCAATGGAGATGGGGTTGCTTTAATGACTAATGAAAAAAATTGAGGGCAGCTTCAGTGGAAAACAATGAGAAGGGTGAGGAGCAGGTTTACTAGCCATAAACAGAAAAGTTGCGGATGAATCATTGGCCACCAATGGAAATGAGTTTGCTTTGCTGGCCCCTCAAAGAAATGGAGTCCCATTTCACTGGAGGCCAGTAAATTGTGGCCAGTAAATGGGGGATTGCTTTACTGGCCACCAAAAGAAATGGCAGGTCCACTTTCCTGGAAACTAAACACTTTCATTGGAAACTAAAGATAATGGGGGTGCCGCTTTACTAACACCAACAAAAATGGTGGGGGGGCTTCAATGGCCAATAGCCAATGATAGAAATGGCGGGGTGCTTCATTGGCCACTGAAGGAAACAAGGTGCTGCTTCACTGGCCACCAATAGATATGGGGAGGCTGCTTCACTGGACACCGAGGGAAATGGGAAGGCCTTTTCACTGGCTTTTGATGGAAGTCGCTTCAGTGGCCACTGACAAAAATTGAGTGGTTTTTCACTACTGAAAAAAAGGTAGGCATGTCGCTGCCACTGTCACAATAAGTCTACTGCTTACTGCTTCTCTGAAGGAAAAGGTTGACTTCTTCTCTGGATAAAAAAAGAAAATGTGGGGTTTTCTTGCCACAAATAGAAATGGGGGACCACTTTACCAGAAACCAAAGAAACTGGGACAGCATATCTGCTTTTTTAGCAATACTACTCATGACTGTATGGGTATTATTTCTACAGGGATTATGTAATATGAGATGGACCTTGAATGATTGACCTATATGAAATCTGCTAAAAATATACATTATTTTGGATATGTCTCCAAAATTATAATCCTCTATGTCTTTAAGTTATATTCAAAGCTTTATAGACAGTATTCATCAATGAAATTAAAGAGAAGGAAGCCAAAAGACTAATGTGTTCCTAAAACATAGAAGATGAAAAAAACTATCTTTCTAATATATTTCCTGGATTAGAGCATGAATATAAGATAGAACATTATATTGGGGATGCTATGGTAAAAAGCAAATAGACTGTGCATTTTGCAAGTGCAGTTGCACTCATTTTCCTTATTAAATGTATATGTAGTAAAGTTTTGCGTTGTAAAGAATACCCAAGCAGGTGCAAGAAAAATAAAAAAAACATTTTTGATTGCACATGATTGGATGGTGGAAATCAACAGAGCTTTACCACATTTACTAAGCCCTGGTTTAAATGAGTGCAACTGCACTTGCAAAGTGCACAATCTATTTACAGTGAGTAAATCCACCCCAATATGTATGTAGCCAGGTACTTGGCTATTATGAACAAGTTATGACAGTTTGCAGTGGTTCTTTATACTATCACTGAACAGATATACTAATTCATCTCACTGTCTGCCTCTCCCCCAGTAGGGGGAGCCAGAAAATCAAGGAGCTCCATAGACTTCCATGCTGGCCGCAGTGGAATGTGGAAAATAAAGTTCAGGAAGGGAGCTATACCGTGGATCTCTATTGACTCTTGAATTGCACTTCCCAGAGGGAAATTGCCAGGAGGAGGGAAAATAGCAGCATTTTCCAAGGCTGTAAAGGACACATCTTTCTTCTGCGCCCAGAGAGTGCACATCGCTGTCCAAGTGTCTGGAGTTCTGAGTTCAGATTGGCCAACAGCCAGTCATCTAGGTGCAGAGCAGAGACTTTGCTTTTTGTTATTAAACAAATCTTTGACTTTTATTAAGAATGGAAGTCCTTTCCATCTTTAAAAAGGAGCTCCAGCCCCACCCCCCCTCCAAAAATTAAAAGTCAGTAGCTACAAATACTGTAGCTGCTGACTTTTAATATCAGGACACTTACCTGTTCAGGGATCCCGCAATGTCGGCACCCCAACCCAGCTGATTTTCCGATCGTCCCTGTGTGCTGCCACCACCATTCGTGGCAAGGGAAACGGGTCGTGCAGCCTTCGGGCTGCACAGCCGGTCCCCCACTGCGCATATGCGAAGCGCGCTGCATTTTCTAACTGACCCGGTGGCGGAGGAAGGGGGCCAAACTTCCAGGGGACCTTGCAGCCAGGTGTCAAAAACAGGTACCCTTTCCCCCCTCCCCCCTGAAAGGAAACAAGCAGAGTTGCCACTTTTGAGTGGAACTCCACTTTAAGTGCTTCTCACCTTTAAAGGTATTTCTGCCAGGTTTTTTTGAATTACCCAAAAACTTCACTGGCCACCACTGTACACCCCCCAGTCGAACCCCCCCCCCCCCACATACACACACACACACTCTTCCATCACCTTTGTTTCCTTGCTTCTCTTTGTTATTCGTTTCAACCTTTCTACAATTTTTTTTCTCCAACCCCCACCCCCCCCATCTGTCTTTTTTTCATTTTTTAGATTTGTCATTATTTAAACTGATATCAAAAGTGTTTTCTCTGGATTTGCAGTAATTTTAAATGTATATATTGGTTTAAAAATGTTTTTTCAATTTTTTCTTTAACAAAGATTGTTGGTTTCAACAGGAGGAAGGAACCCAGTGTCAAGTAAATTTTAAAATTATCAACTGTTTTTTATAATGTTCAGTTGTAAAGATAGTTGGTTTTAACAGCTGGCAATGCTGAGTAAACTTTTAAAATATATTGCCTTTAACAATGGTGTTTTATGTTTTCATGTGGTTTTTTATGGGGTTTTTTTTACTGATTTTTTTGTTTCTTTGATATCCTACAGCACCTGGTATTCCCAGGTGATCTCTGAGCCAAGTAATAACTAGTACTTCTGAGATGTGATGAGATCGGGTACATTTAAGGTTATTAAGCTGTAGGCAAGATTTTGGCTTTGACAGAAGAGAGGATTTCTGTGCCAAGGAATTTTTAAATATAACATTTAAAATGGGGTTAATCTACACTGTATGCACTTAGATATGGGTTTGTATTGATGATGTTTGATATACTTGTGTTGCGGTACCCCCGTAGGGGCTGCTAAGTGATGTGGCCCAACTGTCACCCTGCCATTCACCTCTCATACACTCCAAGTCAATGAACAGTCCATCCACTTTGTTTTTGTATTTAATTGAGGGGATTGAACTTGGATGGGGTATAGGAAGTATGGGATGCCCAGTGAAATTAGCAGAAATACTTGGGAGATGTTATATACACTCCAGTATATACACATCTCTCTTCCTCCAGCACAAATCTTACTTGAGGACAGGTCTTCTAGCACAACTCGTGCTTGAGCTTCCAGGCACAGCTAGCACCGCGTGACTAGGCCCAACACTGACTCAGCCAGACCTTAGCAACTGCCTCTTACAGGCAGGCACCGCGGGCCCCTTTAGTGTAGCAATAGCAAGTTCTTGGTGCTAGCTGCCCTATCTTCGGCTACTGAGCCCAGTAACCCATCTTCAAGCCCTGCCAGCCCTCTTGGCTGCAGCTGCCTTCCTCCACTGCCCATGACACCAAAGTCCACTTTGCTGGCTCTGGGCTCATCCCAGACCGCATGCTCCCAGTCCTCTCAGGCGTACCTCCCAAACCCTCCTGACTGTGCTTGTCACTCTCTAGCCCTCCTGGCTGTGACCAGTTGTTCCTCTCTCTGGAGACTTGCCCGACAATGCTGTCCTCTCTTGCTCCTCCTGTGCCTCCTGTCCAGTACAGCTCCACGATACACACACATATATTTACACACTGAGAAACATACATGCACTCAGATACACACAAACATGCATAAATACACTTGACACAACCACAACATACTATGAGATGAATACATACATGATTAGTCTGGTAATGGGCAGCCAGCTTTTCTCCTCCCCTCTCTGTCCTGCTGTTTACTCACTGTCCATGCAGCTCCTTCCTCTTCCCGCCCACACACACTCACAGCTCCTCTCCAATAGATCGGTCTGCCAGAGTGAGCAGTCCTGAGAGGGACCGGTAGCCATAACTAGAAGCAAAGCATCGGAAAATGCGACCAGGAGGTTCTGTAGCCCTCTACAGAGAGAAACAAGTCCCTTGTAACTAGGGCTGTTTGCATCCAGACAATTACACATATGTAAAGATAGGTGATGTTCTGATACATGTTATGGATGCCAGATTTTGATTAAGCTTTTATAGGGGTGTTAGAAGAATTTTTGAGGGTGCCCTGGTGTCCGGGTGTCAGGCAGTCAGAAACCGAGGATGTAAAAACCAGACTGCCTGGGTGAATCCCAGACAGGTGACAACCCTAGTTGATGGAGGAATCCCTCCTGCAACTCTATTGTTTTCTGCCTGCAGGGAGCCTTCCCTGCCAGCAGAAAACAATGATAAGTGTTGCCAGCTATAGCCCGCAGCACTAATTGTTTGGGAAATACCTGACAGGCTGGTTGTACACAAGTCAATCAATAGATCGACTTGTGTAAACAAGTGAGCCTATACATGGATCGAAATTCAGCTCGAGCCATGTATGGTCTGCTTAAAATACACTTTAAAATTGAGACGTGTCCCTTTTTTATAGTATATATAGTCCACCACAACTGCAAACTAAAAAGGGATTTGTTAGGGAAGTGGGGGGCAAAGGGGTGTTGGGGAACAGTTTGGCTTTAGAGCCCCACTTTGGATTGCTGTAAACATTTACCCATGCAGTGAGGTCATCCTCCCTACCCTCCATACTGCATTAATAAATATTCGTTTTGTCCAGGGGAATAATGAGTAGGTGAATTACTTGCCTTATTGCTCGGTCTTACAGACTTCCGTCACACAGTATGACCCTTCCCCTAAATCATCTCCTCTTTTCTGCTCCACCAGTCACAGGTTTTTATACATTATTGTGTACAATGCAGGACTAGCAATCACACATTATGAGGATGCTGAGGATCTGCCCATTTCCATGGAGCATTGTAGAAAGGAGGAAAGTGCCAGCTACTGGAGGAGCGAGGAATAAGGTAATAATCAATTCACCTTTTCATCAGACCAGGGGTCCCCAAACTTTCTAAGCACATGGACAGCTTACTGTCCTTCACAATTTAGGGTGGCTGGACTTTAGGAGTAGAAATTGTACAGGCGTCAGTGGGAGTAAACAATGCATCTTTGGAATTAGGGGGAGGAATAGTGCACCATCGTTAATGTCAATGAGAGAACTAGTGCCCTGTTGTAAGGAACAGGAATTATGCTTCTTTGTTGGTGTCAGTGGGAGGAATAGTGTCTTGCACCAGTGGGAGGAACGGTGCCCCAAGGGTTGGATAAAGGAAAACAAATGGCCACATCTTGCCCCCGGGCCGCAGTTTGGAGATCACTGCACTAGACTAAACAAGCATTTAAGCCATGCAATGCAGGGTTTAAATAGGCATGAGTATATTTCACGCCAGCTCAGCGTTCAGCTTTAAGCAGGGTGGTTGAATGACTGCTGTAATATACAAAGCTCACTCTAGTATCTCATCTACAGATCTTTACATTAAATGCAATTACAAATATATGCATTTAAACATTAGAATTACTTTAAAGTTTTACTGTGGTTCTTTTTGTTGGCTAATAAGTCACTACATGATTCATAAGCCACAAAGAACCACAGCATGTGGTGGGAAAAAAAGATATTCGACAAAAGCATCAAATACCTACAGTGGCTAGAAAGTGGTGCTGTTTCAACACATGGGCCATTAAAAGGGTAAATATATATATATATTATATATATATATATATATATATATATATATATATATATATATATACATACATTATCTCCCAAAAGTGAGAGGCACCCCTCACATTTTTGTAAATATTTTATTATATCTTTTCATGTGACAACACTTTGCTACAATGTAAAGTAGTGAGTGTACAGCTTGTATAACAGTGTAAATCAAAACAAAAGTGAGTACACCGCTAAGTGATAATGTCCAAATTGGAACCAAACGTCTACACAGTGGTGTAGTGGATAGCACTTTCACCTAGCAGTAAGAAGGGTCGCTGGTTCGAATCCCAACCACGACACTACCTGACTGGAATTTGCATATTCTCCCTGTGCCTGCGTGGGTTTCCTCCGGGTACTCCGGTTTCCTCCCACACTCCAAAGACATGCTGGTAGGTTAATTGGATCCCGTCTAAATTGTCCCTAGTATGTATGAATGTGAGTTAGGGACCTTAGATTGTAAGCTCCTTGAGGGTAGGGACTGATGTGAATGTACAATGTATATGTAAAGCGCTGCGTAAATTGATGGCGCTATATAAGCACCGGAAATAAATAAAAAATAAATAAATAAATTTCCCAAACACAACCTCTGGATATCACGCTGAGCATGTGCACTCAACTTCTTTGGTCGACCATGGCGAGGCCTGTTCTGAGTGGAACCTGTCCTGTTAAACTGCTGTATGGTCTTGGCCACCGTGCTGCAAGCTCAGTTTCAGGGTCTTGGCACTCTTCTTATAGCCTAGGCCATCTTTATGTAGAGCAACAGTTCTTTTTTTCAGATCCTCAGAGAGTTCTTTGCCATGAGGTGCCATGTTGAACTTCCAGTGACCAGTATGAGAGAGTGAGAGCGATAACCCCAAATTTAACACACTTGCTCCCCATTCACACCTGAGACCTTGTAATGAGTCACATGACAACGGGGAGGGAAAATGGCTAATTGGACCCAATTTGGACATTTTCACTTAGGGGTGTACTCATATTTGTTGGCAGCGGTTTAGACATTAATGGCTGTGTGTTGAGTTATTTTGAGGGGACAGCAAATTTACACTGTTATATCAGCTGTACACTGAGTACTTTACATTGTAGCAAAGTGTAATTTCTTCAGTGTTGTCACATGAAAAGATAATAATAACATGTTTCCAAAAATGTGAGGGCTGTACTCACTTTTGTGAGATACTGTATATACATACTGTATATATATATATATATATATATATACAGTATATATTATATTCTTTTTTTTTACAAGCTGGGCTTAATTCACAAGTGATCATCTGACGACAGGTTCACTGAACATCAAAATATGTCTCACTGAACATATGCTGTTTTCATTTTAAGCTAAATTAACCCCTGCCCGTCGACCGTCTCCCAGCCCTATAAGAGTTCTAAATGCCAGGAGAAGGAAGCGGGTATTCCGGTCATGTGACCACTGTGCTTGGCTGTCATAGAGGTCATATGATCGGAAAGCTCCTGATTGCAAATAGGCATCGGTAGATTTTCGGTTCCCACTGGTAACTGTGCCGGGAGCACGTAGGGCATGCATTCTCAGCACAGAATAGTTTGCATTTTGACTGCATATATATGTGGCTTCTCTGCGTTAGAGCCCACCCATCAAGAGGCCGCATATATGCATACGGCCAGAGGGAACAGGTTAAAGGAGTTGTAAACTTGGCTCGGGTGCCCCCATAGCAAGCTGCTTGCTGTGGGGGCACTCGACAGGAGGGAGGGGCCAGGAGCACAGAAGAGGGACCCGAGAAGAGGAGGATCCGGGCTGCTCTGTGCAAATCCACTGCACAGAGGAGGTAAGTATGACTAACATGTTTGTTATTTTTATTAAAAAAAATGAGACTTTACAATCACTTATTCCAATAGAGGAATGAGGTCCTCTATGCTTTATTGCATTGTGATATTATAGGCAGGTCAAGGTTGAGTCTGCCTTGTGACCCACGATTGTTGCTCTTTGAAATCCTTCCAGGAAGGGTGATTTGATCACTTCCTTTCTGGCAGGTTCCCATAAATATGGAGGGAGAAGCTTTGCAGACAGAGAGAGAGCCCTGGTCATGGGAAGGGTTGCCATGAGAGAAATGAGCAGTGAAGGTTCCCCGGAGATGGGCACAGCAATGCATCACCAACTTTAAAGGGACTTACAGGGAGTGTACATAGTGGTCCAAAACCCAATTGCTATTTATGAATGCTGGGCATCCCATACCCCATCCCCATCCAAGTTTACCCCCTCAGTAAACCATAAAAACCCCACAAAGTTGTAGCGGGGGTACCGCTACAACAGTTTTTGGAGGAAAAATGTTATGTTGAACTATGTTGGGGTCTAAGAACCACATTGGCTGTTATACCACTTCATATTCAGCAGAAAAGAAATTCACCTACGTGTAGTCTCAGTGTGCAGTTATTTGGGTATCGCAGTATTTGCGCTGAGAAGGAGAACAAGAGTTATCAGTAATGTCACCTGGCTGTCGAGCACTGGGGAAGATAAGGGGCAGTATCTGGATACCCCTTGCAGTGAGGGAGTAAGGTCACACAACCAGGAGGGTGGAAAGGGGGTCCCGTCTCTGGCCACTACCCACACATAGAGAGAGAGAGAGAGATTGAGAACTACAGGGCAAGGTCTGGTGTGCTTGGAGGGTTAGCCTATGTTAGGGGTGCTCCAGCTGCCCGCTGTGGCCATGTGTGCAAAATAGCTTCTTTCTCTTGTCTAGTAAATAGGTTCTCTTTCAAATCTCAATTGTTCTACATGTGTGCATTAGGAGCTGAAATTCTCAGTAGCCCTCATCCATGAGTTCTCAGGATCCAGGCCAAATCTGATTTCAAAGTTTATGACTTAATGATATTTTTCCTTTCTACCACTGTCAATAAATTCACATGCATTGACTTATTTACATTATGACATCATGCTAATTTTGAGTTGAGGATATTTTATATAGAAAAGACAGGATTTGTATTATTAAAATGCACAAAGGCCCAATACCCTGATGTGTCTTAAATTTTAGCAATATTCAAATCTCCCAGCCTCTGTGGGATTTGAAGTTCCTGTTTAGTACTCCCCAGACCAGTTGCGTTTGTATGTGTGCATCTAATTGTTTCCCTTCTGCTGATCCGATTACATGGCCTCTCGTGTCTTTGGTTCTTCTAACCAAACTTGCGGCTCTAAATCTGTTATCGAACCCGTCAAGCTTTGTTTGGGGCTTAATAGTTATAATTTATGCTCTCTGTGTATTATTGCAGGTGATCATGTTTCTGAACTATAATTGTGTTTTTTTAAGTGAATCGTAACCAGAGACTTCTGGCCCCTAACAGCCATATTGATAATAATTTCTATTTTCTTATATGCTAAATTTATAAAGACTGAACATATTGATGCAGGGTTCTACAATGCTATGACTCCAAAAAGGGGTAAAGTGCAATGTATAACTTGAAAAGAATTGCACACAAGTAGAGTAAGGACGTATCAGGTTTATATTTATGTCTGTGACTCCACTGGGGAGATTTGCCTTTTTTGTTTGGCCTTGTTTACATAGAAGGTTGAACCATGGTTTGGCCATCCCCTGATGGCCTAGCCACAAGTTAACATGGCCAGCAGCCTTTCAAATCTGACAAGTTGTATAAGTGAATGGAGCCACTCAAACTTGGCTCCCAGTTGCAGCAGAGTTCCAATTCAGGTGGACTCAGGTGCTGGCAGTATAGCCTCCTGAATGCCTGGCAGACACTGCTCTACCACCGTGCTCCACTGAAGTTTGCTATCCATCTAAATGAGGCCCTTGTCCCCATTGTTATCGGTGCAGAAGATGATGGGAAATTAAAGAGTTTACAGCTTCACTGGAAGTGATGCAGAGAGTAAATCTTCCCAGAGACACCTGCTTTGATGACAACTAAAAGTTTGGGGTGTTTTCTTTCCACTTCCTGTTTTCAGTAAACATTGACAGCAAAAAAAAAAAAAAAAATGACAGTGGTTTTGAAGTAGAATAAAATCCTTGGTGTGTTTTTAGTTAAAGAGGAAGTAAACCCTGATGGGTTTTACTACCTCTTTATTTCCCTGCAAAGGTAAAGCATAATGGGCTACTATACATCGCATAGTAGCCCATTATGTGTCACTTACCTGACGCTGTCACCGTTGTCCCCACGAGCAGGGAGCTTCCATCTTCGCCCCTCTTCGTTCCAGGGCTCTGTGAGCCACCAGTCATGGCATGACCCCTATTAGAAAAGACGCGATGTGCCCTTTCTAAAGGGCGCATGCGCCGTAGTCATCGCCGCTCGTCTTTTTAGTAGATATCTCCTAAATCATGGAGATTTAGGAGATATTTCAAGCACCTACAGGTAAGCCTTAATATAGGCTTACTTGTAGGTAAAAGTGGTTGTACAGGGTGTACAACCACTTTAAACAGATTGAGCACAATAAAATAAACTTTCCCCAGTAAAATATTTGTTAAAATTCTTACATTAGCATTTGCAGTTTACAACTTTAATGCTGCTGGCTCCTGCTTTCTCAGTGCTGCTTTCCTGAACTTCCAGTCTTCACAGGAAAGAGTTAACCGTGGACAGTGTAGTCTAGCTTGGATAAGGGAGGAGGAAAGAGTAGAAGCAGTTGAATGCCTTGCCACCCCAGGCTACAGGGCTGTGTGTTTCTGAAAAGGCTAAAAAAACTGAGGGTTTAGAACAGGGGTAATAAATTGAAATTCAAGTAGGTCCGGTAACTAAAAAAAAAATTTCGCCCGAGGTCAGAATCCCAAGTCTGTGTCATGAACGATTGCACGTGTCTACTTTCCTTTTTTGGCGCAAGCCACGCACTCTGGCGCTTTTCTTACTGTTTCCTCCACACACTCTGGTAATAATATGTAAATGTCCCCAACAGTGTTCCCCCTTACATCAGGTGCCCCTACCAGAGTAATTCATTACATTGGGTGCCCCCATCAGACTACTCCCATAAATCAGTTTCCACCGTCAGAGTATCCTCTTATATCAGGTGTCCCCATCCGAGTGCCCCCTTACATCAGGTATTCCTGTCAGAGTGCCCTCTTACATCAGGTTTTTTCCCTTACACCTGGTGTCTCCCATCAGTGTGCCACCTTACATCATTTGTCCCCATCAGAGTGCCCCCTTACATTAGGTGCCATCATCAGCGTGCCCCTTTACATCAGGTGTCTCCATCACTTTAGAAAACGTAAATGTATTTTATTGGTATTTTATGTGATAGACCAACACAAAGTGGCACATAATTGTGAAGCGGAAGAAAAATGATAAATGTTTTTCAACATTTTTTACAAAACAAATATGTTTTGTGTGGCGTGCATTTGTATTCAGCCCCCCTGAGTCAATACTTTGTAGAACCACCTTTCGCTGCAATTACAGCTGCATGTCTTTTTGGGTATGTCTCTACCAGCTTGGCACATCTAGAAAGTGATATTTTTGTCCATTCTTCTTTGCAAAATAGCTCAAGCTCTGTCAGATTTGATGGAGAGCATCTGCGAACAGAAATTTTCATGTCTTGCCACAGATCTTCAATTGAATTTAGATCTGGACTTTGACTGGGCCATTCTAACACATGAATATGCTTTGATCTAAACCATTCCATTGTAGCTCTGGGTGTATGTTTAGGGTCGTTGTCCTGCTGGAAGGTGAATCTTCACCCCAGTCTCAAGTCTTTTGCAGACTCTAATGCCGTGTACACATGGCCGGACTTTTCGACCAAACTTGTCCAACGGAACAAATCCGTTGGACAATACGACCGTGTGTGGGCTTCATCGGACCTGCAGCGGACCTTTTCTGTCGAAAATGTGACGGACTTTAGATTTAGAACATGTTTCAAATCTTTCCGACGGACTCGAATCCGGTCGAAAAATCAGTTCGTCTGTATGCTAGTCCGACGGACGAAAACCGACGCTAGGGCAGCTATTGGCTACTGGCTATCAACTTCCTTATTCTAGTCCAGTCATACGTCATCCGTCGGACTTTGGTGTGATTGTGTGTAGACAAGTCCGATTCAATGGAAGTCCATCGAAAAGTCAGTCGAAAGTCCGTCGCAAAGTCCGGTCGTGTGTACACAGCATAACAGGTTTTCTTCTAAGATTGCCCTGTATTTGGCTCCATCCATCTTCCCATCAACTCTGACCAGCTTCCCTGTCCCTGCTGAAGAAAAGCATCCCCACAACATGATACTGCCACCACCATGTTTCACGATGGGGATTTTGTGTTCAGGGTGATGTGCAGTGTTTGTTTTCCACCACACATAGAGTTTTGCTTTTAGACCAGCAAGTTTAATTTTGGTCTCATCTGACCAGAGCACCTTCTTCCACATGTTTGCTGTGTCCCCACATGGCTTCTTGCAAACAGGCTTTCTTTCAACAATGGCTTTCCTCTTGCCACTCTTCCATAAAGGCCAGATTTGTGGAGTACACAACTAATAGTTATCCCGTGGACAGACTCTCCCACCTGAGCTATGGATCTCTAGAGTTACCATGGGCCTCTTGGCTGTTTCTCTGATCAATGCTCTCGCCTGTCAGTTTAGGTGGACAGCCATGTCTTGGTAGGTTTGCAGTTGTGCCATACTCTTTCTATTTTCGAAAGATGGATTGAACAGTGCTCCGTGAGATGTTCAAAGCTTGGGATATTTTTTTTATAACCTAACCCTGCTTTAAACTTCTCCACAACTGTATCCCTGATCTGTCTGGTGTGTTCCTTGGCCTTCATGATGCTGTTTGTTCACTAAGGTTCCCTAACAAAACTCTGAGGGCTTCACAGAACAGCTGTATTTATACAGAGATTAACGTACACACAGGTGAACTCTATATACTAATTAGGTAATTTCTGGAGGCAATTGGTTCCACTAGATTTTAGTTCGGGGTATCAGAGTAAAGGGGCTGAATACAAATGCACGCCACATCTTTCACATATTTGTTTGTAAAAAATGTTGAAAACCATTTATCATTTTCCTTCCACTTTACAATTACGTGCCACTTTGTGTTGGTCTATCACATAAAATCCCAATAAAATACATTTATGTTTCTAGTTATAACATGACAAAATGTGGAAAATTTCAAGAGATACGAATACTTTTTCAAGGTACTGTATTTATTTATTCATTTATTTGGGCCCTTCCTATGGTCAGCATGTGTATATACAGGTATTTTATACACTCACCAGCCACTTTATTAGGTAAACCTTGCTAGTACTGGGTTGGGCCCACTTTTGGATTCAGAACTGCCTTAATTCTTCGTGGCATAGAATTAACAAGGTGTTGGAAACATTCCTCAGAGATTTTGGTCCATATTGACATGACAGCACTACGGAGTTGCTGCTGATTTGTCGGCTGCTCATCCACGATGAAAGTTTCCCATTCCACCACATCTGAAAGGTGCTCTATTGGATTGAGATCTGGTTACTGTGGAGGCCATTGCAGTACAGTAAACTCATTGTCAAGTTCAAGAAACCAAGTTGATATGATTTGAGCTTTGTGACATGGTGCATTATCCTGCTGGAAGTACCCATCAGAAGTTGTGTACACTGTAGTAATAAAGGGATAGACATGGTCAGCAACAATACTCAGGTAGACCTGAGTTGTAACTGTTGAAAATTGTCCAATTTTGTTGATCCTGTGCAAATTGTAGCCTCGGTTTCCTGTTCTTAGCTGACAGGAGTGGCACCTGGTGTGGTCTTCTCCTGTTGTAGCCCACCTCCTTCAAGGTTTGATGAGCTGTGCATTCAGAGATGGTATTCTGCATACCTTGGTTGTAATGAGTGGTTATTTGAGTTACTGTTGTCTTTCTATCATCTCAAACTGGTCTGCCCATTCTCCTCTGTCCTCTGACATCAGCAAGTAATTTTCTTCCACACAACTGCTGCCCACTGGATATTTTCTCTTTTTCAGACCATTCTCTGTAAACGCTAGAGATGGTTGTGCATGACAACCCCAGTAAATCAGCAGTTTTTGAAATACTCAGACCAGCCCCTCTGGCACTAACAACCATGCCACATTCAAAGTCACTTAAATCCCTTTTCTCCCCCAAGTTTGAACTTCAGCAAGTTGCATTCACCACATCCGGATGTCTAAATGCATTATGTTGCTGCCATGTGATTGGCTGATTAGCAATTTGTGTTACCAAGCAATTGAACAGGTGTACCTAATAAAGTGGCTGGTGAGTGTATATGTGTATATTTTTTTTACAGATCTGTTAGATGCCCTCTGAATCCCCTGATTTATAGTTGTCATTTTTTTTCTTTTTGTGACCCTATCACCATGAGATCGCATCACCACACTACCAGGTAGTGGTACCTGGTAACGGTAACCGTCAACCTCTCTGTGAGTTTGTAAGTCTGTATATAGAGTACAGTGTTGTATTTTGTAATATGTTTAAACGGTTTAGTTTTGTTATATTTATAATTATTAACTTTTGTAAAGCCAGGTGTATTTATGCTCCCTGATGAAGAGTGGTACTCAAAATGCATTGGACAGCTTCTACAACAAGACTGTTACAATTCAATTTATGAGAGTTGTATATGAGGTTCTGTTCCCCTATGGTCTAAGCCTACAGTGTATGTTTTGAGAAATTATTTTATGTTCTGTAATGAAGATGCAATAACCTGTTTTTATATATATTTTCTGTTTTTGTAGAATATTACACCCATGATACAATTTGTTGTAAAAAAGGTATCACCTTCTGTTCCGAACAAATTGGGAGAGTGAATCTCTCCAGAGGATGCACAGATATCAGTAAAGGTATTAAAGTGATTTTATAAATATTTAACTTTACAGAAAGAACAGAGATTTCGGGAAATCTAAGCCCCTGTGAATTGTATTCTGACATGCATTTTCCTTCCTGAGATCAGAATCTTGATATGGATTGTTAGCCCCTCCTGGATCTCTCATATTTGCCAGAATTGGTCATCACTGTAGTAGATCCATCTGTTCGCTGCCAAGAATTAGCCTAATCTGAGTTTTGCAACCTTTAAAGCCCAACTCCAGGAATTAGAAGTAATCTACCCAAGGGTTAATGTTCGTTATGTCTAGGAAATAGGCAATATTACTTATCCTCTTCTCCATGAAACTCCAGTCTGTGGGCGGTCCCTTGGCATCAAAATATACTATGCATGTACTATTAACACCGCATTGTATGTGGAGGGGGAGTGTGTGACCATGGTTGTGAGAGGCTTGGAGAGGAGGCAGTTGGGGACTGATTGCACCACTGAATGAACCCTGCTAGAGCGTGGAATAAGCTATTTCTCACCGTACCTAAGGGGAGGGGGGGCATGGAAAGGGTAGGTTTTCTCATTTCTGGAATTAGCCTTTGAATTTCACAGCCAGTGTATGTAGTTAGACTAAAACAAATCCAAAGGGGCAAAGATGGGAATATGGTTTAAGTATTACAGGCTCACAGTTTTTAAAATACCAAGTTACATGGAAACAAAGTGTTTTGAATAGTGGGGTGACCTTGATGAAAGTAAAAGCAAAAACAAGTTGTAGGTAGGTTGAGTCCTCTTTATGTAATTCCATGGTAAATGTAAGAGTCTTAATGTGTTATTAAACCCACAACAGCAAAATCAGTTTGTATAATATGTAAAGCATGCTTGTTATACTCAGGGATTTTTTTCAGGGGGAAAGCGGTGGAACTCAGTTCCACCACCTCTGGCTCAGACCCTTGGGGGAGGGCTGCTCAGCACAATTACTTGTAAACACAGAAGTCCAGTTTCTGTGTTTACAAGTGACAGCTCTGCACTTTGTGTGTAACCCCCCTGAACTCTGCACTCTGCATGTAATGCAACCCTGGTATTTAAGACCCTCCTACTGTTCATAAAATTTGACTGACCACACCCACTATTTGATATGATTTCGAGGGTGTGTGTGGGTGGAGGGGCCATGGTTGAGTTCCAGCACCTATTGTTTGAGAAAAAAAGCCCTGGTTATACTCACTGTGGAATGTAAGGGGTAATCCTCTACATTGTGTAAAAAGGTTGTTTGATCCTATCCTCTCCAATCCTCCTCTTCTTCCACAGTCCCCAATCTATCCCCTGATAAGACAGAGCCTTTGGAGTCACTCTGCACAAGCTCAGTTTAGTGTGTATTGCTAGAGAGTTTTTTTTTTTTCTTGGGAGGGTGCATGTGATCGGCACAGGGCCAATCAGCACTGTCCAGACAGAGGGTCATCGGTCTTGCAGCCTGATAGGACAGTCAGAGAAGAATAGTTACATAGTTAATCTGGTTGAAAAAACACACAAACCCATATCTGGTTTAATCAATAAAAGGGGAAAAAAAAATAATACAATCCTATATACACAATCCTATACCCACAGTTGATCCAGAGGAAGGCAAAAAACCCCAGCAAAGCATGAACCAATTTGCTCCAGCAGGGGAAAAAAAATCTTTCCTGATCCCCCGAGAGGCAATCAGATATTCCCAGGATCAACTTTACCTATAAATTCTAGTATCCAGGTATATTATGCACATTTAGGAAAGAATCCAGGCCTTTTTAAAGCAATCTACTGAGCTGGCCAGAGCCAGCTCTTGAACGGTCTATTCCACATTTTCACAGCTCTTACTATGAAGAAACCTTTCTGTATTTGGAGACTAAATCTCTTTTCCTCCAGATATAAAGAGTGCCCCCTTGTCCTCTGTGATGACCTAAAGTAAATAAGTCTACACCAAGTTCACTATATGGGCCACTTATGTATTTATACATGCTGATCATATCCCCTTAGTCTCCTCTTCTCAAGAGAGAATAAATTCAGTTTCTCTAATCTTTCCTCATAGCTGAGCTCCTGCATGCCTCTTTTCAGTTTGGTTGCCCTTCTCTGCACTCTTTCTCCGGTTCCCCAATATCCTGTTTGTGAACGAGTTCCCCAAACTGAAGTGCATATTCCAGATAATTCCTACTACAAGCTTTAACCAGACACTGATAGAAGTCACAAGACTGCTATATACTGCTGATGAGAAAAGGTATTTAGCAGTTTATATTTACTGAAGTGTCCTGTGTACTGTGGGAGACCAGATATATTGAATGCAGGTTCCTGGGTTTAGTAACACTTTAATAGATCATGCCTTTAAGCAATGAAGTTAGCTGAGAATTTAAATCTGGAGCTTCTATTTTGCTGTAGATGTTGTGAAACATTGATACATCATATGGCCATTGCTCATGTACAAATGTTTGTAAAGCATAAACTATTAAACTTCTTTACAGTATGCTGGCTGTGTTTACACTCAGTTTATAGAAAATTGTGACTTCTGCTGAAATATTTGAGAAGCCTGGATGAATAAAATATGACTCTTGTAGAGTTTTTACTAAGCAGCTGTTAAATTGTTGACTTCAAACATGTGAGATCTTTCTACATGAAATGAAAAAAGATGATCTCTATGCAGCAGTGAAAATATTGCCTGAACGATGCTCCTACTGATGTAATGATGACATGGAGGTATCAGTATGGTGTATTTTTTTATAGAAGTACTTTAAGGTGAATCTGTTTTGAATCAGATAGGATTTGATCTCAGTTCAGATACCCTTTCTAGCGCCTGTCTTACTCTATAGTAGCTCCCATCTCTATGAAGCGTTATATACTTCTCATCATTACTTAGACAACCCAGGACTGGGAAAATTGTATCTGACTTGTAGAAGCAATTTAAAACAGAAAACCAAAAAAAGAAAATCAAAGAGAGTAGGAAAGGCAGTCTGAAGATAGAGCAATGTAGTACAGTTGAAGCCCATCTCCAGAAAAAAAAAGTAATTAACAGTAGCAAGCCCTCTCTCAATCCCTTCCACCCACCACACTCTCACCCATTCTGAAATTAAAAGAAACCCTCTTACAGCATTTTGTACTCACTTGACCCTCCATGGCAACTTCTCCGCTAGCATAGACCAGTGATCTACCACTGTAGTCCAGAACCACCACTGACTAATCTTGTTGCTGCACTTCATCATGATGTCATCATACTGCTGTTGGATTCTTTAGGACCTTGTGAACTCTTCTTTCAGCCTATGGGAAATGTCTACATCACTAGGAAGGGACGTGGCTGTTCAAAGCAGAACTCACTCACTCTCAAGCTCCCACTTAAAAACTCATGAAAATAAACTTTTATCTTCAGTCACATGATCTTTGGGGTACCTCCTCTGGTAGAGGCAACCAGTGGTTCTTAAATAGCTCTCTGTACTTTTCCCTGCTCCGACTGAATGGTCTTTTGTCTACCCCTCGCATCACTCTTACATGCTGCAGTACCCTATGAGGACCCTGTGATGGGAGCCAAATGGGCAGTCACCATGTCACCAGAAAGTGAAGTGACCACTGCAGACCGGATCCTCCCACACTCCTGAGAAGAGGAAAAAATGAAATTATTTTGTTTTAGCTTCTTCCTGGTAATGGCTTTTAATATTATCTCGAATATCAATATATGACTCTAGGAGCTTTAGAAGATGGGTAGCTATCTTCAGTAAAGTCCCTGTATATGCTATTCATTCACTAATGTTAGTGGTTCTTACAGCATTTTGGTCCCTTTCCTCCCACCATAGTGTGTAATTCAGGTTATGTTCTTTCATTGGAGGAGATCTTCCTCCAGTCTGGAGAAAGGCCAATGGTTATTTGTTGAAGGAGGAGTTCTGCAGTGGCTGTCAAAGAGAGAGAACATGTACTCTGAAGCTGTAAAACAACTAGGACTCACCATTTGACCAAACAAGTTCTCTTCACTTGGGAGAAAATTGACAGTGGAGTGTGTTCCTCAAGGTGTTTCTTAAGGGGTTGGGAGCAGGAGATTATGGAATATTTTGATTTCAGAAGATAATATTTATTATTTATACCAACTAGAGATTTCTACTAGCCTGTGTTATTTTTTTATTCTACATTCAAGCTTTGTGCCCGATCCTAAGATCAAGATGTGTATCTCTTAAAGCTTAGAAAAGTTATAAGCAAGAACATTCCATGTGGTACTATAAAAGAACATGTAAACAGAGTTAAAGTGATTGTAAGACCCCATTCACACAGGGGCAACACGAATGCCCGGGCGACTTGCAAAACGACTTCTGCATAGAAGTCTATGCAAGTCGCCCCAAGTCGCCCCCGAAGTCGTACAGGAACCTTTTTCTAAGTCGGAGCGACTTGCGTCGCTCCCCTTAGAACGGCTCCATAGTACAGAACGGGAGGCGACTTGTCAGGCGACTAGGTCGCCTGACAAGTCGTCCCTGTGTGAATGGGGTCTAAGGGTTTGTGTTTTTTTTTCCTAAATAACAAACATATCATACTTACCTCCACTGTGCAGCTTGTTTTGCACAGAGTGGCCCCAAACCTCGTCTTCTGGGGTTCCCCGGAAGCTCTTGCAGCTCCTCCCCACATCAGATAACCCCCTAGGAGAAGCACTCTCCCAAGGGGGTTACCTTGCGGGCGTGCTCCCGAATCCAGCATTCGGCGTCCATAGCCGCCGAATGTATGACTTGGCCCCACCCCCGGTGCCTGTTTCATTGGATTTGATTGTCAACAGCGGGAGCCAATGGCTGCACTGCTATCAAGCTATCCAATCAAGAGTCGAGAACCCCCTGGCAGAGAGACAGCGCGTCCTGGCCGGTTCAACTTCCAGGGCTCAGGTAAGTAAAACGGGGGGGGGGTCTGGGGGGCCGGTCACTGCCAAGTGTTTTTTTAACTTTAATGCATAGGATCCATTAAGGTGAAAAAACACAAAGGTTTACAACTGCTTTAATTGAGTACTGCACAGAGAATGGAAGTTCGGCCAGACAGCCACTCCACATGGCAGGATGACTACAATGAAGGAAATAGGAGAAAAGACTTCATGGGTTCCACAGTGTATTACATTCAGGGCCCTCCAGATGTTAAGGAGGGACTCCACCCCTCAAGCATAGGAAAAGGGGCTAATATAGTAACATGATGTCTCCTGAAAACAGGACACTCGTGCATTTTTTTTTTGTGCAAGACATAGGTACTGTACATGCTTACTGACAGTAGAATTTTAACTTAGTAATTCTCTCATGGAGAATCCCATACCTAGGTTGACTTGGGAAATCAGGCTTTGCTAAGTAGAAGCATGGCTGAAAAGTCAAACTTGTGTTTCTCTGGTTGTGTAAATTAAAGCTGAAGTTTAGTGTCAGACTTCCACGTACCTGATCAATGAGCCTGGTATAGCAGGGTAAGGCCTCCCTTACGTATCTGGTTCCCGGCCCCTGGTAGTATGGACAGGAGGCACGGGAGCACAGAGTGGTATGAGGGCCTGGCGGGTCAGCAGCAGGAGGATCCCGGTGAAGGTGGCTTGGAAATCACCAGACAGCTGAAGCACAGGCAGCAGGTGCAGAGCAGGAGCGGAGTAGGAAAGTCGGGTCACAGGCAGGGTCGGCAACAGGCGGGCAGCGTAGTACAGAGGAGCAGGCAGGTTCGTAGTCAAGACAGGCCGTGGTCAGATGCAGGCAGAAGACAAAGGATAATCCAAAGGACAAGCCGGGTAATCAGGAGATCAGACGTTCAGACAGGTAAGCAGGTGCAGGCATACTGGGAGCTGCAGATTGGACAGCACCGGGCCAAATGTGCTGACAGTTTAAATAGGCTGATTGGCGCCAAGCGGCGTTGTGCACACGCATGCACCCGCACGCCGGCACCCACAACAGCGCTCACGGGCACGCCCGTGCCAGCGTGCCCCAGCGCACACCAGCACAGCGTCTACTCTGGGAACCTCTCTGACATTTAGGTATGCATAGTTATATTTTATACCAATGTAGGTGTGAATGTGCCATATCTGTGAGATCCCCATGTGCCAAATGAATGCCATGCTGCTTGGTGAAGACAGGAAGTTGTTCGTTCGGTGCAAAGATGGGGCTGTGACTTCACAATCTCCACCTCACCCAATCAGAGAGCGCTTGGCATTCACATGCATACTTACAGTGGTTAAAGCTGGTTCAATGTAACTATCCAAAGATATACATAGTTACATAGTAGTTGAGGTTGAAAAAACAATCATCGTCCATCAAGTCCAACCTATGTGTGTGATTTTATGTCAGTATTACATTGTATACCCTGTATGTTGTGGTAGTTCAGGAGCTTATCTAATAGTTTTTTGAAACTATCGCTGCTCCCCGCCGAAACCACTGCCTGTGGAAGGAAATTCCACATCCTTGGCGCTCTTATGCCGTGTACACATGATCACACATTCCGACATCAAAATCCATTTTTTTCCCGACGGATGTTGGCTCAAACTTGTCTTGCATACACACGGTCACACAAATCTTGTGGGAAATTCCAATCGCCAAGAATGCGGTGACGTACAACACGTACGACAAGCCGAATAAAATGAAGTTCAATAGCCAGTGCGGCTCTTCTGCTTGATTCTGTGCATGCATGGAATTTTGTGCGTCGGAATTGTGTACACACAATCAGAATTTACGACAACGGATTTTGTTGTTGGAAAATTTGAGATCCAGATCTCAGATTTTGTTTGTTGGAAATTCCGACAGAAAATGTCCGATGGAGCCAACACATGGTCGGAATTGCCAACAACAAGCTCTCATCGAACATTTCCCGTCGAAAAATCCAACTGTGTGTACGCCGCATTACAGTAAAGAACCCTCTACGCAGTTTAAGGTTAAACCTCTCTTCTTCTAATTTTAATGAGTGGCCACGAGTCTTATTGAACTTCCTTTCCGCGGAAAAGTTTTATCCCTATTGTGCAGTCACCAATATGGTATTTGTAAATTGAAATCATATTCCCTCTCAAGCGTCTCTCTTCTCCAGAGAGAATAAGTTCAGTGCTCATAACCTTTCCTCACTAATGTCACTAACTAATGTCCTCCAGTCCATTTATTAGTTTTGTTGCCCTTCTCTGTACTCTCTCCATATGCATACCTAAACTTCAACTTTAACCTGTGTACTGGAAAAAAGCAAGAGCCCAGTAGGCTTCTGGAATGCAATAAAAAAACAAACACAGAACTAAATCCTGACCCTTCTTAGCAAAACAGAAAGGGTCAATTTGGACAGAGTTCTGCTATAAAGCATAACATAACTGTATCTGAGCACCACTGTATCTGAGAAAATGCTATTTAATTGGTTTTTAAAATTCAAATCAAGCTCAATCATCTATCCATGTCTCTACGCTTTTGTTGAGAAATCACTTTGAAAAAGACCACCCCCCCTAGCATTTCTAGCCGTGGCCAACTTAAGTAAGGATTGATGACTCAAGTAACATTTACTTTATGGAATCCATTTGCCCTTAGCTCAGGCATACAAGAGGGAGGGTGTGATTGGCTGAGAAAGCCCCCTCTCCTCCAGATGAAAGAAAACAAATGCCCATGAAGACTCCTGGGATGTATGACATTATTTTGGCCTAGGCAAGAAACCAAGAAGCAACTGAAGAAATGTAAAAAAAAAAGTTTAAAACACATAAAAATAATATACCTTCTTATGTATTTTATAAGGCTAGCAGCATATTAAAAATAAAGAATGTCGATTAAAGCTGAACTCCAGCTTTGGATACACTTTACATAGTTGGTTTGGGCCAAGAGGGCCCAAACCAACTATGCCCCTCACTAACATGTGAGACAGCTGGATGTGCTGTATAAACTGTATGTAGCTTAGGTTACATACAGCATACCGCACTGTGTTCCGTTTTCGAGCCAAGACTTCCTGTCTCATACTCAGAACACAATAGAGTCTATCTGTACGGCAATCAGCCATTCAGAGAAAGCGATGTATTCTAGCAATGAGTTAGAGGTTGTGACATGATTAGCCTGCTTAGTATTCAATGCTAGAATACTGAAATACATTCTCTTGGAATAAATGTGATGGTCACATGATTAAAAATGTAGGCCTTTGAGCACATGATCTCTGTTGAAGAGGAGGTTCGGCCAGTCTCAATTCAGTTCCTCCCATTCAACAGAAATCACATAGCCAAATTCCTAGGCCATTGGCTATGTGATTAGTGTCGCAAAGAGCCTTTTCTCTGGAAAAGTTAAGTATTTCACACTCTCTCCCTATTTTTATTCATCCATCCAAGAAAAGTTGTTAACAAAGCTTTATGCTAACCTTTGAGAATAGGTCTACTACTGCATGAAGTGACACAATGCTCCAGGCTCAGACCACACCCGTAGAAATACACTCCTTCCAGAAAT